>NW_028327182.1:3335833-3638863 GCF_987537825.1 Furipterus horrens
TTGTTTTGTTTTCTAAACATCCCACATGGAAGTGATGTCACACAGCGTATTTGCCTTTCTCTGATCTGACTTTTTTAACTTCCATAATATACCCTCTCGGTCCATCTGTTTTGTCGTAAATGGCAGGGCTGCCTTCTTCTTTACGGATGGATCATCGTCCGTTCTATATACCCACTACGTTTTCTCCGTTCGCTCGTCTGCCATGGACATCCAGCTTGCGTCCACGTCTTGACTACGGCCAGTAAGGCAACGATCGTTCGTTACAGGTGTACATGTCTGTTTGAATTAGCGATTTTCTTTTCTTCAGATAAATATCCCGAAGTGGGATTGCTGGGTCAGATGACATCTGTCTTTAATTTTTTGAGGAATCTCAATCCTATTTTTCATAGTGGCTGCACTAATTTACAATCCCACCAACAGTGCACGAGGCTCCCTTTTCTCCATATCCTTGCCAGCATTTGTTATTTTTTGAGTTAATAATGAAAGTCATTCTGACAGGTGTGAGGTGATATTTCATTGTGGTTTTAATTTGCATCTCCCTGATGACTAGCAATATTGAGCAACTTTGTATATGTCTGGTGGCCATCTGTATGTGCTCTTTAGAGAAACGTCTATTCAGGTCCTCTGCCCATTTTTTAATTGGATTTCTTTGGTGTTACGTTGTATGTGTTCCTTATATATTTCAGATATTAACCCCTTATCAGATGTATCATTGGTGAATATCTTCTCCCATTCGGCAGGTTGTCTTTTTTATTTTGTTGATGGTTTCCTTTGCTGTGCAAAAATTCCTCAGCTTGAAGTAGTCCCGTATGTTAATTTTGGCTTTTGCTGCCTTTGCCCAAGAAGACATAACCGAAAAGATACCGCCAAGGGCAATGTCAAAGAATTCATGGCCTATGTTTTCTTCCAAGAGTTTTATGGTTTCTGGTCTTACATTTAAGTCTTCAATCCATCTTGAGATTGTCTTTGTACATGGTGTAAGAAAGTGATCCAACTGCATTTTTTTTTGCATGTATCTGGGTAGTTTTCCCAATACCACCTACTGATGAGACGGTCTCTGCCCTACTGTATTTCCATTCCTCCTCTGTCAGGCACTGGCTGACATATAAGTAAGAATTTATTTCCAGGGTCTCAACTCTATTCCATTGAACTAGCTACCTGTTTTTATGTCGGTACTATACTGTTTCCATTATTGTAGCTTTACAGTACAGTTTGGAATCAGGGAGCATGAGTGATACCCTCTACTTAGTTCTTATTCAAGATTTCTTTGGCTATTCAAGGCCTGTTGTGGCTCCATATAAACTTTAAGGTTAGTTGTTCTAATTCTGAGAAGAACGTCATTGGCATTTTAACAGGAACTGCATTCCATCTGTAAACTACATTAGGTAGTAGGGCTATTTTACCAATATTATTTTTCTAGTCAAAGAGCAAGGTATATCCTTCCATTTATTTGTATTTTCTTCAATGTCTTATAATTTTCGCATTACAGGTCTTCCTCACTTCTTTGGTTAAATTTATTCCTTGGTACTGCATGTTTTTGAGGCAACTGTAAACAGGACTGTTTTCTTAGTTCTCCTTCTGGCTGTTCCTTACTGGTGTCCAGGAATACAACAGGTTTCTGTGTACTGATTCTGTCGCCTGCAACATTTCTGAATTCATTTCTTAGTTTTAAAAGAGGTTTTGGTAGAGTCTTCAGGGTTTTCTATATATATAGTATCATGTCATTTGCAAATAATAAGCATTCTTCCTGTCCAGTTTGGATGCCTTTTGCCTTTTCCTTCTCTGACTGCTATGGCTAAGATGTCCAGTGCTTTGCTGAACAGAAGTGGTGAGAGTGGGCATCCTTGTCGTGTTCCTGATCCGAGAGCCAAAGCTTTCAGCTTTCCTCTACTGAGTGTAGTTTCAGCGATGGGTTTCTCATAAATAACCTTAATTTGCTGAGATATGTTACTTCTATATCCACTCTGTGGAGAGTTTTTATGATACAAGAATGTTGAACTTTGTCAAATGCTCTTTCTGGATCTGTTGAGATGCTCATATGGTTTCATCCTTACTCTGTTGCTGTGATGTGTCTCTTTGAGCTACAGATGCTGAGCCATGCCTGCATCACTGGGATGAGTTCCTCTAGGTCACGGTGTGTCATCTTCTTATTCTATTGTTAAATCTGATTTGCTAATATTTGGTTGAGAATTTTTGTATCTATGTTCATCAAGGATATTGGCCTGTGAAAATTTTTTTTTAAATTTCTTTGTCTGGTTTAGGTATCAGAGTAATGCTGATTTTGTAGAATGAGTTTAGAAGTATTCCTTCCTTTTCAATATTTTGAAATAGTTTAAGAAGAACAGGCATTAATTCTTTGAATGTTTGGTATAATTCATCTGTGAAGTAATCTGGAGCCCTGGACGTCAATTTGTTGGGAGTTTTGATTATTGCTTCGATTTTATTGCTAGTAATTAGTCTGTTTAGAATTTCTTTTTCTTCCTGGTTCAGTGTTCTAGAAATTTATCCATTTATTCTATCTAGATGGTCACATTTATAATATTCATCAATGATTCTTTGTAGTCTGTGCCATCAGTTATAACTTCTTCTTAATTTATACTTCTAATTATTGGGCACTCTCTTTTTTTCTTAATGGGCTTGGCCCAAGTTCTGTCAATATGTTTATCTAGTCAAAGGCCTAGTTCCTAGTTTTATTGATCTTTTCTATTGTTTTTTACATTTCTATTTCATTTATTTCCACTTTGATCTTAACTATCTTCTTCCTTCTGTTTATTTTGTTTTTTGTTTTTATTTTTCTCTTTCTAATTCCTTTAGGTACAGGGTTAGTGTTTATTTGGGATTTTTCTTGTTTCTTGAGGTTGACCTGAGAATTTTCCTCCAGAACTGCTCTCGCTGCATCCCATAAATTTTGAAAAGCTGTGCTTTCATTTTCATTTGTTTCAAGATAGTTTTTGATCTTCTGGTTGATCCACTGGTTGTCCAGTAGCATCTTATTAAGCTTCCATGTATTTGACTTTCTTGGTTGATTCCTAGTTTCATGCCATTGTGGTTGGAAAAGAATATATGATTTCCATACTTTTGAATTTATTGAGGCTTCTTTTGTGTCCTAATATGTAATATACATTGGAAAATGTGCCACATATATGTGGGAAAAAAATGTACTCTGAAGTTTTTGAATGACATGTTCTACAAAGTATTAAGTTGATCTGGTCTAATATGACATTTAAGGCCATTATTTCCTTATTAATTTTCTGTCTGGTTGATCTATCCCCATTGAAGTGAGCAGGTGTTCAAATCCTCTACTATTCTTTTATTATTATGGAATTCTCCCTTTATGTCCATTAATAATTGCTTTATAAGTCACACTCATTTTAAAGCTAAGCAAACAAGCAAACTGCAAAACAAGCACAGAAGCGTGTGAATCATGCAGCGCTCTCTAAATTGGATATGCTATTAAAATCCAGGCAGTTGTCACGATTTATTCTACGCATGAACAGTTAGCTTATTCTTTGTACCGATTTTCACTAATACAGATAACCCAGCTTAATATTAACAGCACGTGCCATCAGAACGATGAATTGCACGCCGGGCCAGGAAGGGGTATGAAGTGCGATCAGCGTTCTCTGAGGACTCGGCTCTGAGACAACCGGGCATCGTGGGCAGGGGTGTCGTGAGGGTAAAGCACCTGCTACGTCACGCGCCTGGCACACCTGAACCACTCCCACGCAGGCCTGGGTGTCGGGACCTGCCGGCCTAGGGCCTGGCGTTCACCCTCCAGCACCGCATGGGCGGTGCCCACGGGTAACAGACGGCCGTCACTGGCGTGGCACCTTCCAGTTCACAGGCTCCGTTTCCCCTCGCTCTGCTTCTGCTGGCTTGGCTGCACTGGGAGGCGACCCTGGCCCTGCTGGCAGCCGTGACGCCACTCAGCCAGCGCGGCCTGCCTGCGAACGCCGCAAGCACGGAGGGAAGAGCTGAGCCGCGGAAGGAAAGACAGACACTCCCAACAATGTTTGGTGAGAACTGACTAGATCCGGCCGAACGGAAACCAGGTCTCTATCTGCACCTTCCACTGAGGAGACTCACGAAATTTGCTTTTCTGCTAAAGCCGCTACGAGGTGGGTTTCCATCGCTCGCCGGTGCGAGTCCCGAGGGACATGAAGGTCTGTCCCGTTGCTAACTGCACCAGCCAGCGCTCGGTCCCCCAGACCGGCTTCTCTAGAGGACACTGAGCACCGGGAAAGCACGACCTTAGAGGCTGGTTTTGGGTCCCTACAAATCACGTACTGAGTGATCTTGGATAAGACAGCCAATGTGTGTGAGCCAGAACATGAGCCCAAAATACAGGGATACTAATTTATAGGCTGATCTGAGGCTTAAATTATTTTTTTACGAAGTGGTTAGGGTCTGGCACCTAGTATTCAATAAATGGCAGCAATACCCTTGCCTTCTTTCCTGACAGAGCACTAAGTGAGATACGTAAAACTTCTATTGCAATCCCGATACAAATAAGGCATGCAATAAATGTCAGGTCTCTTCGCAAGGAGAATGACTAGGGATTGATCATCATGTCATCTCATGTGGCTAACATTTTCCGCATGAGAGAAAAACAATGAAAACGCGCACGGGCTGATGCAACGACCTCTGTCACCCCACTTTCTCAGGAACCTGGAGGAAACCCAGCCACGCAAGTGCAGGCCTGGAGACGCTGAGGCAGCCAGGCCATTCCGAGCACTGGCCCCGCGTGAAACCTCGGTATGAGTGTGAGGACCCCAAGTTCCATGAGGGGCGAGGCGGTCCCAGCCCGCCCGCTGCTGACGGACACACCGGCAGAACCGCGGGGCGGCGCACGGGGGGCGGGGGGCGCACTCACCGTGGGGGCCACATAGGGCAGGCCGTAGAGCCGCTCCTGGGTCTCCTGCAGCAGCGCCGTGGTGGACCCGCGCAGGGGGTGCTGCCCGTGGTAGATCTGGTCCAGCGCCGCGTAGAAGACCTGGGTGGGGGACACAGACAGAGGACGCCTGTCAGCTGGGCTGCCCACCCTCACTCCTAAGACGTGTCTGACCCGAGAGGCCCTCCCCGTTCCGGACCAGTAATCTTAAATCGCAGCCGAAAGCACCCACAAACGCAGGTATGCGTGGCCCGAGATGTGTTCCGTCCGACACCTGAGACTTCGCCAGTAAGGAAAAGGAAAGCGCTCAGCCTTTCACGATTAAAGATAGTTAAAATTTTTTGAATTTTATGTGTCAGGTACTCTTTACATATAACGCAGCAAGTTTAAATTTGTGACGACAAAACTGAAATTTTGCCTCTCTCTAGAAAGGCAATAAATATGGTTGGAAATATAAAAAAATAAAATTGCAACTGCGACCCCACAACCTAACAACTCCTGTACGTTTTAAACGAGAGAAAGGAAGTGGCGAGGGCCCCAGCTTTGGAAGGAGAGCTGGAAGGGGGTCGTAGGGGCAGCAGCGAGGAGAGGAACAGCCACCTGGGTCTGGTGAAGACAGACGTTACGAAGAACTCGGGTGCGGCAGCCGCAGAGCCCGCCGGGAGGGCCACGCCAGTCCCCACGCTGGGTGCCGGCCGTGCAGGGCGGTCCGGGCCTCAGGGGGTGACCGGGGGAGGGGGCTCACTCGCCTCTGAGCAGAGAACACAGGCCATGGAAACATCAGAGGAGGATAAAGCGTTCGAGAAGGTTTAAATGGGAAGTTGGCTGCTTACAAAGCTCTGGAAACAAAATTCTGCACAAAATGGAAGTCAAAATAAAATGCTTCTGAGCTGACCACTAGCACTGTTTGGCGCTCACCAGAAATACGGAGAAAACGCTTTCTCTTAAAGGAAAACTTCTCATGTGCAGTTCTGATTCTGGTAGGTATCTTTCTGACCCAGAAATGGAATTTGCAGAGAATGTGCAGCTGTTGACTTCAAAGGAGTGAGGATTAGTTTGGATAAAAGAAAAAATTTAAGTGACTTTTAGCTTCTGGCTTCATCTAGATATAGAATTATGGTTCTAAATTATAAAGTCAAGTTTAAGCCTTCCCTAGAAAAATATAGACATTTCCTACATATAAATATTGCTCTACTCTAACCGGTAATCTAAACATATAGCTAAATATAGCTCTTTCAATTCTATATTCCATAATGAATAACAATGCACAAAGATAATCAGAGGAGCCAAAATTCCTCATACGTGTCTGTATTCTAACAGAATAAATTATTATGAATTAAAGCTTTTAAATTCTAACCTCAACTGAGGTGTGTATTTTTTCCCCACAATCTATAAACAAGTAAAAACTCAAAGAGTTTCATTTGTTTGATTATACCTTTCACACACACAAAAGGCATAAGCATGGAAGACCTTTATTTTTAAATTATAAAAACAGAGCAAAAGAAACTAAATGCATGGATTTCATGCTCACTTGCTGATAAAACAAACAACTCTAAAGTGGGGAGCCTATCTGCTCAGCCCGGGTGCCAGCATATTCCTGGGACCAAGATCTTTAGAACCACAGCAAAGTGAGAGGCAATAAAACAATGCCTTCCAAACAAAAGAGAAACAAACAAAACAAAAAACGCCCAAATTTAAACCATTGTTTATACCCTTTAGAAATCTGAAACAATTCATTTTCTTTCCACCCCGGCTTGTCTCCACGGTACAAGGGACGCTGGCACTTTAGGAAAGCTGGCCCGCATGGCTCCTGGGGCAGGAGAGGAGAGTCGACCTCAACGCGCCCCCCGCACCTCCCTTCTCGCAGGGGCTATTCTTTTGGGGAGGGTGGGAGGAGCGAAAGGTGGGTTTTCCATTTTAAAAGAATATCATTGTAACAACTGTTCAAAATAAGAGGCTTTTAAGCTAGGACTTCTGTGATGATCAGCAAATCAAAAGAACTTTTCCAAGGAGTGCTATTTTTTCAAGTAAGTCAGAAATCCATTTTCAATTATACTGATATAAATAGACACTAAGTCACGTAAATCAAGGTAAAGCGGGATTTGGCCTGCAGCAGGAATTGCCTTCACGGAGCTGTACTTTAAGGTACCACAAGAGCAGCTCATCATCACATCTACGGACTGAATTCTGCGGAACTAGGAAGCAGTTAAGCAGTGGCTACAGTTTTAAGGAGGTAACTGGATCGTCACGACGTGACTGTCTTGAGATGCTGGAGAGGAAAGATGGGTTGAGGCTGTTAGTCTGACTCTCAGGACAGGATGAAGAGCAGGGCCTGCAAAGCAAGCCCAGCTGTCACATGGGGGCCCTGCCGTGCCGACACCCAGGTGCTTCGGGGGGGTCTTCCTAGTCCCTACCTGGAAACCCAGAAAACTGGGTTTAATTAGTATCACATCTAAAACCACACAATTTTTACAAAGATACAAAGTGAATAACAATATATACACCAGTTGCTAAATTGTACAATTAAAAAAAAAACCCATGTAACTTCCAAGCTTTGATTTTCTAGACCGGATACAGAAAATCCCCGCATTTAACATCCGCTTCGCAGGGACAGGGCAGGATGAAGTGAGTCACTTTGGGTCAGGTTCTTTGAACTGGGATGAAAGGCGCTTCAGAAGCATAATTACCGTAACCAAGGCCTGGCCCTGGCAGGCAGGGACTTAAAGCTACACACGCACCCTGAAGGAGGCGCGGAGAGCCCAGAACCAGGGCGACACGTACCTGCAGCTGCATATCGGCCGCGGCGCAGACCTTCTTGGATTCACACAGACGGGACACCATGGCTTTGGGCATCGGCTTGAAAGACAAAAGAACACGGATGTCAGTCAACGGCCTAGGGGGTCACTGCCCTGTGTCCTTAGGAGGCCGGGAAGGTAAAAACACACACGAAAAAAGAATCGAACTTCACTGTGGTAACAACTTGGAAACGTTTCAGTGGACAAGACAACAAAGGATGAAGACACTGCATTTAATTTCAAAAGGTGCCTCTCAGCTTTATTTCCGGCATTTCCACGGGAGTGCGTCTCACGGCTCCCGTCTCTCCTGCCCCCGTTCCGTGCTTGCTGCCACCTCCTCCCTGGCGCCCCTTAACGGCACCCTAAGTCCCTGCCTGACGGAGCCGCTCTCCTCTTGGTCATTTTCAAGCCTCTGAGGCTCAGGGCAGGGACGCAGGGGGGCCCCGCCTGCTCCCGCGGGTTCTCCTGAGCACCCGGGTAGCGGAGGTGGCACGGAGCCTCCTGGGGAATGGGAATGGCCCCCAGGTCAGGGCCCTCAGCGCTCCAGGTGGACAGGCCTCCAACAAGCCATGGCAATGTCACCTCGCCTCTCCTTCCCCCTTTCTGTGGCAGGTAGTCCTTTCTCCTGTGCTTCGCCCCAAGTGAGCCGGTCCTTGCCTTCGGATGACCTGATGGCCCTGTGACCTCAACTCTCTGAGCCCAAGGAAAGCTGGGATCTTATCTGCTGTCCTGTACTTAGCTAGGGAGCAGCTCTCTTCCCAGCCTTCCGCACCCCCAACATTTCACACTTCCATCACTAACACCATCCAGCTTTTAGCTTCCAAGGGGAAATTGGGCCAAAAAGCTCTGTAAAGGGCAAGCAGCTCCACGAGGTCGGGGTCAGACATCATTCAAGGTTATCGTGAGGAAGTGCGCAGGGCAGCAGCACGCGGGACAAGGTGGCTTGTTTTAACCGGCAGCAGCTTTTGGTCAAAAGACAGTTCACTCAACAAACATTCACTGACTGCCAATTCTGTGACAGGCAGAGCCGATACATCAGTGAACAACGTAGAGTTTAAAAATCGCAGTTTTCAAGGAACTTATATTCTTTTTACTTTATCAAAATTACCCCTGGGAAAACACAGGAGCCTGTCAAGATGAGGAGACAGAGAGGTATGGCCCAAAACAGGGAACGGATCAAGGTTCCAGTGGGAGAACTAAGCGACAAGGAGATAGTCAACCTAACAGACGAGGAGATAGTCAACCTAACAGAGAAGGAGATAGTCAACCTAACAGACGAGGAGACAGACAACCTAACAGATGCAGAATTCAAAACACTGGTGTATAAAGATGCTCACAGGCTTGACAGATGTGCTTGAGTACGGAAAACGCATAAGGGAAGAAGTGAAGGCTATGCTAAGTGAAATGAAGGAAAATCCACACAAAACCAATGGTGAAGGGAAGGAAACCGGGGTTCAAATCAATGATTTGGAACATAAGGAAGAAAAAAACAGTCAACCAGTACAGAATGAGGAAACAATAATTGAAAAAAATGAGGAGAGGCTTAGGAACCTCTGGGACAACTTTAAATGTGCCAACATCCGAATCATAGGGGTGCCAGAAGGAGAAGAGGAAGAGCAAGAAATTGAAAGCTTATGTGAAAAAATAATGAAGGAAAACTTCCCAAATTTGGTGAAGGAAATAGACATACAAATTCAGGAAGCACACAGAGTCCCAAAGAAGTTAGATCCAAAGAGGACCACACCAAGACACATCATCATTAAAATGCCAAAGGTGAAAGATAAAAAGAATCTTAAAAGCAGCAAGAGAAAAGCAGAGAATTACCTACAAAGGAGTGCCTATAAGACTATCAGCTGATTTCTCAAAAGACACTTTGCAGGCAAGAAGGGGCTGGCAAGAAGTATTCAAAGTGATGAAAAGCAGGGACCTACAACCAAGATTATACTCTATCCAGCAAGGCTATCATTGGGAATGGAAGGGCAGATAAAGTGCTTCCCAGACAAGGTAAAGCTAAAGGAGTTCATCAGCACCCAGCCATTATTATATGAAATGTTAAAGGGACTTATTTAAGAAAAAGAAGATCAAAACAATGAACACTAAAATGACAACAGACTCACAACTATCAACAACTGAATCTAAAAGATAAAAACAAAACACAACTAAGCAAACAACCAGAATAGGAACAGAGTCAGGTATGGGGATCATTTGGAGGGTTCTCAGCTGGGATGGGGAAGGGGGAGAAATGGGGAAATGGTGCAGGGACTAAGAAGCATAATCGGTTGGTACAAAATAGACAGGGGGAAGTTAAGAATAATACAGGAAAGGGTGAAGCGAAAGAACTTACATGCACGACCCATGGACATGAACTAAGGGGGTGGGACTGCTGGGGGGAGGGGGGTACTGGGCAGAGGGGAGCAAAGGGAAAAAATTGGGACAACTGTAACAACATAATCAGCAAAATATACTTAAAAAAAATTACCCCTGGGGGGAAACAGACACTCTTCATTACTGCACCTCCTGTAGGCTGAAGGAGTGAAAGGACAGAGATCTGTGGCCCCGCCTCTTCACGCCGACCAAAAGGCTCACGCTGTCCTCGTTACAATGCTGTGCACACGCGCAATCTTTATTCACCTAAGGTCACGTGCACGGTTTTCTCCATCTTGTGTTTACGCAGGTAGTCAGCACAGAGTGAATGAGGGTTGCTGTGTGTATGATCCACATCCATGTACTTCCAGAGGAAGTGAAGTAATAAAATGCACAAATGGGACATCACAATAGATGCTAACACCATCGATGGCTCGTGCTTCCATTTAATACATTCCTCGTGTGAGGTGCCTTCCTCGGCACCACGGGAGAAAGACAGGCCCAACGCCGTCCCCTGCCCTCAGAAGGACCACAGCTCGGACCCCACTTCACGTGCAGAGGTCGCCGCGGGGCCCCAGGTCAGGTAACCCTGAAAACTGGACACTGCCATTGAGGTGTCCGACCACGTGAGGTCGCAGGAGCAAACTTCGTTTTATTAACACTCCAGAAGCTTCCCCCCAAAAGGGATTAGGAATGCTAACAGCAGTTTCAGTCGGTGTTAACACAAACACCTGTATGTAATATGCCATCAGTCTGTAATGTACAGACGGGGGCGCGAGGGAAGGGGACGCAAAGGTGGCCAGGACGTGCGGCCGGAACTGAGGCTGAGCACGCAAGCACACACGTCTCATGGCTTCATTCCACGGACACGTCCGGGCCCCAAACGCAGCTCTAGCCAGGGAGGAGAACACCAACGTGCCTCCTTCAAGCGGCCACGGGGACTCTACACCCTCTGCACTCCCGTGTGAAGGTCTTTTACTAAAACGTCTGTTGTTCTTTGTGTCTCTGCAGCGACCTGCAGGGCTGCCCTGCGCCATGGGAAGGACAGCGCCGGGGAAGCGGGTTTGTCAGGGAGACCCCGCTGCCGCCACGCTGCCAAGTGCGCCACAGTGTGCCTGCCCCCCCCCGAGCCACGATGGGGCCTCCCTGACCTTGCCAATCAGGAAGGAGAAAAGGAATGCATGTTGAAATCACTAATCCGAGGGAAAATGTCCCAAGAGCACAACAGAGAGGTACAGATAAAGCAACGGAGGCATGCAGAGGACCACCAGCATCCGAAAGGCCGTTGCCCGATAGTAAAACGTGCCTCTTGTACTATCCAGCGGCGGTGTTTCTATCTCAAGAACTCACCCAGCTGTAAAATGCAGAAGTGCATTTTGGGGTGGCCACCCCACGCCCCCACCCCCATGAATAGGAAAATGGTAGACCTGTTGTTCCTACCACTGGGACATAATATGCCAATAATGACCTATGGTGACCAAATTTGACCTAATTTATTTAAATAACTCAACATAAATTTTCCACAGTGACTTTGCTCTTTATTTAAACACGAATCCACCTGCGCTCACTTCGGAGGCATTCCTGTCTGGCGCTGTGGGACTCTGACACGGTGGCCTTGCTCATAATAAACCCCGAGCTGCCCGTGAGCTGCAGAGACCTGACCGGGGTCTCCGGGCAGAGCAGCAGGCCCCCCGCCCCCCCGCCGAGGCTCTGCTCCGTGTGGGGCAGCAGCGCCCGTTTCTAGGGTTTGGTCACTCACTCGTCCTGTACCCGCTGACACACCCAATGGCTTCAGTTTAAATTTCCACCATGTGACAGGCGGGGCAGTGGGCGTGTCTGCCGGCTCTCCTTTGCCCTATGCCAGCAGGCGAGTCCCCCAGTACCTCGTCCTCAAAATTGTAAAGAGAGGATTAAGAATGGCACCACAAAACGGCGAGCAGGAGGGCGCTTCGGTGTGGTCAGTTATTCAATCAACTCGGGAAAAGCCTGAACTGGAAGGAACTCAAGCCCCTGCACCCACCACGGCTGACTGCCACTGCGGGGGTGACCACGGACGCAGGGCAGGACGCTGTCTCGGTGTGACTAATAACCGCGCCCTTGTTCCTTCGTGGAAGGTCACATCCTCGCCTTGGTCACGACTACCCCTCTCTAAGGCTTCCTATGAGCCACGCCCGGCTGGGGGCCCAGAGCCTGCGGACCCTTCCTCAGCTAAGGAGGGGGGGTTGCCTGCCTGCCTGGGCTCAGCACAAGCGTCTGCGCTGGCTGCCGACGACACACGGGAGCAGAAAAAATGAAAACCATGGCTGTTCTGTCATATTAAGAAAGTACAACATTTTTGGAAGATTTTAGAAATATCATTGAGCCCTGGCTGGTGCGGCTCAGTGGACTGAGCGCTGGCCTGTGAACTGAAGGGCCGCCAGTTCGATTCCCAGTCAGGGCGCAGGCCTGGGTTGCGGGCCAGGTCCCCAGTTGGGGGCGTGAGGGAGGCAGCCACACATGGATGTTTCTCTCCCCCTGTCCCTTCCCCTCTCTCTAAAAGTAAATAAATAAAATCTTAAGAAAAAAAGAAATATTGTCAAAACTGCAAACGCTTCAGCAAACTGGGCATGACTTAAATTCTGTTTCCCCCTGAGCTTAACTCACCATCACATGACCTGGTAAATTTGCCGGCCACTTCCTGTCACTTCCCAGTCTTATCAGTCTAACCTAAATAAAGTTTTGTTAAAATTTTTGGCCCCAAATGCTTATGGAGCCAAGTCACTGGGATAAAATATCTTGTTTTATTCATGGCCGTTGAGAAAATTTATTACGGGAGAAGCTGCATAAATATTCCAAGTTCAGAGAGTCTCTGGTACAAATCCTTGTTCTGATAATAACTCAAGCCTTCCCGAAGCAGAACACTGCTACCACTGATGCCCCCTGGGAACACGTGGGATCTAATGACAGAAATGGCTGGGACACCGTCACCGGGACAAGAAGGGGCTTCGGGGGCAGAGAGCCCACCCAGCCCCAGGCCGTCCAGGCCCCGTCGGCAGCCCCAGTGCGGAGCGCGGTCTCCCACCCCCCAGGCTGCCCCGCCCGGCAAGTGTCTGCAGTGGGACAACTGGATTCAGCGCGTCCCTGCTAATCTGCTGTGCTGGTCACCAGGAATCCCGATGGCATGTAATCAATACAATGAAAACGCTCTCCAGGCTCAGAAAGACAAAATCCCCTACCTAAATCCCCAGGAGAAAGGTCACCTTCCAGTTGTTTGACTTCTGGTGGTGTTTTCTAACAGACTGAGCGGACGTGGGACTTCAGAACCTCTAGAGATGCTTCCGAATTATCCCCAGCCCCCCAACGGCTCAGAGCAGAGTGTTTGAGTTTACAGGGTTCACCACTGAACATTCTAACGTGTGAAAGAGATTCAGCGCCCACTTTTTCTGTAAAAATCCCAGTAAGACCATGTTCACAGTTTGTATCCATTATTAAATCTGACCGACTGACATCCTTGAGGTAAGGATGGAGGCGTTCATTTTTAATTCCTGAAACTTTGATTTCACAGAAAAGAGCAAAGAAGCCTCAGACAAGCCCAGGGACCGATCGGAGCTCCCCTGGGCGCCGCACGGGGGCCGAGGTCAGACCTGCCTCTGCCTCCCAGTCCAAAGCTCTTGTCTAGACTTAACTGAGAAGCATTAAAACAGAAAACGAGGAAAGTTTCAAAACAACTTAAACCTGCCAAAACCAATCTGATGCTGGTCGCACTGTAATTTCTACCTTCAGCGTTCCTCCCTTCTCCTGGACGAGGACGGCCGGGGAAGATTTATTACAGTCTCTGTGTCCCCTTGGAAATGGATCTGAAGCACTGTCAGCCTCGGGCTGCCTTTCACATACTGTGGCAACAAACTAAATCTTATAACGAGGCGGCAGCACAGAACAGTTCTAAAGTGAAAGCACTAGAATTCTTCTAAAAATAGCACAGTGGAAACGGCCTGCTGCTCAGTGAGACACGCTGTAGAAGAAGTTCAGCCACTTCCTACCATGTTGAAGAATTTTTAACTAGCAAAACTGAAAAAAGAAGACACCCGCAATGTTGGAACAGAGTTTAGCAAGCCCGACAGACCTTGAAGGAAATTCTGTGAAGCTAATAGTTCTCCTTACGTGTCACTAACAGAACCAACGGATAACCCCGGGTTACTGCTGGCTAACCTCTGGCACATTACTGCACCTGTCTGACTCAGTTTCTACAAAGCGTGGACAACTATGCGCCTACTTCATACATTACTAGATGAAACAAAATAACAAAATATAAAATCGTGTTAGTTTCTGTTATTTACTATTTAATAAATATTTGGATAAGTAGAGCAACATTTTAGTTGGTGACTAATGGACAAAATTATACAAAAAAAATGTAGGCTATCTCAAAAATACAATGACTATATTTGGTGTTAAGTAATGTACTTAAGGCTGCAAAGTTGTTTTCAAAAAAGACACAGACAAAGCCCTGTGAAGCTTAAGGGGATAACATGTTTGTCAGGAAGATATTAGTACTCTGAATGTTTATGAATATAACAAGTATTTTCAACATATATAGAGTAAAAGGATAGAATTAATTTGGGGTAATAATGTACTCAAGCACAAATAAAACGCTTCCAAAAAGTGATGATTCACTAAACCATAAAATAAATATCAACACTCTGCAAAGGATCAGTAACAGACTAATTCAATGTCAATTATAGAAAGATAACTAACTCCCCTGCAAAGGTTTAAAAATTTCAAACTAGACTCCTAACTACTAGTAGGTCAGAGACAAAATGACAACAGAGATGAGCTGCGTCAGAAACATTCTGCATTAAGATGATGGGAGGCAGGCAGCCAAAGCACGGCACCGCAGATGTAAAACCATGGCAAAAACTTAAATGCACATGTTGGATAAGACCGAAAACTAGCTAAGTGCTCACCTTAATAACCCGCGGAGAAAAAAATTAACAGAGAGGGAGGAGAGACTAATAATAAAGACAGAAACTACTGAACTAAAACAAACAAAACAGGAAGGATGAAGTTAACATGAGTCTGACGACAATACTCCAAAGACAGTTTCTGCCAAGATTAGTAGAGAAAAGCTGATGGAATGGTATCAGGAATGGGAAGGGCACAGCCACGCGTCTAGCAGGATCTGAGGAACACAGAGTGCTATGAATAACTTCATGCCAATAAACCCGAAAACTTGGATCCAAAGGATAGATTTCCAGAAAATTACCATTTAGCAAAGCTTACTTAATGAGAAAAGAAGGCCCCCAAACTCCTATGACTACTAAGGATCAGTCATCTAAAAAACCTTCCCACAAAGAAAATAATAGACTCTGAATGGTTTTATAGATGAATTCTGACAAAGTTTCAAGGAACAGATTATTACAATTTTATAAAAGTGCTTGTGGGAAAACAAAGAGAAGGAGCACTCAAGAACTCATTTTATGGTCTAGTATATACTTAATACCAACACCAGCACAGAATAAGACGACCAAGGAACATCACAAGACCATCTCTCCCACAAATAGATGCGAAATCCTCTATATACAAAACATGAGCAAACTAAAGGCGGCACTGCATTAAAGAAACAGGCAGTGAGGACCTAGGTTGCTCAGATGCAGAACGCTAAGGTGGCTTAACACTTAACAAGAACGTTCACCACGGTACGAGATCCAAAGAACAATCCAGTCACCTTAAAAGATGCTTTAAAAAACCTGATAAACTGTGATACCTATTAATAATTAAACAAAAAAAAAATTAGCAAACCAGAACTAGGAAGGACTTTCCTTTTCCTGAGAGTGCCAAGCAATTGACAACAAACATCCTTCTTTATGATAAAACAGTGGAGACATTCCCTTTAAAATCAAAATAAAGGCAAACAATGCCCACCTCCCAGCTTCTTCCATTAAGTCAAGCAGGGCAAGAAAAAGACTGTAAATTGAAAAGGACACACAGTCATTATTCGCAGCAGAAGGAACTGTCTAGTTAAAATATGTCAAAAATGCTATAGACAAAGTATCACAGCTAATGAGAAAGTTTGTCAGGCTTGCTGAAAATAAGGTCTATATACAAAAGTGGATAAATTGCACTTTTAAACACCAGCAATGAACAATTATAAATCATCACTTAAAAATATACTATTTACAATATTAGATAAAAGCAGAGTTACCTACAAAGAAGTTCCCATAAGACTATCAGGAACCTGGCAAGAAGTATTCAAGGTGATGAAAAGCAGGGACCTACAACCAAGATTACTCTATCCAGCAAAGCTATCATTGAGAATGGAAGGGCAGATGAAGTGCTTCCCAGACAAGATGAAGCTAAAGGAGGTCATCATCACAAGCCATCATTCTATGAAATATTAAAAAGACTTATTTAAGAAAAAGCAGATCAACACTGTGAACATTAAAATGACAACAAACTCACAACTGTCAACAACTGAATCTAAAAAACAAAAACTACCTAAACAAACAATCAGAACAGGAACAGAAACATAGATATGGGGATCATCTGGAGGGTTATCAGCTGGGAGGGGGGAGGGGGAGAAATGGGGAAATGGTGCAGGGACTAAGAAGCATAACTGGTAGGAACAAAAGAGACGGGGGAGTTAAGAATAGCATAGAAAAGGGAGAAGTCAAAGCACCTACATGCATGACCCACAGACATGAACCAAGAGGGGCATTGCTGGAAGGAAGGCAGTTCCAGGCAGAGGGGGCAAAGGGGGAAAAATTGGGAAACTGTAAAAACATAATGAATAAAATATACTTAAAAATATACACTATTAACAGTATAAAAAGGTAGGGCATCTAAGAGCTAACTAAGTTCAACAAAAATTGAGCAAGAACCTTAGAAAAAAAATTTTAATACTTTTAAAGAGACTTAACAATTGGAAAGGTACGTCACATTCATGGATTGAAAGAATCCATACTCAGAGATATCAATAATCCCTAAACTGATCCATGGATCTAATGTAATCTCAACCAAACTCTAATCAGTTTTTTTTAATAAGGTAGTTCTCAAATATATATAAAAGAACACAAAAGCCCAAGAACAGACAAGAAGTTTTTAAAGACCTGAAACAACTGGATAAAGCTACTGTAACAAAGACAGACACACCACCTCCTCACACCCACTCGGATGGCTGCAGCAAAAAACCAGACAGTACCAAGTGTTGGCGAGGAGGCGGAGAAGTGAGAGCCCTGTACACAGCGGTGCGCAAGGCGGGCGTGTAAAATGATGTAGTCACTGGGGACAACAGTCTGATGGCTGCTCAAAACAACTACAATAGGATCACCACGTGGCCCAGCAATCCCACCCCCGGGTGTACAGGCAACAGCCCAGAAAGCGGGGGCTCCGCCAGGTATTTGTAAAACCACGTGCGCAGCAGCATTATTCGCAATCGCCAAGAGGAGGCGGCAACCTAAGTGCCCGCCAACAGACAAGCGCATCGACAAAATGCGGTATATACGAGGGGGGACCCCTCGGACACCGGAATGACCTTCTGGAGGGCGGGCCCCTTGTAGTACAGGTGTCCCCTGTTGGGTGAGTGTTCTGGAAACCCACGGGAGCCTGTGGACCCGCTGGCTAACAGGTGAGGCCCAGCCAGAGCCAGCGAGCACTGGGAAGAGAGCCAGCGGCCGCTAGTCCCTGAGACGCCCCTGGCCCCAGCGCAGCCTAAGACGGACAGGCCCGTGGGGAAGCGCCATCCGTCTGCGGATGCACGTGAAGTTCATCGTGGCTAAAAACCGGGGATTCTTCCGCGCGGACGGCTGCCCAGTCTATACTCCTTCTATCCTGTGGCAGAGATTTTGAGGTTAGCTTCCAGGAAGTGCTTCAGCTTTGATGCTGCAGCGTGTCTGGGCAGCTCCAACCTCCAGCGAGTGCCCTGGGACCTGTCATCTCTGACAGCGGGAAAGCACCCGCAGATCTGATAAGCGTGCTTCTAATTCCTCCGCCACAGCAGCGCGGGGGCCGTGCTGGGCGCAGGTCAGGTAGGACACTTGCAGGGGTCGCTCAGTCACCCTTCCTCGGGGGGCCCTCTGGACTGTACCCCAGGGCGGCTAAAAACAAACCCACGAAAAACCTTTCCTGGTGCGCGGCAGGGTGGGGACGGAGCACAGAAATGCGGTCCTGTTCTTCACATGAGCTCCACATAACGCACTCACAAGACTTCAAGTTCAGGGAGTGCGCCCCTTGTCCTTGAGGCTAGAACTGCCCCTAACGTGGCAACGCCCAGCCAGGGGCGCCCTCAGGGGCGGCCCCACGCAGCTCTGGCCTCCGGGCTCTCTGCGCGCTCCACGGAGGCGCACGGAGGATCTGCGTTCTCGGAGGCCGTCTGCAAGCCTCACCCGCCACCAGACGGGCCTACTGAGTCGGGAGCTTAAAGTCATTCACAGCAGCTCACTGCTTTCTTCCTTCCTCGTCCGGTTTGAAGGATGTTTTTGGACTTTCCTTGAAACTGTCTTGTTCAAAGTGGGGGCAAGAGGAGCGCAGAGGCTGGGGGCACATTCTGAACAAAAACTGCTCCCCCTGTCTGGGACGGGTCCCACCCAACCCCCTGCAGGGCTCTGCCTCCGGGCTGCGGGCCCCTGGGCCTCCACTCTGCCCTGGCTGCCCCGCGATGGGTGGCAGGTGCTGGACTGCGTCCTGCTCACTGTCGCTGCTTCCGGGTGCTGGGAACAGAGCCTGGGGCGTTCTAGAAACTCGGGACATAGCTTATGATGGAAGGACCTATATATGGGCTCAGCGTCTCCTCAATAAATGCTGTCTATGAGACGGACCAGGGCTGCTAGGAGCTGATGGGCAAACTGCCCCCTTCACGTAATTCTTTCAAGACCCTGCTCCTCCGGCCCCTCCTGTATGAAGCCCCTTCACTGGTGCCGCCGCCGCAGGCCAGGCCCTCCCCAGCGTCCTGGGTGCTGGGTGGGCGCTCTGCTCCCACGCATCTCACGCCCCTCTGCCCCGGGCGGCGGGCAGTGGGCAATGAGCCCCAAAAGGCGTTTAATCAGGGCTTCCTAATGACGCCCAGACCCCAGAATGTGGAGCCGTGGGCGGGTTATGTTGCTCTCTGAGGGGCTCTGCGCGCAGCTGACGTTATTGGCTGAATCGACGTCATTTCCAGAGCAAGTCTTTGCAGGTCAACAGGTAGCTAATTGGATCACAAATACTTACGTCACCCAAACCCTGAAACGGACTATGACGAAGACTAACTCAGATCAGTTGTCCAGAAAGTCACGCATCATTCCATGGCTGACAGCAATGGTTAGATAAAAATCAACTTCCCCCAAAAGAAAGACACGACCGAATTACGTTATGCACCTGGGGACACAATCAGAAAGAGTCACAAATAAAGGTGGTTTGGGCCCTTTTTTCTGATTCCCTTCACTCGTTCATTTAATTTCTTCTAGCGTTTTTTAGGTGTTAGGCATGTTTCTACACACTGATCGTTCAAAGATGAATATGATTTAACGTCCGCACCCAGAGGCACAGCCTGAGGGGTGCACCACTAGCTAATATAATATTTTACAGTCAAAGTTCTGAGAGAACGGAAAGAATGTATTTTCCAAGGTATCCGTGGTGGTCAACTGCACGATGCTGATAGCTGTACCGACAGCTCACCCCCTGTGCGGTACTTCTCATTTTAAAATACTTAAAATTACAACGCACTATGTAAATCCAAACCTTCATATTAAAGAATCTGCAGACTTATCACCATATAGACGCGAAGCACACTGGGAAAATGGCACTGTAATTCCGTTTTACGTAAAACTTCAGACCAAGAGACCACACGCTCAGAAGCGTGGAGGGAAGATGAGGGGAAAGGCCTTCTGAAGGGGGACAAGCTGGACGGCCTCTGCCACTGGACAGCTGGTTTCCGTCCCTGGAGACCCGGGACGAAGTGCTGCCCAGGGAATGCTGCTGAGGACGGAGTGGGGTGCACCTGGCAGGTATCATTAAGGGCAGCTGTCTGTCCATACAGTACAGGCCGTGACTGTGATTCTATAGGCTAGCCCCTCCACCCACACCCCCCAAAGGAAGAGCATCTGAAGAAAAAAGAACCCAGAGCAAGGGCGACAGGGCTGTGACAAGCGTGGAGTTCACGTCACCCAGCAGGTCACACTTGCGGATGACACCATCCAAAGGCCTGGAGCACGGTCGTTTCCCTACCTGCCCCGTTTGGTAATGTCTGGCAAACTGGTTGACCACGCGGTAGTCATTTGCAAAGTACTCCATCAGGATAGAGGGAACTTCAGCAAAATCGGTGGGGCACCTGGTCCCTGAGACGAGGAAAAAGAAAAAAAAGTTGCCAAGAATCAAATCAACATATTTTACTTTTTATGGGTTCTTTTAAACTTTTTATTTGTATTTCTGATGAACTATGATAAGCTTTAATTCATAAAATCAATATTTTGTTTCTATAAAATTATTGCGCATATTTGCAGAAAAATTTATTATAATCCTATATATTTTCCTGTGTATCAAAAGTAAAAGAAAATATTTGCACAGCTGGATCAAACACCTTGTAAAGCAGTGACTCAGACCCTCTGCAAACAAGCCTGTCTTCAGCCATGCTGAGCTATACATGAAATAGAAATTAAAACATTCTGATATTTAATATAGCATTTGTATTTAATTCACTGAGTTGCACCACCAAATGCTTTTATCCTTCATTTCTCTTAAAAGAACTTCATTCCATCCATTGATTATTTCTTGGAACAAAGTCAACCCTCAGTGCAGATGGAAAGCCACGTTTTAAGCTCACATTCACTTAAAGCAACTAATCCCTTAAGGACGTTTTTGGGGACATTTTATACAGATGTCTGGCCCACCTACAACCTTCTCACGCGTCTTTGCCTCCCGCCAAGAACTGTGCGAGTGGAGTTAGCTAATAAAGCCTGAATGCGGACCAGGTACCGGGAGGGGGAAGGCTGGCCCTACCTGACAGTGACCTGGAGACTCACGGGTGAGAGGACGGAGGGGGTTCTACAGAGCCACCAAGGCCGGCCGCAGGGCCGCACGCGGAGCTCTGATCTTACACGGGGGGAAGTGTAAGGAAAGTACAAAGGCATTTATCATCCTTCGCCAGCATGCCTTTCACGTGCTTCCTAACTGACCTTGGGTTTTAGAAAAAGGCAACACGTGCTCACTTGCTCTGTGCGGGGCACTAAGAAGAGCTCTGTTTAGGAGGAGGGATCCAGAAACCGCAGTTTACGTATAAAGAGCGGTGCACGTGTCCCCACCCGCGTGAGCGTCAGGCGCCTCCCACGCGCTCCCCACCGGAGGCGGCAGGCCCCATGAGACGGGTTTTCCGCGGCTCGCAGCTCGGGACGCGCTGACTCTGACGCCTCCAGCGCTGCCGCCATGTTCTGTGTCCCCCCTTCCCCACCGGGACGGTCCCCCCTCTGAGGGCTCTGTTCCTCCCGGGAAACAAACAGACCTGCTGAGGGCGAGATCGGGGTAACGGGGAGGGAGGGGCACGGGGGTCACGCTGCTTTTGGTCAAAAACGGATGAACACGCAGAGCGGGGTGGGCAGGAGGGCTCATAAGTCACCCACCGTGGAAGGGGCAAACGCGTTGGAAGTCTTCAAAAAGCACTCGCCGAAGCCCAGCGCAGCCTCTCACCCCACCGCCAGCTGGCGCATGGCCCAGGGGGGTCCCGAGGACACTCACCGGGCGGGGGGAGCCTGCGCTCCCAGGGGCCCGCCCTGCAGAAGGTACCTCGGTTTCATTGAGGTTCCCCCTTCATATTCACACACACACAGAGCCCCAAACTTAAATTACCCAGTGCAAAGTGTAAAACGGTGCAATACAAGCAGCTGAGACTCGTTGCCCAGGAAGAGGTGGAAGGAAGACTGGGCTGCACAGCAGCGGGAAGGACAGGATGCGGCGATCGGGGACCCACGGTCATGGGACAGTGTGACATGAACGGACTCCCTACACAGAAAGCTTCCGCCTACTTATAACGAACGGGGAGCTTCCAAAGAACCGGGTCTGGTAGAAGGGCCCCTCCGCGGCTCACCGGTGATGTGCTGGTAGCGGGTGCGTCCCAGCATGGAGTGCAGCGCGTGCCCCATCTCGTGGAAGAGGTTCTCCATCATCCCGGGCGTGAGCAAGGGCGGCGCGCTCCTTGAGGACCGGGGCAGGCTCAGCATGAGCACCACGACCGGGAGCTGGTAGCCCCCGTCCTCCGTCACTCTGCCGCCGCGGATGGTGAAATGGCAGTCCTTTCGGGGTCAGAAGGCACAACCCAGGACAGCGTCAGGTGGTCGAAAGGGGCAAACGGTCCTAACGAACATGAACTTATACCGAGATGAGTTCCGAGTTCAAATTTTAACTCTATTCTTATTCTTTTCATTTTGTTAGAGACACGAATTTTTCTCAACTCTTTATGCTGCTAAAATTTTAGTTTTTAAACCGCCAACAATACATTGAGCTGATGTTCATTCATTCATTCCCTCCAGAAACACGCCCCGAGCGGCGCTGGGCCGCCCGCGGGAAATGCTGTCGTCATGGAGCTTAGACCCGCCCCCCCCCACGCTCGCAGCAGCGCCAAGACGCTGACACCTGCTGAGGCCCTTCCACGAGCTCGGGGACACTTGCCACTCCTGTGGCCTTTACCACCTTAAAGTGACAAGCTCTGACTCGCAGAAAGCAAGGGGCCCGGGGTCACTTTTCGGTAACAGACTCAGCTTCACCTGCACTCCCTCCCTGACTCTTCACAGGACCATAGGAGGCGGGTAAGGCGCCCAGAACGGAGTCTTGGAAAGGCCGCCGTGGCCGTCAGTGTTTGGGTTCAAACCCGTGCCCTTCCCGCTGTGTGACTCGGGGCAAGTAACTCGGCCTCTCTGGCCTCAGTTGCCTCGTAACGTTAGTGTTCTGTTCAGAGGGCTGAGGTGCACGTTCAAAACCACAATGCGACACAGCAGGCCAATGAAGCACCAGCTGTCATCATCTTCACCGTCATCATGACCATGACCCGGACACAGGGCACTTACAGACGCATGTAGTGGTTTTCCTGCTGTGTATTTTTAAATTCTATGCTAATTTCACATTTACACATTTAGTAACTATCACGAATGCCTTTTAATTAGGGAGCTTATACAAAAATGCGATCTAATGTTCACATTAATATAAATTAACTGCTGATTACCTCTAGAGAGACCAGATTACAAATAAAGCATCACCTGATGTGGCTTGTCTGCTCGCTGAAAAAAATCGCAGTAAATGTACCCCAACAGGCCTTCAGATTCATGAACCACAGCCTGGAAAAATAATTTTAATTTAACTTTAAGTTAGGCTCTGTGAGAAACTCCGCAAGTGCAGAAACATCCCAACACAAGCATCTACACAGGGTGGGGCAAAAGGAGCATACAGTTGTTTGTACGGGAAATAATATGATTAATAAGTAATAATTAACACAACAAAACCGCTGTGTCATGCCCTCACGGCTGTGGAACCCCTTCTTCACCACCCTGTGTATATGTCACGCCCAGCTACAAACACAGTTTATTACTTCTCACATCCCGCACGGCCTCGAGAGGGGTTGTCTTCCTTCCGTCTCTCAGACGATCTGAATGCGGGAGTTCTGGGCAGGGGAGGCAGCCCTCCCGCCGTGTCTGGGCCCTTCACCCCAACTGCCCGCTCCCCACGACACCTCCACTGAACCCCGCTCTTCAGACTGTTCCCAAACCACTGACATGAGCTGGGAGTAAGTTTAACACGTGGGTCCACGAATCCTCAAAATCTTACCAGGAAGAAATAAAAACACGCAAACCCCAAACCCAGTGGGCCGTCACAGATGGGTGGGTTCTAGGCTAGGACGTTATTGCCAACCGAGTCAAATCAAAACGCAGGACATGAGTTAATATCTGATGCAGATCAAGCGCCTACAAAACGGGAAGAGGCTGCAAGGAGGGGGCAGGTGGCCGATGGGACAGACTCGGGACCCCAAGCCAAAGGGACACTGGGCACAGCAGGAATGGAAACAGGTCCCGATGCACCTCCCTTTAGCCGCGCAGGGCCAGCCCACGGACGTGCCCCCCTCCATGCCACCCCCCCCCCCCCCCGCAGGCTCCTGAGCGCCACTTCCCAGAGTGCTAGCTAGCACCGCTGTCACACACCTACATCGGCCGGGGATGGTGGGTAAGGTGAGCCCCGCTCCATCCAGGCAGAGCCCAGGGAGCCCCCGAGGGGAAGCAGCGGCCCCCGGCGGACAGGACGGGACGGGATGGGACGGGGCGCTCACCAGTTTGCGCACGTCCTCACTCCACACCTCTCCTCTGGCCGGCGGCTCCGCGTGCAGCGAGATCCCCAGCAGCCTGTCCAGCAGGACACTGAGGCCTTCCATGCACGCCCCGAGGGAGAAGAACGGGCAGTAGAGGCCGGGCTCGATGTTGTACCTGAGAGGAAGGGGGAGGTCACAGAGCGTTCTGTTCCATCCCGTTCCTGAGGGTAAATTCAGAGAGCCTTTCATTTACTACTGAAAGCACACGAGCTACTGAAAAGGAACTAAAACATAAAGGTGTGTTTCTTCCCTTGAGGGACTGTCAGACTCGGTTTTCTTCCGAAGGGCAGGCTCCATGTCCCTAGTCGTGAGGCCTACAATCAGGCAGACACACCAGTCCCTGCAGTCTGGGCCGTCACGGGCCCAGAGGCGTCCATCGCAACTAGCCACACCACACCCAACTCTTCCTTTGTACATACGTGTGCCCAAAACCAGCTCGAGCTACAGTAGTAAACTTGACTTTATGAAACGTGTTCTAGTCTAAAGAATTGTGACTTACATCCCATAAATATTAAATACAAATCCCGAGGCACACCAAGGGAACTGAAATTCACACCTGATAAAACGTTTTAATGGAAAACTCTCTGTAACATAAACAACTACATCTTAATTAATTTGTTTTACAGTCATAGTCTCTTAAATGAAGAACCGCAGACGGGCAAGGCTAATTATTCTTCATCCATAAACAACTCTTTTACCCTTGGAATATTCCAGTATAAACCAAAGTGCACCCACGGCATGTGCTATGACTATTCACTTTTGAGTCATTAAGTCGGGCCAAACTTTAGAACCAGAGCCAGAAAGGACGGCCCTAGAATAATAGTAAGGGCCTAATTCTATGTCCACTTTCTGGATTAACAAAATAGACACACAAACTAAGCAGATACAAACTCACGTTCATTACTAAATGGGTGACTGGATTTAGTGAGAGAGCATAAATTGTACCACAAATGAGATTTTTGACTACAGAAATACACAAATTTACAACGTAGCTCCTATCAATTTTTATTTCATTTTGTTTTTGTAAAAACAGAATCTGAGCATTGAAAGAGAAGCCGGTGGTCTGGCGCCCTGGCCCCGCCCGTCCTGCAGGCCGCCGACAGCCAGCGGGACCCACGGGGCGGGTGGGAGGAGCTGGTCTCCCAGGAGCTCACAGTAAGCGAGGTGGCCACGCAGACCGACTGGCTCCCAGGCCCGGAGCAGCGCGCGGAACAGGTGCCCAGCAGACGCCGTGGCAGGGATGCGCGGACAGGCACTGAACCGCGGGACAGCAATGACAACTTTAGCTGTGGGGGTGGGGGGCAGAAACGGGGGGCTCACAGAAAGAGAGTCAAAGCCAGGCATCTGCTGGGCAGGGTGGGAGTGAGGGATGAGACGGGAGGAGAAAGAAGGGAACTCGGGGAGAGGCAGCAACGAGATGTCGGCGCGGAGGGACGCAGAAGCCCGGGCACTTCTGTAGCCGGGGGTTCAACAGCAGGGTTCATAATGCAGGGCACTCCGGGACGGGGGCCTACAGCCGAGGACCCGCGACACCCCCCGGGGAACCGGAATCGTCTCTGACTTCTTGATTATGTACCCCTATCAAAAAAGTAATTGCTGAGTGTTCAAGAGTATTTAACCTTAAAATGAATGTGAATATAAATACATGTTTTAATCCTCACCACAGGGTATGTTTATTGATTTTTAGAGAAAGAAGGAGGGAGAGGGAAAAGGAGAAGGAAATGGGGTGGGGGGAAGGGAGTGGGGAGAGTGGGAGGGAGAGGCAGACAGACAGACAGACACAAAGACATCGATGAGCGAACTATCAGCCAGTGGCCTCCCGTATGCACCGCAACCAGGGATTGAACCCGCAGCCTTTTGGCGCACCCGACGACGCTCCAGCCCAACGCACCCCTGACGCCACACTCGGCGGTGGAGCCGCCGCTCGGGCTCCGTTCACTGCGGCACCCAAGGGGCAGGAGCGCCCAGCGAAAGCGAAAGGGGAGCGGCAGGGGGCTGAGGGCAGGCAGTAGAGATCTTAGGACCCGGCGTGCGGTAAGGAAGCCCGCGGAGGCGAGGGGCCAGGCACTGAGCTCTGACCTGCAGGTGGCCGATAACTCAGAGGGACGGTTCTGGGTCTGAGGGGCGGGCGGGCCGTGAATCCAAGCGCAGGGATTAGCCCGGGGACAGAAGGGACCCAGGCTGCTGCTGGCGAAGGTCTGGCCAGGGAAGCCTGAGAGCCGGCTACAACCCCCCAGGGCCGGGGCGGGCGCTTCTCGGTGCTGGAAGGCAAGGGCTACCGCAGCCCCTCTGCAGGACAAGGGGACGGAGGGAACAGGAAGGGGGGATTAGCAGGCCCTGCCGAGACGAGATAATTTTATCTTCGGTTTGCTCGGCACTTTATCGACGCAGAACACTTTCCCACCGAGACCCTTCCCGGGTCCTCACACAGTTCTGCGGGACAGGTGGCACACAGAGTTGCCTCGTCTTCCCGAGGGAGCGCAGGCTCAGAGGCTCCGAGGCTCAGGGCAGGGCCACGCTGCCTGGGGCAGAGACCTGGTCGGAAGGAGAGCGCCTGGCGGTCTCTCCCACTGGCCTGCTTGGCCCGGTGGGGCCTCAACGTCCTCACCAGGAGAACGGGGACGATACAAAGGAGCGGCCCGGTGCCCGGACAGGGGCCGGCGCTCCGCTGATCACGCGGCTCTGTCAACACGCCTGCTGTGCGCCGGCCCCTCCTGGGCGGGATGCAGTGACCACCGAGGACTGGGGTCCATCCGGGGGGCAGGGGCCGGAGAGCAGCGCACGAGCGCCTGGGAACAATGGGGCACAGTGGCTAGGGCACCTGCCAGGGGCTCAGGGCACAGAAGGACGGGCCAGGGCGGCTACGCGGAGGAGGGGCACGTGGGGTGGCCGTGGAGCTGAGGCCCCAGCTGCCGGGCTGGGCCGGGCCGGGCCCCGGGGAGGAAAGAGCACCAGCCAGGGCTCGCGGCCCGAAAGCAAACAGCACACAGGCTCATTTGGGCGAGGAGCCTCCTGCCTGACTCAGCCGCCCCCGAGCCAGGCAGGGATCACGCACACCTGCGCGCCCCCCCACGCCCTGAGCCTCTCAGAGGAGAGCTAATTCCCTCCCGAGGAGCAGCCAGAATGGGGAAAGGCTCAGAGGCTGCAGGAGATTCAAAGAGCCCGACGTGCCGGCCGGCAGCCACCGCTGGGCCGGGACAGTCCCTTACAACGCCGGTCAGGAGGCAGCAGCCTGGCCCGGGGCCGCGCCTTCTCACCTCCACGCCGCTGACACCTTCAGCACAGAGGGAACAACACGCAGCACGCTTTGGTGATGGTCACAGGTCACGGAGCCCCACGAGGACGCCAGCCAGTGGGCACGGAGCCCAGGGCACGGCCGCCCCGCCGCCTGGTCAGCGCCGAGCGTGGGGACAGTCCTCACGCCGTGTGCCCGGCAGCAGCTCCTGCAGCTCCTATGTCCACAGCTTCCTGCTCCGCACGGGTGCCACTGTACATGCCAACCCTTCCCCTCCGTCCGTGGTCGAGAGAACCCCAAACGACAGGGAAGTGCTGCCGGCAACATGGAGACCCGTACGGGGCGTCGGAGCCGCAGCCCAGCAGGGAGAGGGACTCTACGAGTCCCCGGGTCTTGTTTCACTGCAGCCCCTTTCCCCGCCTCCCACTCTCCTAGTTTCACAACAGAGAGTTACTGTTGTTTTCTGTAAATAGGTTCCCCTGATTCAAGCCTCGAAATAAGAATCCTTTGCTTACTCTTCCCGGGAAAGAAACGGGAAGAGTTACTGTTACCCACCGTCGTTGCCAGATGAAGTCTAATAAACGCTCCGTTGTTTGTTCTGTTAAAGATATGCGACGTACGGGTTTACAAGATATGTCATCATCAACATGGAAAAATGGTGTAAATTAGGTCTTATTGAGAACAACAGAATTTAGCAATATCTCAAAATCCTCATCAGGAATACTATCACTGAAATAAGTAGAGAAACAGTCAATGAAAGATGTTCAGCTAAAGAATTCTTTGTTGTAACTTGAGTGGTTTTTTTAAATCAGTGTATCACGCTGAAGCGCACACACCTTATGAGTCAGGTCTCTGTTCCAGCCCGACGCACCTAGAATTAAGGTAAAGAGAGAACTTGGACACAGTTTCCCAAAACGCTGGCACTGAACTCAGTGACAATACAGAGCGCAGCGCATCAGGCCACGAGTCCGGGCGGCACGGCAGGGAAACAGCCGTACCCCCGTCTGCCCTGGGAGCGAGTGCACACCCCGGCTCCCTGCAGAAGACCCGGGCGGCCTGCCAGGCGGAGGACGTGTGTGGATCAAGGAAAACGCAGGCTTACCAAGAGCGGCGCTTGTGAGCACAGTGGCAGAGAGGCTGTTTTTAACTTCACCAAAAGGTAATGAAAGAACGTTTTTGGCATCAGAAATGATTATCCAAGCAAGATTATAATGGGATCATTGGGTGGCATTTTGAAATGTTTCGTCTGCAAGGCCACGGGGAAAGCTACTGTCTCATCTGGTTAAATAAAGGCTAGGGAGCATTAAAAGAACTGAATGATGCTAGAAGCCTGTTTATCCTTCAGATAATTACACTGCACTGAAAATAAAGATAAGCCCTGGCCAGGTAGCTCAGCTGGTTAGTGTGTTATCCCGATGCACCAAGGTTGCAGGTTCGATCCCCGGTCAGGGCACATACAAGAAGCAGCCAATGATTGCCTACATGCGTGGAACAACAGATCGATGTTTCTCTCTCTCTCTCTCTCTCTCTCTCTCTCTCTCTCTCTCTCTCTCTCTCTCTCTCTCAAATCAATCAATGAAAGAGAAAATAAAAGAAAGATATTTTTCCTCTCTGTTTTGTAAAAAGTCAGCCCTTGCCAGTTTGGGCCCACCCTGACCTCTGGAGTCAGAGACGAGGACCCTGCTCTGCCCATGCACCTGGTCAGCAGGCAGTAATTTTCCTTCACAGGCAGTCAGCTGCCCAGTTCACGAGAAACGGCAACATCCACATAGCATTATTCCCGCACAACAATGTAAACATTGCTTAATTTACTCCTGACCTAGGAAGGAGGCCGTGCAATAACCCCCAATTTATAGATCACCTTTTAAGAAACCTAGAGAGGACCAACAGCTTCCCCGAGACCGGGTCCAGCTCACTGGGACGGGCCAAGTCCCTGCGACTTCAGGACACACACCCCTGGCTGCACTGCCTGGCCGCCTCGGGGGCCCCCCTGCTTTCTTGTGGCTGATTTGGGCAGCAAGACCCCACCCCTGCGGTGGGTGTGGAGAGGGGAGAACTCCCAACTTGTTCAGGGGCTCAGGGACCTCGTGTCAGCGACGTAAGACTTTCCAACGTTGTATTTCTGGCAGAAATGGAGAAGACGGAGTCACTGTCCTGCATGCAACAGCTCTCGTCCTTAAGGTCACTATCAAACTCCACAGGGACCTCATGCCCCTAAGTGACGCCTACCCTTTAAATTCTCATCGACCTTACCTTTCCAAACCTTCCCACAGGCACACACGGTTTCCACAGAACCACCGTCTGGGCATGCTATACTTACAGAACACAGTAAAATGACAAAAATAACCACTTAAATTTAAGGCTACGGTATTAATTAAAATAGCAAGGGGTGGGAGACACGATATGGAAAAGTGCCCATAACAATCGCTGCAGCAAAAAGTTAGAAAGAAATGAATATATCGAACACATTACTTTCCAATGTCAAAAACCAAACAAAATATATGAATATGGAAAGCATTAAGAAAAAATTTTAGTATTCCTTTATGCTACATCTTAACAGGCCAAGAACCCAGCCCAATCCTTCTCTGAAAGAACTTCAGAGGAGAAATTATATTTTTATGCAGCTAGAGGGAGCAGGGTCTGCAGTTCTGTGGCTACAAAACGCATCAGCGGAACGACACCTTACGCTGAGCCCTAACTTCTGATCGGGATCAAGTTCCCACCGATTCTGGGGAACGGCTGACGAGTTTCCGAAGGGGCGGCGGCAGACGCTGAATCTCAGATGCACATATAAAACACAGCCGTTGACGCAGTATTAGCACGGGTTAGCAGGCAGCTCTGCTCCGTGAGGAGGAAGGATTTGGGGAGGAGAGCTGGGATGCAAAAGCCCAAGGGGGAGAAATAAATAAAACTAAGCGGGTGAGTTTCCCACAAGCACATACTGATGTCACAGAACCTCTTCCTGCTGGTGCAGGAACGAACATACCAAGCTACTGTTTTGTTTTGTGGCAAATGCCAACGGAAATGGTTAAAATACAGTTTACTTTTAGTGCGGTACTTAGCAATTGAGGCTTGAATAACACACAGCAACAAAAAGACTTTAAAGTTTAACACCAAAGAAATGTATCATTGTGATAGATGCCAACACACTTAAATGAAGAAACAGGCACAAAACTTTGACTTTCTTCCGCTACCTAAATCAGTCTTAACTTAGTTAAACTGCATTATCTTAAAAATTAACTATAATAGAAAAAAGTTAATGATTCGTTAAAGGGCAGGATTCTGAGTTTTAAAAATTGCTATTATGCATATAAAGTTGCTTGGGACATAAGCATTTTTAAATGTCTTCCCTTTGAACAGAACTCCATTATTTCTTGGGTTTACATGCAAATATAAAAACGACAGAAATAAGGAGTTTTTAAGGGAAACATATCAACAACTTTGCCATCATGCAGTAAGCACAGGAGAAGAGAGGGGCCGGAGGAGCACTTCAACCAACGTAAGTTTCCCAAGTATTTCATCAGTGTCCTTCCAGACGTGCCAATAATGTGCTGACAATTTGTGCCAACAGAAATGAGAAAACATAAGAAAATCACAGGACTCCTGCCAAGTGCCCCTTTATTCCTTCACTGGTGCAACAGGTATTTGCTGGGCACCGACCCTCAACCAGAAGTGGGCACAGCACTGGTTCTTGCAAAGGCCCAGCCCCACAAACTCTCCAAGTCTAGAAAGAGAACCTGGAAGCTACACACAGGAAGAGCGGGGCCTGATCCTAGACACCACAGGACAGTATTTTCAAGTCCTAAACAAGGAATGACATAAGCCATACAGTAGGCTTGTGGGGGAGGGTAGAACATGATCCCAGGGCCCAGAGCAGAGCTTTGCGATCCCGTGAACAACGCGGGCAGATGCTGAGCAGGCAGCAGGGGGGCCGGCCCGGAGAAGACACAGGCTCGTAATGCAGGCAACTGAGCAAGGGGAACAGCTGCATGACTGACGTGCAAGGTGCTCAGAAAATATGGATTTCCTTCTTCCTTCTCAAAACCCTTACCTCTCTGCACGAAGCACACCGCTGTAGTAGGGGGGATCCCAAGGCATCAGTTCCTACAATGAAAACATTCACTGTTAGAAAAGCTATCGACTATTTCACAATTCTTATCAATAACTTAGCTAGCTTATAAAATGTAAACCTGCTATTAAATCACAAAAGTTCTATGACACCCTAAAACGTCATGACTTGGCAGGGAGGGCCTGCCTCTTTATTTTAATTTTCCTGTAATCAGGGAGTAGGGAGGTGTAAGTGAGACATAATCCTGGAATGCGGGGAAAAGGCACACAAATGTCATTCTGAAATGTAAACTAATAAAAGTCAGCAGTCACAGGTTAAATTAGCCATGCTGAGATTTCTCCCCAGATGGAAGCCGAGTACTAACCCACAAAACACACTGCATAAGAACAGTGTTCTGAAGCTAAGATTAGGTTCTTTCTCTACCTAAGCGAGAAGCTTAGAGTGGATCCCAAGAATGAAAGCAACAATTTAAAATATAACTAAGGCAGAATTAACTCTAATCTTGGCAAAGAAAATATGTCACAGAGAAACAGATGGCAGTAACAGTTTTCTGACAACCGTAAAGAATAGTGAAGGGGGAAAGGCTGAACACGTAAAGGAACCTCCTTCCCACAAGCGCCCGGTGACAGGCGCGGTGGGTGAGACCGGGCTGTGAGCTCAGCCCGCCTGGGTTCCGGCCTTCGAACCACAGGAGTCTGAGACCTGGAGAGGCTTCTCCCGCCCAGCGGTGCTTCCCCGCTTCCTCCCAGGTGGCCTGGCCTCGCCCGGCCGGTGCCCTGAGCCCACTGTCTGTGACTCCCCGCCCTTCACTCCGTCCTGGCCACACTGGGCGCCCCGGCGCACAGGCAGCCCCCGGCTCAGGCCTCCACACTTGCTGCCCCTCTCGGAAGGCCGTCCCCTGCTGTCCCCATGGTGGACTCCTTCCCTCTCCCACGTGTCTGCCCCAGTTACTGACCGCTCGCCTCCGCCTTCCCTTCCCTGCATTGTCTCCCCCGCAGCCTTTATCACCCTGCGACCCAGCACGTACTTATGTTTTCTCACGTGTCTGCTGTGTTTTCTGCCCCCAGACCCAAAGCTTCAGGGGGGCAGGCAGCGACCCTGTTGGCACGGCCCCTTCACACCCTGGCGGCGCCCGAACTCCGCCCGAGTGAGCCAGCAGGGCCTCCCAGAGCCCAGACGGCGCTGCTCAACGCGCCCCATTATTGACACAGCCCCCGGCCCCGAGTCAGGGCTGCATACGGGGGGGTTTCGATCCTGATCACCGCTACCTCCAAAATCTCAGTTCAGACGTGGTCCCCTTGAGGAGCAAGGTGTTCTTCCTCATACCCCACGGCCACGCTCCTGTCACAGATGCGCACCGACATACGGCACGTGTGTGGGTTTGCTTCCTTTCTCCCCATGCGCTCCCTGCAGTCGGGGACAGCACCCCCGGAACTCTAGTTCCGGAGTGTTTAGTTCCTGGCACACATTTCTTCCAACAGATGATCACTGGCTATCTGCAAGGTGTCAGACACACACACACACACACACACCCCAGGCATGACCCCCGAGCCACACACACACACACACACACACCCAGGCATGACCCCCGAGCCACACACACACACACACACACACACACACACACACACACACACACACACACACACACACACACACACACCCAGGCATGACCCCCGAGCCACACACACACACACACACACACACACACACACACACACACACACACACACACACACACACACACACACACACACACACACACACACACACACACACACACACACACACACACACCCAGGCATGACCCCCGAGCCAGCAGGCAGTAGCGAGATCGCAGAGGCAAATGGTTCCCTGTCTGGGAAGTCGCACCATGTCACTCGGGGCCTAGGAGGGGCATTTAAACCACAAAGGATGGTCAGGACATGTGTGCCCGTGACCAAGCCTGAGGGGAGCTTTGAAGACCGGGAGCGCCTCACCCAGGTGAGGGGGGCAGGCTTTCCTGTGCCTGGCACGGTGAACGACGGGAAGGCAGCGCCCACAGCTGCTGGCAGAGAAACTAAAGGACGAAGGGAAGGGAAGCAAGGAGAGCAAAGCCACTAAGGGAAGGCAGCGCCTGAGCGCCGCACGGGGGGGTGGAGAGCAAAGGACGCTGCCCGGTGAGGGGGCAGCAGAAGATGCAGCTAGAGAGGCAGGTAGGGTCACGATCACCAAGGGCTTGGAGGGGAAAGCTAGGAAACCGGATGACAAATCTAGAATTACGGGGAGCAATGACAAATTTCAGCCAAGAGAGTGACAAGATCAATGTGCGTGACCTTGGTGGACATTCATTCGTTCGTTCATTCATTCTCTGCGACTTCCGCGAGGTCTGAGCCTCACCCTGTCTCTGACACTGGGCTGGGCTCCCTGCCACGCACCCAGAGTTCAGGGCGGCTTTGAGGGGAGGCAGACCAAAGGCAGGAAACCAACCCGGCGACGAGTATGGTCTGGGGGAGAGGAAGGAGTCACGGCCTCAGCCCGGGCGGCGGCCATCAGCAGCAAGAGGAGGAGGGAACACGGCTTCTCAAGAAGGGAGAACCCAGAGACCAGATGATCACTATTGGGGGGTGGGGGACAGTCGTCTGAGGGGCTCGCTGAAGCACAGGCTCCGGGCCTCGAGACTCAGCGAGCCTCCCGCAGGGCTCCCGACTTTGTGCTGCTGACAAGCTCCCGGGTGACGCCACTGCCTCCGGCCCAGAGGCCAGACGTTGAGAACCTCTGGTCTGCAGCGAGCCCCGGTTCTGGCGCGCGGGACAGGGCGAACGGCGGGACCCGGCACCGAAACACGGACCTGGGGAGCGGACCCGCCAAACAGCCCACACCAACGGCCGCGGGGAAATGTCTGGCTTTCAATAAATCAGCTTCTGGCCACAAACTCCACTTTCCCTTCTTCTGTACTCCTCAGGGTAAACTCTGCCTCCTGACGTGGTTTCCTAAGGGGACCTGCCTCCCGGGCCCAGGTGCGCAAACGGCTGCTCCCTGCGCCAGGCACAGCCCCGACCACAGGGCAGCCGCAGCGCGTTGGCCAGGATCGCTCTGTGTCTCAGCGGCCACCCCCGGGGAGCGGGTACACAGCACCTGCGGGGGAACGGCCCAGACAGCCCCAGCAGTCCTGCAGGGCCCTCAAATCAAACGGGAAGCGGGGTCCTCCGCCGGGAACCCGTCACTCCCCGGCACCCGATCACCTGGCCAGCACCCGGCCAGAAGGACGAGTCAGTCTGTGCTGTGGGATCATGAACGCGTTTGAGCTTGTGGTTGAAAACAACGAGTATTTTTAGGACAGGCAGACTCTGTCAGTCACACTGATTTATTCGGGTTCCGTAATGAGCAAATGAACGCGTGACCTGCGATGTTAGCCCCGGTGGCAGGAACTGCCGCCCGCCAGGTGCAGCCGCACCGAGGCCACCAAAGGGCCGCTTCCGCCGAGAAGCCCACCTCCTACAGAACGGAAGCAGCCTCTGCAGGCGGGTGTATCCGTACACAGCGTTGAGATATACTTACGTGTGTGTGCGGACGCACGTATGTACCATGTCAGCTAACAACGAGGACGCACTGGGTTTGCGGGTCAGATGCTTCAGTGCCTCCCGTCACCCTAACCAGGGGTCAGAAGGGAAACAGGGTGCACCGTCGGCATGTCCCAGGGAAGTCCTAGTCACATGACAGGACCTCAGCTCACCGTTTACCTCGTAAGGAAGAGGTTCCCACATAGTTACTTACAGAATTCTGGGGGTTTAGTTTCATCTTCATCCTCCGCATCATCTCAAAGTCCCTTCTGGTCCTGTGAGAAACGACTGTCATTTACTGTTAAACAGGCTGGAGCGATGGCATCATAACTAACTAGGTGCTTATGTGACTCTCCAATACTCACGACACAATTGGAATTTGTATGCAAATATAAACCAGTATTAATCCCAAATTTACGTGTTATAAGAGAAAGACATACACCAGTAAATCATGGCCATTTCTACCGGAAAAGAGCATCTTGACAGATACCTATGTTGGAAGTACTAAAGCTTAAAAAACTAGCAATGTAACAGAAACAGATAAAGTATTTCTTAATCTACAAACTTTAAATCACTACTTTTTGATATACCTTAAAAAAGGTAAAATACATATTACTTCCTACAAAAGAATATTAACATAGATAATATTTAAGATTATTATTCATAATTTTTCCCCTACAGAAAAACACTAGCTGGACAATAATCAAATCTATGCTTAATATTTGGAATATGAAGTTTCTGTTAGAATTAACTCCTATATATAACTGTAAAAATCTGAGGATGTTTGCTCAAAATATAATTCTAAGCTACGTACAAGTGGAGAAAGAATACTAACACTTAACCAACAAAGTAAAGCAGAATAAATTCTCAAATAATGCATAATTAACACTTCCTCTTCATCATATCAAAGCCACCGTTATTCACTGGATTAACAGAAAAGTTTAGAATTTATAAATAGAATCCAAATTAGAGAGGACGAGAGAGGCATGAGTCTAGAATAGAAAATAGAATTATGAGCTTAAATTTAACATGCTGGTATAGTCAAAAAAGCAAACAAAATTGTAGACAGCACTTTAAGAAATGAGAGAACATGACCCTCTTTACTAAATTTATTGGGCTGCCATTAGTTAATAAATGCAGTTTTCAAGTGCACGATCCTATAATACATCGTCTGTATATTAGGTGTTTGCCATCCAAGGTCACGTCCCCTTTGTCACCACGTACCTGACCCCCTTTGCCCTTTACTGTCCTCCAAACCCCCTCCCCTCTGGCAACCCCCACACCGTCGTCTGTGTCGCTGAGTGTCTGTTTGTCGGTCTTACTTGCTCATCTGTTACCTTCCGTTTTATAGCCCACAGATGAGTGAAATCATGTGCTCGACTTCTTCCGGAACGTGACCCTCTTTGGCAAACCATGACACGCCCCCCCCTTCCCAGAAAGTGGGTGTGTGACCCCAGTGGAGTTGTATGGCACTGGGGTGTGGGGGGGCTGGTGAAGGACAGGGCCGTGATTGAGAGGCTGGGCCTCGCGGGGGGCCGGGGGCGCACGAGGGCAACAAAGGGTCTCACTGCAGAGAGCACAGCCCTTGGGCCTGACACTGCCAACAGAGCAGCGGAGCCTTCTCAGAACACACAGAATTGAAGCGCAGGGCCGCGGGCCACTTCTGGGGACCGCTGCTAATATTTAGGCCAAAGGGAGAGAAGTGTTTTCTGAACTGGTCATAAAACTGATGGCAAAAACTAAACTATATAGTTTTGAAAACATCTGGGAAATTTTGAAATATATATCAGTGATGATTTGCTAAAGACAAGTAAGTCCTCAGAGGGGACAGCCCCAGTTTTCCAGGTCGTCATCCCAGGTCGTCACCCCAGGAGACAGCCACGCGCTCCCTCAGTGCCCCTCACAGCTCACCCACGCTCCTGCTCAGCAGGCCACAGAGCTGGCCCAATAGTCCAACCTAATATTTTCATAAAGAAAAACCAAGAAAATAAATGATACATATTCTAAAGAGTAGAATAAAAACTAACCTTTCTGAAAGTTTGTGAGAGAGCTTCTCAAGGAACTCCATGACAGTCTCTAAAAATAAAATCCAGAAGAAAATGTCTTTCCATAAAAACATAAACATACTTGTAAAAGTTATAATGTGATGATCATTATTACATACTACAATGTACTCAAATTAGTGATTTTTAAAGGGGAAGCAGCATTGATAATATATACTAGCTATATATAAATATTTCTAGATAATAATAATCTCTTTATCAGAAAAACAAATTCAAAAAACACAGTAATAATTCAAAGCCTTAAATTATATCCCAAAACGAAAAGTTAATGGGAAGCTAAAGAAGAAAACTTTTAATTTCAAAGTGTTTCTATTTACATGCATAAGAAAAAAAGTTACTTAGACATGCTTAATTTTTTCTGAGCTTTAAAGAGATAGCAAGACTGATTTGTGGATAAATTCAGTACAATTCAGATTTAAAAAATCAATCCAACGAGAAGACAGAACACCGGTAACACCGCAGTACCTGAAGCAGGAGCACCTACACACGTAAGGCAAGTATGAGCAGAACTAAAGGTAGAGACCCACAGTAGTATAGGGACAGTAGAAGAATCGGACACACCACTTGGGTAAAAAATAGATCGTCCAGACAGAATATTAACAGAGAAATAGTGGCCTTACCCAACAGACTCCATCAGACTGCCTTAATAGATATTAATAGAACATTTCACCCCAAAAGCACAGACATTTTTTTTTGAGTGGACATAGAACTTTTTCCAGGATAGACCATTTTAGGACACAAAACACGTCTGTAAATTTTATAAGATGGAAATTAGTTCAGGTGTCTTCTTCTCTAGTCACAATGGTGTGAAATAGAAAATTAATTATAAAAAGAAAACTGGAAAAAACACTAAACCTGGAGGCTAAACAATATTCTATTCAACAATCAATGGTTTAATGACACCAAAGAGAAAGTTAAGTAAGAAAAACCTCAAACAAAACAATCTAAACTTACACCTAAAGGGCATAGAAAAAGAAGAATAAAGCCCAAAGTGAGAAGAAACAGAGACTAATAAAAAATAACTAAACAGATCCACAAAACTAAGAACTGCCTCTCTGAAAAAAAAATCCATAAGCTTTTAGCTAGAGAGTACAAATAAAATCAAAAATGAAAGAGAAATGACAACTGACACATAAATGCAAAAATCCTTAAAATATCAGCAACCCAACTGTCAGCCGTACACTAAACAGATCACACTGTACCATCAAGGGGATTTATTCCAGAGATGCAGAGATGGCTCAATATCTGCAAATCAATCAGTGTGATACACCACATAAACAAAATAACCAAAATTATATGATCATCTCAACAGATGTAAAAAAAGCATCAACAAAATTCAACATCCATTAATGATAAAACCTCGACAAAATCGGTATAGAAAAAAACACACCTCAACGTAATAACGGCCGTAATCGACAAACCCGCAGCTAACATCACACTCAACAGTGAAAATCGAAAGCTTTCTCTCTAAGATCAGGAACAAGACAAGGATGCCCACTCTTACCTCTCTTATTCAACATACTATTGGCAGTCCTGGCCACAGCAATCAGACAAGAAAAAGGAATAAAAGGTATCCAGATTTGTTACTATTTGCAGAGAACATTATATATACAAAACTCCTAAGATTCCACCCTCCAAAAACTAACAGAATAAATTCAGTAAAGCTGAAGAACAGAAAATTACTATTCAGAAATATGTTGTTTCTCTACACAAATAATAAACTAGCACAAAATAGGTTTTTAAAATCCCATTTGCAATTGCAAAACAAATACCTAGGAATAAATGTATCTAAGAACATAAAAGACCTCTACTCTAAAAACTGTAAGACATTAATGACAGAAATTGAAGACGACACAATAAATGGAAGCATACACCATGCTCACGGATTGCAAGTATCAGCATCATTAAAATGTCCATTCTACCGAAAACGATCTACAGTTTCAATGCAATCCTTATCAAGATACCTATGGCAGTTTTTCACAGAAACAGAACAAATACTCCTAAAATTTATATGGAACCACAAAAGACTGTGAATAGACTAAGAAATCAAGAGAAAGAAGAACTATGTTGGAGGTATTATATGCCCTGATTTCAAGCTATACTACAAAGCTGCAGTAATCAGAACACAGTATGGTACCAGCACAAACCCTGACACGCAGATCAATGGGGTAGAGTAGGAAGCGCAGGAGTAAAAACGTACTTATACGTGGCCATTCAATGACAAAGAAGACAAAGATACATAGTGAGGTAAAGATGGTCTCTTCAGTAGGTGTGTTAGGAAAACTGGATGGACACATGCAAAAGAATAAAATAAAAGTAGACCACTTTATATACAAAAAAAAAAAAAAAGCACAAGCTGAATTAAGAATTAAATGTAAGACCCGAGACCATAAACCCACCAGGAGGAAACACGGGCAGTCAATGCTTTGTCATCGGTCTCAGCAATATCTCGTTGGAGACGCCTACGCAAGCAGAGGCAGCAACAGCAAAAATAAACAAACGGGACCACATCAAACTAAAAGGCTTGTGCAAAGCAAAGAAAACCATCAACCAGATGGGAGAAGGTACTTACAACTAATATATCTAGTAAGGGGCTAATATCTAAAATATACAAAGAACTCACACAACTCAACATAAAAAACAAAATCCAATAAAAAAAGTGGGCAGAGGACCTTACCAGACATTTTTCCAAAGAAGACATACAAACAGCGAACAAATACATGAGCAGATGCTCACCATCACTAATCGTCAGGGAAATGCAAATTACACCACAATGAGATGTCACCTCACAGCTGTCAGAGCGGCTGTTACGACAGAAAGAACCACCAGCAAGCGCTGGTGAGGACGTGGAGAAAGGGGACCCTCGTGCCCTGTGGTGAGGATGCAGGTGGGGCAGCTGCTGTGGGAAACAGTACAAGTATTCCTCAAACAATTATACACGTATCTACCACCTGACCCGGCAATTCCACTTCCGGGCATACATCGGAAGAAAACAAAAGCTATAATTCAAAAAATATATGCACCCCATGTTCACAGCAGCACTGGTTACAACAGCCAAGACTTGAAAGCGACCTAGGTCTCCATGGAGAGAGGACTGGATCGGAAAAAAGAAGGTGTGGTCCATCTGTACAGTGGAATACAACTCGGCTACAGAAAAGAGAACGGAATGTTCCCCTGGAGACAACATGTATGAACCCAGAGATTCCTATGTTCGCTGAAATACGCCGGACAGAGAAAGACCAGTGCTGTGTGGTTTCACGCGTGTGTGGAATCTAAAACAAACGGAACAGAACAGAAATGAACACACAGACGGAGAACAAACTGGCGGCCGCCGGAGGAGATGGGGGTGGGAGGGTGGGCAGAGAAGGGGAAGAGGAGCAAGGAGCGCGAGCTGCCGGTTACAGGAGTGGTCATGGGGATGGGGGTACCACCCAGGACACAGTAACAGCACCGTAACCGTGCGCGGTGCCAGGTGGGGACCAGACTCAGTGTGGTGACCACTTTGTAACGCACATAAATGCTGAATCACTATGCTGTACACCTGAAAGCAACGAAACACGGTGTGTCCACCGTAGCTGAAAATGAATTTAAAAAATTTTTAAAGTCAGGATTACAGTTCCATAAAAATCCTATTTTGTCGTAAAAGTTGGCTAAACAGGCTCACCTGGGTCTTTCGCCAGTGTTCCTTGCAGAGCTCTGTGGGAATACGTAGAATACCCCACTAACTTGGCCAGGAGATCTCTGCTGCTGAGCAGTTCCTCTAAGCACCTCAACTGACCGGCGTCGGGATAAAGAAAAATCTTATAAGCAGCTTCTCGCACCTGTATTTGAACAGCGAATGATAACAGACGGAAATACCGTGATACAAAGTCCTGCGCAATAACAACACAGGCTCACCCCCACCGTTTTATTCTTCAGTGATCGCTGCTACAAAAGCAGAATGGTGGTCTGCACAGGGGGATAACGCTTTCAGACTCATGAACGAGTATGAGACGGAATCACACCCTCGACTGAGGGTCTCTGGGGCAGGACGTGGTCGGGGAAAACTGTGTCAGAGCACCCGCCACACGGCGCCTCTAACCAGGTGACGCGGAGGCATGTGCGCTGGGAGATCTGAGCAGCCTAGGACGCCGATAACTGCTGCCTGTCACACTTTAAAAGTGAGTTCTTCACGAGACATGAGTCATTAAACCATTTTCATCGTTCAAAGCATTGATGGAATGAATAATCCCAAAGTAATACTTTTCGGGCTTAGCAACAGGGAAGTCCTTTTAACGGCAGGATGACATTGTCACGGCATCTGGGGTTCAAGCAGCAGCGGCCCCCAGACGGGACCTGATCGAGGCAGGGGATGGAGACACGTACCAGGTCGTCTGGCGCCTCCGCGTGCAGACCATCCACCACGAGATGGTCCCCCGCCACAGCGAAGCTCTGGTGAATGTGCTTTGGTAAGAGGTGCTTGTCTATCTTGTTGGGCAGGCTGGCTCCCGCGAGAAACGCACTACTCAGTTCCAGGATTTTCACGTTCAGGTCCACGGCTCTCTTCCGCTGTATGTGGGGGACAGTGACAGTCACTGGAAGTAGTATTTCATGGCTCAGTTAATAGGCAATCTATAAAGATGGCAAAGCAACATGAATATTTGAATTACAATTTAATTAAGATACTGTGGGGAACCGCTCCTTGTGGTTTGGGGAATTGTAGCCCCGGCCTGAGCACAACCAGCCGCCGGCACCCCAGCTGTGCTGTGTGGGGGACATGCCCGAAAACCACTCAGAGGGTTCCCGTGGGGACTGGAGTCAAGGAATGTTAATATGCTTTAGAACTTGCTCTGCTTTTTTATCTTATAATTACGTATAAACAATCTCTCGCAGGGAGTATTTGAAATCTTGTACCTAGTGCCGGTGTGGGGTCAGGGTGTCTGATAGACCCTGGCACAGACTCTTCGTTGTCCCCACTGCACTGGAGCTTGTAATCAGTTATTGTCGATCATAACCTAGGCACCTGAAAGCTACTGATGATTTATGAATGTCCATCTTGTATCTCCCATGGTCTCCTTCTCAGTAAAAGCACGAGATGAAGGTCTAGCTGCTGGTCTCCACTAGAGACACAGTCACCTTCCTGCCCCCAGACATAAAGAAGTGTGTGGGTAAAAGTTATTTCATCGGACATAATAAAAGTGTCGTAGGTAAGAGTTTGTTCCGCCGCGGTCACGAAGCCTCTGCTGGACAGAGCAGCTTCCATCCACGCCCAGGGTGTGCGAGGCACCTCCGCCATAAGATATTAAACGGACTAAATAATAAAATGAATACTCGGCATATTAATGTCCTAAATATATAACATACTGTAAGCAGGACGTTAAGTCTATTTTTGACAGACATTAAGTCTCCAGAGAAAACACTACCCTATGGCTGTACAGAGCCTCATGCTTTAAGGCTCACATAACTCCCAGAGCCCTACTTTATGGGTGGGCTGGATAACTAGTCTTTGAAACGAACAACATCAGGAAGTACAGAACCCTTCCGTATCCCCCCAAAGACCTCTTAGTCAAGAGAATCTAGTAGAATCCAGTCAATAGTGCTTAAAAGTATTTTTAGATTAAAAAGTTAAGGTTTTGAAAGGCAGGTGAGAAAATGTACTCAGACTAAAACGGCGGGAGGGGAAGAAAAGGAATCATTACAATTCTTCACGACAGTATGGTTCTCATCCAGGAGGGGAGGGCACTCGGGAAGTTCGGACGTGGGACAGACCCAAGGACCCAGAGAAGGACAGCCGCGCCTTCCCGCCCCGGGCCCGGCCCGCCCGGCCCTCGCTGTCTGGACCTCGGAGGACGGCGTGGGCACCTCCGTGAGAGCTCACCTGGCAGTCGCACCTCCAGGACACAGTCTCCTGAAAAAGCGTGCGGTAGTCAGGGGGCACCGCAGAGGTGCCGGGTGAAGTGTAAGCTGGACGAGGGGTGGGCTTCCCGGTACCGGTGCCAGACCCCTGGGCAGGCGTCGGGACCCGGGCCCGCGGGGGGCGGGCACTCCGTGAAGGCACATGTGTGTCCCGGGCAGGGGCCGACCGTTCTGAACAGATCCTGAACTCGCCCACGACTTTGAAAAATGATTAGGCAGCATTATTTTAAAAAGAAATATACAAGGTGCAAATGTACACTGAGAGGGTGATAAAAAAATTAAGTTTATATTAATAACCAAGAAATTCCAATACAGGAATTTTAAACTTCATGTGAAAAAGTTTTTCAGACATCCCACGTCCGTGTAGCCCAGACGTCTACTTTGTTACTGACGTGGCCGCTTGGCACCACCTAATGGTAACCAGTGGAATAAGAGAAATGGTGAGTAAGAATCCTGGGTCGTTACGAAAATGTTCCCCAAAGTCTTTATCATGAAAACAAAAATTCATTAGTCAAAAGAATTTGTCACCTGTTGAAATTCCTGAAAAGTAAAGCCTGGGTTTACTTCCTGATTGACCAACAATCTGCCAGGCATTTCACTGTCCCGAGATAATTAAATGAGCAGTACTCTGAACTCTGAGAAATTAGTAATTTTTTGTATAATTGCTAATAAACATATACTTCCCTTAATTTTAAACTTGTAAATCACGTTCAATGAGACCTTTCAAGTTAAATAAGAAAAAGCCTAGAAAGAATATAGAAAGAATGTACGCCTTTACGATTTGTAGATTGTTGTTGGGTTTATTTCAAGATCTTTCTTTTAAAAAGCGTGACCTGTCTTCCTTGTGTCCTGTCCTGGTGGAGCACCTTGGAGGACAGACATCAAAGCAGCGAGAGAGAAACCTTGCAGGACACTGTATCTTCAGTGTCCGTGGGGTCCCAAGGAGTTCCTTTCCAGAAGGGCAGCTGTTCTTGTAAAAACATCCAATGGAAAGGGCAAGGTCAGTGCCAGTGACATTGAGCTTGACCTGGCACCTATCGCTTCAGTAAAGTTTCAAAAACCTCTTCCATGAAGAGTAAATAAAGCAATAAAACCAGTCAGCTCAGCGCTCCCCCGAAGCATCGGAGCTGACGAGCGTCAGCTGGCATTGTCACGCTCTGCCCTGCACCTGCTCCATGCTGATCACTGAGTCCAGGACCGGGACGCCTTAAAGCCACGACCCGCGCGGTCCCTGAGCAGCCCACGCTACAGACAAGGGGCACGGCAATAGCGACAGCGACGCCTTCCACCAGCCGCGGCTGCGGGGAAGTGCCACCTGCCGGAGTACAGGAAACGGGGTCCGAGGAACACGGAAGCCCGCCTGGGAGACGGACACACGCTTTGCACACACGGAGGGCGGAGGCTGAAGCCTTCACGGGGGGTGTCAGGCAGGCAAAGCAGTGAGCAGGTGTGTCGGGGGGTGACATAGGGCCATGACTTCACGGAGGCCCCGGCAGAGCCGGGAAGGCGCTGCCAGGTGCTGGCCACTCTTCACAGTTCAGAGGTGACGCGACCTCGCTGAGAGGTTCTGGGCAGGAGAGGGCCGATCAGGTCAGTGCTTTAAGGACATGACTCGGTGTTCAGACAGGCCAGGCTGGCCATCGGCAGACCTGCAGGCAGGGCCAGCTGACGAGCCTCTAGACTGCAGGCTTGCATCTGGGAGTGCGTGAAACACGGGTTCCTTCGTGTGTTATTTCCCACACGAACTGTAAACCCACTTTGTCCCACCCGCATGTCACAGACCACCTCCTAGCTGTGACCTTGCAAAAATCACAGCCTCTAGGTGTCTCAGCTTCTTCATCTATAAAACAGGAGTAAGAGAAGCCTCAGCCGGAATAAAGAGCCAACAAGAAATATACGCGTTAAATAGCAAGAGCTTAATCGCCGCTAATGACGAGTATCAGGGAGACAAAGGACTTGAGGACAGCTGGAGATCTGGTGACAATGATCAAGGTGAGCTGCTGGGGGGGTGCAGACAGAGGCAGGAGCAGCTCTAAAGGAATATCCCGGGGACCGTCACTGATGGGGACACAAGGACATGGGGATGGAAAAGCAATCTGACCCAGAGAACGGCGGTGTCGTCGGTACAGAGACGTGAACACTGGCTGGGGGGGACGTGTCCGTCTCGGCCACGTGCGTGTACAGCGTAGCCTAGGCCCTGTGGACACTTGGAAGGCACAGTGGCTCGGGTTAGGCCACCAGCCAGGGACCGTGCCCTCAGAGCCACATGAACGCATCGGTGTGCGAGCGGCCCTGGCGGGGCTCACATCCTGCACCTGTCACACTGGCGTCAGCTGGGGCATGTGACACACGTCCCCATTCGCTCTAACGAGGGGTCTGGACAAGACGCAAGGCCCGTCGTCCCAGCTTCCACACCGCAGAGCCCACACGTACGGCGTCAGGAACACGGTGTGGGCCTGTCAAGGGCGCCCGGGACACGAAAGGTCTTCCTGACACCCCGGCCCTGCCCCTCGGCCTTCCTGTCCCCGGGCGGTGGCTCTGCTGCTCGCTTTCCCGACTCTGCTTCCCTCGTCCCAACCCCCAGACACCGAAGGGGCCCCAAACCGTCATGGCTGACAGGCCAGCCTGCCGAGCACGCCACCCAAACACAGCCTGCGGGAGAACCTCATCACACACGTGGCCCGGGCATGTTTAATACGCAGATGCGGGCTGCTCGCGAGGACTGTGGCGACCAGGACACCGGGTAAATGTCAGCAAGACAAGAGGACCTGACACACAGAAAGGGAAGTTTTACCTTTTCTTTGTCCAGGTGGATTCCACTGATTTCAAAGTCAAACATAAAGAGTTCGGCCACTCGCCTGCAAATAAAATTGGTCCCAGGTTATGACAGGTAACAATAATTGTTAACAAAAAAAGAATCTTTGTTTGCTACATAGATCGGCCTTTTTCCATCTTTCTGACAAAAAGCCAGCCGTTCCCACGCTCACACTCACACACACAAGACGCCCAGCCGGGCGGGTTTCTCAGCTCTCCTGTGCGGTCCGGCGCCTCCTGCGTTATTGTGCGTCGGGACCAGCACGCCTTGCCCCGAACCGAAGGAGTGCCGGGTATCCCAGCGCGGACAGACGGACCTGCAGCTTTCTTCTAGCGCAGGGGGGACCTCTGCAGCTATTCGGCCCTTTCCTCCAAAAGTCACTTCCTGCATGCTGTATGCAAGGCGCCAGACCAGCACCTCTGTCACACATGCTACATCTAGCATGCGTGTGCTACAGAACTGCGCTCTGGCCTGCTGGCGGGTTAAGACTTACGTATGTTCCATACGGTCTCGTAAGGGGATACATACTTTTTAAGTAACGAATGAATATAAGGTAACAGAAACACTGAACGTCCTGACAGGGGTACAAGTCAAGTGTGTGGCTGTGTCCACCACACTGAAAGCTCCGTGTTCAGTCCGCCCTCCCAAGGGCACAGCAGGCTCTTCCTCGGCCCCCCCACCCCCCTGCCGCCTGCTCCCCCTTACGCTAACCTTGCGGGGGCCCTGGGCGGGAGGATCCCTCACCATTTCAAGATCTGCTCCCATGCTCTGTGGCGACCGGTACTCTGTAATGACCGTCACATGCAGCCGCGACCTCGGCCACAGGCCCCAGTCCTCCTGCCCTGTCCTTCCTGTGGCCACTTCCCCAGTGTCCAGCGCCAGCAGCAGCGACAAGGAGCGGCGGAGGGGCGGCGCCCCGGCCATCACCGGAAGGAAGGGGCGACTTCCCACGGAGCTGTCTCCTGCCACGTTCCACACTCAGCAGCACACTCTCCCCTTTGCGTCGCAGGCTCGTTTACACCGCTCGCCTTCCCGTTAGGTGCCGGGGGAATGAAAGCACAGCCTGGGCCAGGGGCCGCCGACGTGGGCGAGCACGCGTGCCCTGGAAAGGGGACCCGCTCACGCTGTGCCACGGCAGCACGGGTGCGATACACGGCTCTTCAGGTACATCCGGGCACAGGCGTGAGGCCCCGGGGCTGCTGCCCGAGTGACCAGGATGCGGCCAGGGAACGAGAGCGTGGCCTCCAGGCTGTGACGCCCGGACCCTGCTGCCCCCCGATGGGCCGCCGCGCCTCCGGCCCCGCGGGCCCCACACTCCCGCAAGGTGGCCTTTCTCGAGGCGAGAAGTCCGCAGCCTGACACCTCGCGGTGACATCTCTGCACCCTGCCCTCGGCCGCCACCGAGAGCAATCCTGACTTCCGCTCTGAGCAGTCCGGCGGGCGAGCACGCGCTGCGTTACAGGCGGGGGTGAGGGGCCCGCACCGCCCGGACTGTGAGCGCGCGGTGTGGACACGCAGGCGGGCACGCAAAGAAGAGACGGGGCGTGGCTGCAACCGGCCGCCGTGTAAGCAAGGCGCACCCGTGAAGCCAAACGTGGAAAACGGGCCTAACGTGCTTTTTAGGTACGAGGTTCTGCCCCTAATCGTAGGGCACAAACCTAGGGAAGCCACCGCAATAATTACTTATTTCAACTCCTTCCAAATCCCAATAATTAAAAACAAAACAGTTTATACTTGGATAATTTTTCAAAGACCTCGGCATGAGACTTTCGGTTTTCCTTCCAACTACTTAACAGCTACTTAGAATACTGACTCCTCGATGCTGGGCTGGAGGCCGAGTCCGCCGGCTACCGAGCGCGGTTTCCTCTCTGTAACCGCGCCACACGCCTGACACCAGTGTCAGCGCAGCGCTCCTCCTGCGGACACCCCTTCCGTTCCCCCGGACACTGTCATCTTCCTGATTCTCGTGCTAATACACCTTGAATGAGCAAAATTAAAGTTCTTCTAAAGTTCTGAAAACCGCATAGGACACACTGCTGATTTAGTAATTTACCTTCTTTCTTAAATAACGTAAAGGCCTTCACTCAAGCCCCTGACCACCCCCGTTTTCTCTGCCTCGTATCGGTCTCCTTCCCTAGAGGGACCCTAAGAAACACCACTCTATTCTGGCAAAGGCATTTGCCATTTGTTTTAATAAGAGAGAAGAAAGATAGCAAAAAACAGATAAATTGGTGATGGGAATTTATTCTGTAAGTTTATTGTATAGCAGCTTTACTGTAGAAAGATACAAAAAAATTAAAATCACTAATCCCACCAAAGAGAATCAGTATTAAAATTCTTGTAGCACTTCCTTCCAATCTACCTTTTCTTTTTCTTTCTTTCTTCTTTTTTTTTAAAGGCTACAGAGAACACGTTCAATTATGTAAGTTAGAGACAGGAGCGCAGCGCCCAGCAGGTCACAGGTTCTTGAGAAACGTCGGCTGAGCCTCTGCGTGGACCTGGAGGCACACTGATTCCCTCACTGAAAACAGCCGTTGCCCCGGGGCCGCGCCAGGTCGGCTGAAAGAGGCCGCTTTTACTCGTTTGGCTAACGAGGCCGTAGGCTGCTAAGTTAATGATGAAGTTACAACAAAGGCTCGCTGCGAGCCTCAGGATCCACGCGGCGCAGCAGGGCCACACCAGCACCTGCGTGCCTCGTGGCCAGGTGCACGCGCCCCCACCCCACCCCCACCCCCGGACAGCCCCCCTGTGCTGCTCGTTCGTCACGGCGCGCACGTGCCGAATGGGCACAAGGCCCGTCACCCACTGGTCCCTGCTGGGAAGGGCCTCACTCAGAACCGAAGCCCCACGGAGCCAGAAAGGGGACGGAAGCAGAGCCGAGGAGTCAGAGGGAGAAAGCGTCCCACAAGTAAATCGCAGACACGGGCAACAAGAAGTGCCGCTCTCCGTGCTGGGACGCACGCAACACCCGGGCGGGGTGCTGGCCACCCCAACATCACTTGTTTCATAAATAGTGAGTTTGAGCAAAGAAGGATGATATCCAAAGTCCTGTCTCAAACACTTTTATCTAGTAACTCGAAATTAAGCCTTTTCCATCCGGATTAGCACGCGTGACCTGGAGAAGCAAAGCACACCCGTTCAAGCCCTTGACGCCCACCAGGAGATAAAACCAGTTTGCCGGTGTCTTCCAGGGGTGTCCGCTATGCAGCTGGAAGCAGGACGCTGTTCGCAGGCCTTCACTCGCTGGTTGGGCCCCCGCTACGGGCCCTGAGGGCTGCAGGTGCCCAGGGCGCAGCAGTGGCCAAACCAGCCCGATCCCTGTTCTCGAGGGGCTTCGCGCCCACCGCAGCCCAACGCGATAAACGAGCAAGCAGAGAAGAGAAGGCTGGGGGTGTCCGCACCAGGGGGAGGAGAGCGTGACCGGTACCACGGAGCGCAGGCCGCGCGGGCCCCTGCGGAGAGACGCCCCGCACACACGGGGGCAGTGTGGCCGGCACCGGGGTCTCCCGGTCTCACCTCTCCGGGCGCCCCCATCACGCAGGCGAGGAAGCGAGTACCTGGTTTCTGGATCCAGGGAATCCACAAGTTTCTTATCGGCCAGTAACTTCTGCAAGCTTTGATACAAGTCCACATTTGTGTTCAGCCTGGAGAAAGCACACATAAAAAATTAAGTGATTTTCTAATGCCTTCTTTTTGACTTAACAGCAAGAGAATGATGCCAGATCGTGCAGCCAGAGGCCCAGGGACCGAGGTCTGGTTTCGTCCCCTCCTGGGACTAGGAACAGCGCCACCGCACTCGGCGACAAGAGCCTACGGGGCGGCGCGCTCAACCACAAGCTCTTTGACAGGTGACACATTTAAAGCCGGTCAGCGGCGGGGGCCCGAGGGGCCGGCAGGAGGAGGGGGAGGGAGAAACGGGGTCACTGGTGACAAAACGGACCCCCGTCCCTGAGGCCCAGCGCCAGTCAGCAGTGTGAGCGGCCGTTTGCTGGGGTCCTGGCCTCAGCACCCCAGGCCCTGGGCCACCTTGGCTCACCTGGGTGAGGGGGACGCAAGGACTTGGGCTGCAGAGCCACCCGCTCAGGCTGCAGCACAGGCCCGGACACTGGCCTGTGACCTGGGCCTGCTGGGCCTCAGGCTACCCTAAGGCTTCAGGGAGGTGAGCTGTGCACAGGCCCCCACGCGAAGGGGCCCTCGCCCCGGTCAGGTGGCCTGCCTGCGCGCCAGCCCCACGCCCGACCGTGTCACCGAGGGGAGCAGGACGTACTTCTCCACCACGGTGCCAATACTCCTGCAGGCTTCCTCTGCCGCCTCTCTGAACGCCGGCTCGGGGTGGGCGACTTTCACAAAATCAGCCTGTGGGAGAGGAACGACAAGCCAAAGGGGCTGTGAGGGAAAGCTTTCCTCCAAGGTCCCGGGGCAAAATGAAAACTGATGCTTAAACGTGCCCTCTGGCTGGACCCGTGCGTCCCCACGACCAACCAGTCGGGCAAAGCAGCTTCTTCCTGCGCGTCCTTCGGTCATTCCCTGGAACCAAGCTGGTTTCAGTCCAAAGACTTCAATACTCTTACGTTCTTTTAGAAAAGTCCATCTCCTTCAAACGTAAATATGTACTAAGCGAATTCTTCCAAACTCTATAGTTCAAAGAAGCAGACTCGCTCAAATATCCTAAAACTTTCTAATTAAACTTGGGTACAATATGGTTCTCGGGTGTAAATCTGGCTCCAGAGAACAGCTCTGGAGTTTTGTTTTGTTTTTTTAGTTGACACATATTACAGTCCCGAGACTGAATTAACTATATTTTAGTTTCTGTGCCGAAAACAAAGGCCCGTGCTCTTTACAGCTTGTGTTACCAAGTATGGACCCCAGGCCCGGCCTGGAAGGGCCCACGGCTGTCGCTGCTACGTGACCCTAGAACTGAACTGAGCTAGAAGTGTTTTTCTTTTTAACAAAGTCATGAAGAAACTAGATGTTACTTTTAACGGTAACTGCACTGCACTGCAAAAGAAAAACACAGGGAAACTATAAAATATTACCCATTTTTCCCTTCCCTCTCCAGGAAGAAAACATGGATCGCTTATAAAATAGAATCACCACAGGTAAAAGTTCCTACTTTCTTATCAAAGTTTTTAATGAAAAATGTTTAAATACAGTTTTATACAACTTCTGATGTAACAGTAGCATTAGTACTAAAGCTCTTGAAAAACAAGCTACGTAAAGTTAACAACATAGTCTGTAAATTACCAATGTACAGTGTTGTAGAATTTACAGTCACTATTAAAATTTAAAATTCATTTGCAGCAGAGATGAGGAAAACAACACCGTCACGTGGCAACTGAATTGAAAAAGAAAAAGAAACCAAACTGACCACTTGGTGGAAAATAGTTTATAAAATCGATGTCTTATAATGGTATTGAGCTTACTGGCAGGTAACAGCTAATATTTCAAAAAGAAGGTGCTCTGAGTTTTTTATACCCAAAGATTTACATATATGTTAGTATTTAATGAGATATTATACTTCATAGACACAAGAATCTTCAAGAACAGGACAGGCTAGGGGACCTCTGACCTCAAGGGCAGCCGCCTGATCACACACACACAGTGCAGGTCGGGGACACACATGGCCCTTCTCAGACTTCGGGGCCACAGCAGCAGAGGCGGGGCCTCCATTGCGGCCACGCGGCTCCGTCACGCGAAGCGCTTGCGTCCCCCTCCTGGAGGGACGGAGCCAGCGCCCGTTAAAGCCGAGACCTGGCCCCCAGAGGCCCTGACCTGCCTCTCCTCACCCGGAGAAAGCCCTTCACGGCGCCGCATCAGCGTCCTGGAGACTGGACGGATACCGTGACTGTAGGACCGTCTGAGGGGTGCTGTGGCTCAGTTCAGGGGGGTGGGGAAAGAAAACTTCCTGAACGATGAAAACACACACGGGGAGGGCAAACGGGGTGAAAGAAGTCAACCTCAGGAGGCGCGGGACTCCAGAGACCTGACATTTTAGACAAGACGAGCCACAGAGGAGAGGAGCTGTCAGAGGGCAGAGGCGAGGAGTGGGAGTGATGATTCAAGGCGGCTTTTTTGGAGCGATGCACATTCGTGTACCCTGACTGTGGGGGTGGCTACATGAAAAAGGAGTTAAAATTCAGACCTGTACTCCCCAAAAAAGGCAATTTTACTGGATGATATTTTAAAATAAATAAGTCAATACTTTCTAAATGATGGGGAGTCTCTCCAACGCCCCCACCTCCGCAGGGAAGGCGCATAAGCCCCGAGCGGCCGGCTGGCCCCTGGGGGGACACGGGGACACGCAGAACGGCGGGCGAGAGCAGGTACCCCGCAGCCAGACTACCCGCACGCCACGCCTAGCTGCTCCGCGACCTGCTGGCTGAGCTCGGACATATCACTCAACCTCCTAGTGCCCTTCCTTCCTGGTCTGAAGATCAGATACGGCGAGAAGGTTCCATCAGTTCATCCAGGTCAAGGGGTTCCCCGGGGCCCGTCCCAGTGAAGCCAGGACAGTGACCACCAGGCTGCTCCATCAGGGCAGAGATTGGATCTGTCTCCTTCACGGCTGCGTGCCCAGGGCCCAAAACAGAGCCTGGCACCGGGCGGCGGCCCAGTGTCACAGGAACGCGAAGCAGGACCTATACACCGTCTGGTGCCCAGTGGACAGCAGCCCCAGCAAACACGGGTCTGCACCATGGGCGCCCCTATAATCAATCGCCTTCCCTGACATGACTAACCGAGACGCGCCTCTCCCGGGTGAGAGGACATCACGCCTTCTGTCTCAGCAGGGGGTTTCGTCGCTGGTGCACAGACCCAGGGACGTGTCTGTATCAACTTCAAAATGTTAAGGGAAAAAAATTCTTAAATATAATCAGTTTGATGTCAAAACCTTACTTTTAATGACACAAACTGGTTTTTACAAGATAATTTTATTGTAAATGCAAAGGTAAATTTTACTAGCATTTTGGTAGAAGTGTTCATTAACGAAAAATCTTCGTCCCATGAGTTATTTTATTACATATCCCGTCTATTTTATTAAATATATATCTCAAAGTACAAGTTCTAAACAGCACCTTTCCCTGCACGTTTTTCCATTCCTAATGACATATTTCGCTGTCACAAACGACACCCGAATAGCTGCGGCGTCTCTAACCTCAGAGTCTGGCACCAGGCCTAATAAACATGAGGTCTGGGGGGGCCGCAGGCCCTGCGCCAGGCTTACCAAGTCCGCCACCCGGCACAGCGTGTCAGAGAGCTCGTCGAAGAGGCGCACCGTCTGCGGCCCCGGCGGCGTGGAGCACGCGCGGGCCACCAGCACGTCCGCCTTCTGCAGGGCGTTTTCTTGGGCGACACGGAATCCTTCCGGGGCGCTGAGCTCAGGAACGCCAAAAAGACCCTGAAAGGCAATGAGAATTTCCCACGCGTTGTTAATGGTTTTTTGGTATTGTGTGTTAATACTTTTTCTGCATAGAAGAAAATCTTGGGTGTTGTTGGTTTAGTATATATTTGTAATATCTGTGATCACAGATACCACTTTCATATTCCCCACGTTGTAAAGTGTAACTTTTCTTCAACTTTTGAATATTTTATAAAAAAAACAATACAGTGACCTGGGTTCAAAATCAAACTGGGTTGCTATTACAGAGCCTGACTCAAAGCGGTTACAAAGATTCAATGGGGAGACACACGTTACAAAACAAAAACAGTTTAAGAGCGGCCGCACACAGAGAAGGTTTAAGACTCCAGCCACAGCCGTTGCGCGCTGTGGGACTCCAGCGGCTTCTCTCTCCACTTCGGCCTGAATGTCTTCTTTCAGCACAGTGGGGATGACAATAGGTATCTCACAGCACGCGTACAGGTCCTGCGTTAGAAAATACACGTAACGCCCTGAACACACGAGCCCGGCACCCAGTGGGGGCCAGCACAAAGCAGCCGTTGTTCCACAACCAAAAATTAGGGGCGAGCACAGAGGTTTTTCGGAAAGACTCGACAAACAGGATAAGCCAAGTCACAGGCTGAACCTGGCAGCCACCTTATACTTTCCGGAAGCATTTCATTAACTTGGTAGAGCCAAACACCACTCATCCAAGGGGCTGGCCTTCCCCGTGGGCCAGGTCCGCACCCCGGGCCAGCCCTCGGGAAGGCAGGAACGAGCAGTCGCCCACTGCAGCCCCCGCGTGCAGCAAGGGAGCCGCGTGCTTTATTTGGGTCTCGCAGGTAAACGACAATCCCAGAGCAGGAACTCTCTCCCTTTTACGGGTTAAGAGGGGAAGGAAAAGCCTGAGTTCACGAGCTAACTATGGGAAAGTCAGAACTTGAAGGGACTCCCCACACCCCTAGAGTCTCTACGGTCATCTGTTCGAAAGTCTCCCGAAAAGTCGAGCCCCCTAGAGGAAGAACCCCGCCCTTCCTCTCCAGCCAGCTGCCCCACGTGGCCACGTGGCACCTAACACACAGGCAAGTGAGATCAATCTAACCCAGCAGGTGCCCACCTTTGTCAATGACCTTCACAGATGCTTAACAGGCTGAAACTGTCAGGCCTGAGGCTTACTGATTCTGCAGGAAGGGAAGTTCACTGGTTCCCGTCGCTTCAAACTACACTGAGGAGTTAAAGATAAAAACTGTGGGTGCAGAGCAGAACCAGAACCAAAAATAAACTTGATCTTGACACTGACGGCATCTGAGTCCGCCTAGGTCCCGGTCCCCGTACACCTGCCCACGCTTCCCCTGGGAATTCGGAACCGCAGAGCACCCGTTACCGAAATACTAGAAAACTAAACGAACCTTCCTTTCTGCAGTCAAGAACCAAGTCACATGTTTGCAAATCTCGGCTCAGTACTTAAATGAGGCGTAAAAGAAAAACAAAGCCACAGGTGGTTCTAGTTCATCCACCGCAAACCAAGCTTACCCTTCACTTCTCTCTGCTCCTAACTTAGAGGGAGTCGTCTTCACACCAATTATATTAATACCAACATTGTTTACAAAGCTCAGGAAGGTTAGAAAATGAAAAGAAAAACAAAATAACCACACCGTTAATTGATCATATTCTAGACTCCACTTTCTATGAAAGTTAATGGTATAAGGAAACTTTTAAGAGGCAAAAATAACGTAAAACCGAACACGATCAACACCCACAAAAGCCAAGCAGAACAGGAATCAGGGGCGTCCCTTTCAGGCCTGCCTGCCCTTCCCCCTTCCTTCGCCCAGTCAACACCAGTATGAGGCCACTCAGTAGAGTATGGACGGACCACGGAAGCCAGACGCCACTGGGCAGCGTGGAAACAGAACTGAAGAGAAACCAAGGAGCTCAGCCGGTCATTTCTGCAGCAAGAAGTCAACGGGGCCCATCCGGTGCAACTACTGGAAATGGACCTCTTCTCAAGACTTGGGCTTAGGAGTAAGAACAAGAGAGCCCAAAGCTGAGAAGGTTAACGGAAAGTGAGCATCGGTGCCGTGACAATGACAGGCCTGAAGGCGAGCGTGCGTTTGCAGGGAACACCTGTCGCCGCCGGTGCCCTCCCGGGGCGGGGCGGACGTGAACCTGAGCGGGGTCTGGGCGGCGGGCGGAGTTCCCTCCCGGGGGCCATTGCTTTACGTTCTCGTGGAGCAAGCGAGCACCTGGAGACGCGTCCTGGGACCCGAGCTTCGGAGAGGGGCCCCTAAAGACCGCCCCGCCCCCCTTAACGCCGCCCCTCTAAGAGGCAACCGGTCAGAGGTCACCCGGAGCGTCGGCCGCACGCCCACGGCGCCGCGCGGGTTCCTGCCCGTCTGCTCCCGGCCCCTGCGCAGAGGGGGGCCGGCTTATCCCGGGGAAACGAGCGGGACCCCGATCGCGCCGCTCACCCGGCGCTCGCCGGCCACGTCCGGGCGGCAGCCCTGGGGCTTGACATTGAAGGCGGCCCCCACCGGAGACCAGGTGGTGCTGACCCCTCGGCGCCCGGCCCCGAGGCCTCGCAGGCGCGCGCGCCGCGGCAGCAGCGCCCCGGTCCGGGCCGCCAGGCCCCGCAGCAGCCCCTTACACGACATCGCGCCCCGCCCGCACCCCGGCCCCGCACTGCAGCCCCGCGGGGAGCCGGCGCACGCGTTTCCAAGGACGCCGGTCACGTGAGAGCCTCCGTTCCAACCGGAAAGCGCGGCCCTCGGGACGCGGGCACGTCTGCGCGCCCCGGGCAAGAGCGTCGCCTGGCCGCCGGCTCGGCCGCCGCTGCGCTGTCGCGCCCCCGTGTGTCCGGAGGCCGGCACGGCCAAGGGTCCCCCCCCACCCAGTGACCCGCAGGACCGGTCCCTGGCGTCCGCGTGAAAGCAGACGCGCGCTAAGTCACAGCGCGGCCCTTTAGGCGCTGGGATGCTATCGGAGCAGCCTTCGCGCAGGAAGCGCGCACGCGAAGGATTCTTCCGATCACGGGAGTGATAAAAAATGTCGTATCCGTTATCATAACGCGAGGGCTGAAACACGGACCCTTCGGAAAACAGTAACGTACCGTCGGTCTTAGAACGACCTTTCCCCCACGCTCGCCTTCTCGTGATTATTACCGTAATGAGTTGATTCAGGAGCAAAATCATCTCACGGCGTGTCCCCGAGCTCAGGCGCAGGGGCGGCGAGGCCGACGTGGACATGCTTCTCCGTCCTTCTGCGGCGCCACCGGGAGCCCGAGAGCCGCGTCGCCATCCGCACCTGCACGCCCGCCACGCGGCCCCACGCGCGCCCACCCCGGGTGCCCAGGCTCCAGCTGCGGTCCGACGCCCCGAAGGCCCGGGCGCAGCGCCCCGAACCATCCTCCGTGGGCGACATGGTTAGCCCATTTCTGAGCAGCGATCGCAGGGAAAACCCTCCCGTGGTGGGTGAAGCGGGGCCCCCGCGACGTGGCGCGTGAAGGTCCCGCAGCCGTGAGAACAGGGGTCCCATCCCGGCGCCAGGGTCTGGCAAATGGAACGGGCGTCTCTGAGGAGGGAAACCGGCTCAGCATGGCGAGCACCTTTTGGAGAAACTGGGATCTCCAGTTTTCTCCCCGCCCCTTTCCAGCCTCTGCCTCCTTGGACTCCTGGCTCACTCTGGGGTTCCAAGGGCTCAGCATCTCCGGGGGGTCTGGGGGGCCCCCAAGTTCCAATGCAGCCCTTTAACCTTTCTGGACCAATGGGACCCAGGTCCCCTTTATTCCGCTTTGTCCCCCCTTTACCCTAAGGATCCGTGTCTCTTCTGAGGCCTTCTTCCCTTACGGGGCCAACGAGTGTTCTGGCCCGCGCTTCCCTGGGGGTCCCCCAGAGCGTGCCTATGGCCCTTGATGCCTTTCGGTTCCACTTTTCCTCCTGCTCCTAAGCAGAGGAAGAGAGACCTACCGGGGAGAGAATTTGTGAAACGTTGCCTTGCAAAAACAACTTCGGATTTTTTTATTTTTTATTTTTTATTGCTGAGCATTCGGGTGCCATCCACCAGCGCACAGGTTCAGCCCATGCTCAGGGCCTGAAAAGCCCTTCACACCTAAATTGCACAGGTGCACACCCCCCCCCCCACACACACACAAAACGCTACTTAAGGACAGTGTCAGGGCTCCCGTTGGAAAGTACAGCTCCTTACCCTCCAGGTCTACTATCTGAGCACTCACTGACACTGATGCTTGAGCAGCACATCTTTGGAACAGGGAAGAGTGACACAGGGCAGGATTCACTAAGGCTGCTTTCAGTAAACGGACGCATTAACGTGGCCTCTCCCACGCAGCTCGTCCCAGAACTGACCTCACACTAAAGACATTGTGCTATGTTACTTACACAGCAGTGCAAATGGACTCAACGCAACTTAACCGTACACTTAAGTTATTCAAGTGGTAAGTTTCACGTGTATTTTTATTACAATAAAAATTACAGTAAAAACCATTAAAGGGCTCCACGTGACCCAACTACGATTAGTTGTGTTCTCTGAGTTGGTTTAGTCTTCACAGGAGGTCTCCGTAAGGGGACATGTCCTCCCACACTAAAAACACGATGTGAAAAGTATGGTTTCAAGTGGCCCCTTCAAGTTATCGACTTGCTTTCTGAGCCCATCGGTAGCCAGAACAACGCTGGTTGGTGAGTGCGGGGCTGAGAGCTGAAGGAATGGGGTACAACATAGCAATTCGATATTTATATGACATATGAAGTGATCACCCTGGTAAGTGTAGTACCCACCTGACACCGTACATAGTTATAAGTTGGCTCTAGTTATGATTATTGACTATGCTCCTTGTGCTGTACTTCACATCCCCGTGACTGTTTTCATAACTGGAACTTTGTACTGTTTAATCCCTTCCCCCTTTTTCACCCCTCCCTCCGACCCCTCCCGTCTGACAGCCATCAGAATGTTCTCTGTGTCTATGAGTCTGTTTCTGTTTTGCTCCTTTGAGATTTCAGATTCTGTTTGTATATTCAGCTCTTAGCTCTTGAGGTAGGAAGGAGAAGACGTATCCATAATTGTTACAGAAACGGCCGATCATATGGAGCCATAAATATCTCCATTCCATTTTCAACGTATTTCTCTCAGGCATTAAAAGCTACACTTGAAGCTTAATACTCTTAAATGTGAGGCGCAAAGACACCCATCCCATTTACGTTTATTATTTGTGTCTTCTGTGCTCATTACTTCTGGCTCTTTTCTCCTCACCGAAAAGTCCTGCTTCTAAAGCTGCCCTCCCAGGGCGGGCCTCCCGTGCCCTGCATGCTCCGCTTGACCTCCTCTGAACCCCCTGGGTCCCGCGGTGTCATTCTTAAGTGGGTGGAACACAGAGTTCCTATCGGGAATGGGATTGCGTTATGGCTTGAACAAAGCAGGCAGGAAGTTCTGGTTTGTTTCCATTCTGATTTCAGAGACCTTGCCCTCCAAAGAGAAGGCCAAGGCCCCAGCAGCAGGCAGTCGGTGGGACTGATGAGGTCCTTAAGCTCTGTTTACAGCATCTCCCGGATTCCTTTGGAGGGTCATGAGCTGGGAGCCCAGTCTTTTTGAGGAAAGCACTTCCCTAGCTGGGTCTCACGGGACGCCTTTGAAGGAGACTTGGCAGGAAGGCCACGGAAAAGTGAGCTTTGTGTCCACAAGGCTGGGGACCACGGCACTGGCTCTTGCTCGGCTGAGGGGAAAAGCAAAGTGTGGGTCTCCCGAGCAGCGACCCTGCAGTGAGAATTCAAGGGCAAGGAACTCACCCGGGAGGCCTAGGAGAGAACACAGGAGAAGCGGGAACACGATAGAGGGCAGGAGAAGGCTGGTACAGGGCGTGTTCTCAAGCCAGCCGTTGCTGCGGTTGATTATAGAGCATACACCGGAGGGGAAACTGAGAGACAGTGTGGCATGCTCACCCCATCACTGTCCCATCGCGGGGACGAAGGGGCTGGGGTGTTTATACGACACCTATGAGTCATCACGGAGGGCCACCGCGATGCCTGCATGCCAGCCTGCCCCTGGCTGAGCAGCCCTCGGGGCTTTGGATGAGCCCCTGGCAAAGGGACGCAGGTAGTGGTCACTTGACGCGAGTTGGACGCCAATAGGAGGGATGCAGAGGCGGGCATTGCCGCTCTGCAGAAAGCACTCAGTTTCCTTTGGGTTAACCCGGGGTTTCCAACTCTCCGTTGAGAATGGAACGCTTGTTCCTCAGCCATTTTTTAAAAAATGTATATATTGTTTTTCTATGACAGTTGTCCCACGTCTTCCCCCATTGTCCCCCCAGCCCACCCCTCCCTCAGCCTTCTTATACATGTGCTGGGGGGCCCCGGTTTGGGAAATGTGGGTGTACTGGGGTCACAAATTTAATGCATCACACAAGAAGCCTTAAGGAAATAAAGCTGGCTGTTCTAGAACCCCTGGGTTCCTTCACCGGGGCGATTAAGACATTCTACATTTCCTGCATGCATCACAAAGACTTCCAATGTGGCTCGTGTGACTGAGAAATGGATTTTTAAACTTGGTATTCATTTTAGTTATTTAACATTGTAATCCAAGCTAGTAGACACCTTATGGGATAGTGAAATCCTATAGGCACGTGGCCTCCACGGCTGGGGGAGAGGTTGTCTCTCCTTCCAACAGGAAATAAATAAGGTAGACAGTGGTGCCAGCTGCTGGCGGTAGCCGCCGGGTACCCGTGAGAAAAGCTAACCTGGGGACGTGGAAGAAAGGCATCAGAGTCGAATGCATGAACAAATTGTGTGCAAACAGAAGTGGGGCTCTGACCGTGTTGTGCCTGCAGCCCTGTTAACTGGATATTGATTTCCTCTGAAGTGACCCAATAAACTCTCTTACTTGCTGAAACAGTGGAATCAAGGTTTCTGTGACTTGTGGTCCAACCTATTTTAACTGATGGAGCTATGCCCTCCCATAGGTAACTTGCAGAATGAAATGCTCAATATCTGGAAGCGCCTTTTCTTGACCCTTTAAACATTTCTTAGCATCTTAAAATGCTTTAAACACACACCTAGGTCCTCTAGTGGTCCTCAGAGCTGTGAGCTTGTTTTCCTCTTTGTACAAATAGTCACTAACTTCTCTCGCACCAAAGGAATCTTAATGATAGTTCCTAGTCTTTTTGTCTCCCTCTGACTTTTGCGATATTTTCATATCAAAGATTACAAGAAGTCGTCTTTTCAAAAAAAGCAATAACAGGCATTATTGGGAAGAAACCCTCCACCAATGGGAATGCCTCTTTATTCCAACAAACAACGATGCTTGTGGCCTGTTTTCCAGAATCACGGAGAGCTGAATGGGTGGAAGTAAGGGGCCCCGAGGATATTCAGAAAGAGGGGCTCTGGTAAGGCTGAGGGGGTAAGAAGGGATGTGGGGCCCAGAAAGGTCAGCAGCCAGGCCCCATTATTTCATTGCTCTTAGGAACAGAAGATGGACTAGCGACCATCAGGGCTCCATTCTTAGGTTCTGAGGCCCTGCTCAGACCGAACCTCAGAGGAGAAACTCGGAAATGAGTGCCCTCCTCTGCGTGCGACGGAGCAACGCTGAGCGCTGGGAGAGACTGCGGGGCAAGCACAGCATCCTGGGGCAGGGACCGGCTCGCTGTTTGGGGAAGAGGTGGCATGCGTAAGAGATGAGGCTCCCATGAGCTATCAGGGAGCGGAGCTGTCACCAGGCTCTACATGGCTTTCTTTTTCCGAGCTAGTTGCCAGAGGACGCAGAATTATTCCACTAGGCCTCATACAAAGAGAAAGGGAACACCGGCTCCAGAAACGCCTGATGCTCTTCAGATCTTGGACCTGCCGTGTTACGTTTTCATTACTTCTGCCTTTATACAAGGTCTGATCCCCACTGCGCTGGAGTTTAATTTTAGAGCATCTAATTTCTCATCAATACAGGAAAGGGAGGCCTGACTGGGCCCTGCCACGGACCGTGGCTTCTAGGCGACAAATTGGTTTTGTTGTGAAAATTAATTTTAGAGCATGAAACACGATGTTAAGTCATTTTTCAGCAAAGGGTACAGTTATTTTAGACGGGGAGGAGCTAACAGGAAACAAAATGCTCCCGGAGCGATGCAGGCTGAAGAAAACTGGTTGTCTGATCAGGACTGTCACTGGCTGTGACCTTTCCTAAGGAAGCTGCTCGGAGGCACGCGTGTGTGTCTGTCCCTAACTCTGGCTTTGTAAGAGTGTGTGGCAAGCGTGTATCAGCACAGTGTCTTGCAGGTTCATGAGTGTTGTGACAGGTGGCAGGAGAGCCTTCTTTTGAAAAGCTGAATGCTAGCTCACTGGCTGCGTCAACCCCATTTTCTCCATCCGTTCGTCTGTCCACGGGTGTTCAGGCCGCTGGCAGCGCTCGGCTGTTGGGAAGGACACTTCCTCAGACATGGGAGTCTCACATGTCTTTGCGCTCCTGTCTTTCGTTCGTTTGGGCAAATCCTCTGAAGTGGGATCGTGGAAGGGAAACTGGAAAACAACCCAGGGTGCTGATGAGCAGCTTTAGAGAATCGTTTTAATTTTTGTCCCACCAAGTGGTTTCTGATGAAAGTTCTGCTGCTCTGTAGAAAAGGACTCATAAGGAATTTATGAAATAGCATGTAAGATGGATAAAAAAAAAGTTGGAGTGAGAAAAATAGATGTTTTAAATATTAGGTGATTCCCTTTCCCACCTCCCCAGCCATGTCCGGCGGGAGACAGCCTACCCTGCTCTGCCACCCAGATAAAGGGCTTGACCTCGGCCACTGTTCCCTCATTCGAGCATGTCTTTGGGTAAGAGAGTAATGGACACCTCACAGGTTTGCTGTGAAGGTTAAGTGAGAAGAACGGAAAGCGTTCTGTTACTTCCAGGCTTCAGAATTATTTACGTCCTTTCTCTTCTCCTTCCTTCCCAAACTTCCGGAGCACAGCCCTTCTGGAGAATTACCAGGGGGGTTTGCTCTGAGCCTATCCCAAGAAATGTTTAGGCTCAGCAGTTTCACTTATAGGAAGAAGAATCTCCAATAACTTTTTAATTAAAATACTCGTATATTAGACACGTGACACTGTGTCAATTGAAGGCTTATGACACACTGATTTGATACGTTTAGATGTTGTGACGTGATTGGCGAGTTTGAAAATTGTAATACAAGCTGGCTGTCTACATTCACTCTACTTTGCGTTAGATCTCTAGGACCCATCAGCTGCTTGGTGAAAGTTCGTACGCGTGAGCAACATCTGCCTCATTGCTCCACCCCTGGCAACCACCATTGTAGCGAGAACAGTACATGGAATGCCCTTTCTGCTGTGATCAGTCGTCAGAGACAGCAACAGACGTCCCAGAGAAGTCATCTGGGCGGCAGGCACTGCATTTCGGCCGGCGCAGGGAAGACGCCGGGCGTGGTCATACCGGGGCTCCGGGCCCCTCAATGCGGGCCACTGCTCACATTTGCTAATAAAGGACACCGGGGCCGCAAGGTTCTCTGAGCCCCGAGGGGCGGCAGAAACCAATTACTCCCTAGTTTAGACTCCAGTCACGTCTTTGCTGTGTATTTCCTAGATGTGAGCTCGGTGGGTGGCCGAGTTCCGGACGCTAATTAAAGGTGTGACGTGGCTGAGTCGGACAGACCTGCAGCACCAGCGAACGAGGTGTGGGAGCAGCTCCCACTTAGAAAGAAAGAGCTCTGATCCGGGCGTCTCACGACCTTCAAACTTCCCTTTTTAGAAAAACCACGGTGTAGGTAAAATTGCAAAGATGAAATTGTATGGACAGGATCTGGGCCTGGGTTTGCATTTTCCTTCTTCCTCCCTCATTCGTTTTGGGTCTCAGATGACAAGAACAGGACGGTGCCACGTCTGCGTCCCGCCTCTGTGGCGGACGTGGGGCAGGAAGTGCTCACACGAGGGTCCTAGAGGAATTTTCAGGGGAGATTTACGTGGAGACTCAGCTGGCGGAAGGGCGCAGTGGGCTATTTGTGTTAAGGATTCTTCCTCGCTTAAGATTTAACCAGAGCATGTTATATATAACTTTTAGATTTTATTTATATATGATGTTATATAAAAATAGACTTTAAAGCTGCTCCCTTCTCCCGTCAAGTCATATGTATGTGGCGAAGCCTTGTATAATGTCTCTGTGAGCTCTCGAAGGGAACTCGTTTGCATGTAGTTGCAAAGTCAGTCGAGGGTCATTCTCTGCGATCACAATTTCACATGCATTTTTTCTATCTCAATTGGCAGCCCCTGTTTCCCAAGGAAGAAACGCTTTCACCTGACAAATTTCCCTGCATAGATTTGTCACATTGTGTAATCTACCTCGCCCCGGGGAGTCAAATACTGTGTCCTCACGGAGCACAATTTCCATTTTCTTCGGGGTTGGATATTTTCCAGATGCTCATTGATGAGAGCTACCTGATATGTTTTTACCTCGTTATTAGAATAAAAATGACTCCGTCTTGGATCTTACAGAGTACAGCCTCTCCACTGATGGTTGTTTTTTTTCCTGAGTTAGTAGACAAAAGCCATAAATTTTAGAGACATGCTTTAGCCTTTCTCTAACAAAGAGTCTTTGATTGTAAATAAAGTATTTATTAATCTAAAAAGGGTCGTCTTTCATTCGTACGGAGCATCCTCCGGCAACTCATCTGTGTCTGCTATTCTCTCAGGATTTCTATAGGTTTTGATCACAGGCTGCGTTTATGAGCCTCTTTTACAAAACACAGCCTGGAGCTGAATCATTAAGATTTTAATTTTATGCAACTTCACCGCTCTTCTTCTAAGATTGAATAAATGTATCCACTGAAGGGAAATGTTGTTAACCTTGCCTTTACTTATCAGGCATTCGTAGCACACATCAAAATACCTATGTAATGTTACAGGTTGACTTACTGGTATTCACAGTGACTTCTCTCCATAATTTTATTCATAGTGGTTCACATATTGCAGGTGCTCAGTATTTCTTATAAACTGATTATAGCACATACCAATATTTATTGCTTTTTTTATTTTATGCCATCCTCACACTGATCTTTCATATATGTGGGCCCGTTCTTTGGAGAAAGAACTCTCTGAAGCTTCCCAGGGTTTTCTGGCCTTTTCCGATACCCCCTACCCCACCTCCCCCTCTCCTCATTGTCAGTGAAGTCTTGAATGAGTACTTGCAAGGCGGCTCAAGTTGAGTGGCCTTCATCTGTGCCCACGGTCCACTGTTCCTCTGCCCTGCTGTTCCTTTATAAATAGAATGGTAAGACTTACTAAATAAAAACACAGAACATCTAGTTAAATTTTAATTTCAGATAAGCGATGAATAATTTTTTAACATAAATAAGCCCTAGGCGTCTCCTCTGTTATCTGGCAACCCAGCCCCATGCTCTTGTGTTTTTCTCGAAGAGCGTATGAAGGAGAGGCCAGCAGGAGCATCGCCCCAAAGAGCTCTGAAGTCTAAGATCCTTCCGGAGGCCACGTAGAATGAGTCTCCTGACTCGCTCCTTGCTTGACTTGACGTGGGAAGCATGGTGAAGCTGGAAAAACTCATCATGAGTCCTGAATTCCATTGCCTTTCCTTCCAGTTGTTTCTCTGATTCTTGGGTCTGCACTTGTAGGCTGAGAGAGGGATGGGCAGTGAATTTCAGGGGGTTGCCTGGCCCCCCTTGTGCATTACGTGATGTTTTCTTGGACTCAGCGTGGACTCAGATTTGTGGCCTCCTATATGAAAGGCACCAGGGCCATCTGAGATCTTCCCTTCCCAAGCTGCGAGTGAACTTGACTTTGAGATCCAAAGTCACTGCTTGTGTCGCCACGGCAGGCGGGCTTGAAACCTGTCAGAGTTCTCCTGCGGTGGGAATGGATAAAATGACTTCATTTAGCTTCCCTTGCTTTTTCCTGCTTAAATATTGTCAAACACTTCTTCCTTGATGCCTTTTTGAGAACTTGAATCTTTATTCAGACATCTGTTCTGGAGCTGGTGAGACGTTACACTCAGATGTACTTGAAATTTTCCATTGCGTTGGTCCTATGCCTTCTCCTAAATTCTCTGAATTTATTGCTGGTGCCTCTCGCCAACGGTGGTGCCAGGCACTTGCCTCGGGCCCCAGAGAGGACCCGGGTGCTCATTTTCCAGGCTCGGGCCCTTCCAGGGAACTGTCTCCCCTCAGGGCAGCCTGGTTACCAGCACAGGTTACAGAGACGTGGAGAGGAAGGTGTGGTGCAGAGGCCTGGCCACCTCTGGCACGTTTGGGGCAATGGCATCTGTTTCAGAGGTCCTCCCTTGGGTTTGTCTGTGGTTTTTACTGCAATTATATTGCTTAAGTTACACACTATCTTTTTCCTGATGAAAATGTGTTTTATACTAAAATTTCTCTCCAAACTTGTTTGGAAAACACGAGAAGATTAAATTTCAAATATTTCTATTTCAAATATATTTTTTCCCCAATAGTTCCTCAAAACCAGCTTGAAAATACATATTCATTACAACATGCTTAAATTCCACATTTTCTGATAAAAACATTGTTTTCCGCCATATTTTTTACTCAAAAGTTACTTGAAAGCTTCATTTCATTTTTATCCCAGCAGGCATTCTGCACTTTTCTATTAAAATTTATTTAAAAAATTTTTTTTCCTAAATATTAGCTTGGAAACATGACTTTTCATTACATCTTCTAGTTTTCTACAGAACTTAAGCTCATTTTATTAAAAAATATTTTTTCCAATCCGAGTTTGAGAGGGAAAAAAAATGGCATGAAACAAGCTTTTCAAAGGAAAGGGGTTCAATTTAAGAACTTTCTGATCATCATATTTCCAGGGTAGTCAGAGACTGGCTCTTTCTTACGTGGCTACGTTATGTGGGCGTCTGGACTCTGCGAAGGGGTCAGAGGCGGGAACTGAGGGCCGGGCAAGCACACGGCCAGTCTGAGCTGCGGGGGGACCCCTGGCCCCCAACTTCCACATCAGCCAGAACAGTTCTGATGGTTTCCGTTCTCAAGTTCCCTGTACATTTTCCATTATGAAAATGATTTCAGGGCCTTTCTAAAAAGCCCCATTTTCAACGGGAGGAGTTGTAATTTTTTCCCCCCAGTTTGAATCTCTGTCTATGCTGGAGCACAGTTTGGCTGTCAACCCTGTGTTTTTCCACTTTAGCCACAACCACCACACAGTCACCTGGAGCTCCCACGTGCCGGGCGCGGGGGAAGTTTAGCACCTTCCTTTTCGGGTACCTCCTGATGCTTTATGAACGCTGGGAATGGACGTGACTTCAAAGCTGAGGCTGGTCAGGGAAAAAGGAGATGGATTGTTACTGCCGGCGGCCACATGAGGTCCCTGTGGGCCGCTGGTCCCTGTGACAGGTTCTGCAGGTCTGCTTCAGGCTCCTGTCTGTGAAAGCTGCTGTGAAGCTTCCAAGGGCCGTCTGCATGGTGTCGCCGGGGCACGCGTACGGAAGGGGGTCCCGCACCTGAATTGCCAAGGCCCCGGCTCTGGATACCCACTTTTTTCCCGACCATCTAGTCCTCTTCTGAGGCACCAGGAACTCCAGACACACTAGTAGCTGCCTCTGGGGTCTGCCTTTGTGAACCGCCTCCATGTCTTACTGCCCAGTCATGGCAGGAGGGGTTAGGCAGCTCCCCTTCCCCCAGCTCTTGCTCCACCAAAGGCCTTACTGCATGTACTTCATTGGAGGACAGGATTATCTACCCCTCCACCTCTCAGTGGCTCCCCTGATGGCTTCCAGGGACCCCAACACCTTCACCACAAACCTCGCTTTCTGTGGCGATTGCCCTCCCAGGGACCATTGGGAGGACTTTCTGGAAGCCCTCGCTAGAGATGAGAACAGCTCCTCACCTTCCCTCCTCCACCGTTGCCATTTTTAGTCTTTCGCAGAACATTCTCCGAGTGATTGTAATCGCTTGCTTTGAGAAGTTTCAGTATCTGGTATTAAAAGAGAAGAAGATACAAGCGCAGAACTACTTTACATATTTAGAAGGACAACAGAAGGGGGAGAGAATATGCGAGAACAGACGCCGGAACCCTTGGCAGGCCACGCTTGCTGTAGGGAGCACCGTGGCGTCATGGGACTGAGAGTCCGCAGAGGGCTCTAAGCACCGCAGGGACAGGGGCGAGTTTGTCTCTGGAACCCCACTTCCGGAGGCCGTGTGGAGGACAGACTGGGACAAGGAGGCGGCAGTGGCAGGGAAGCTCTGCTAGTCCGTGCGCAGGCGTCACGGCTCGGGTCAGAAACGCCAAGGCTTGGGTCAACGCCACGCAAGCGAGGCTAAGACGCGGGATGAACCCCCAAGACTTCTCAGAGGTGGAATTGATAGGAGCTGGGGAGACCGTGAGTCCAAAGAAGAGGGGGACACAAAGATGGCCCCACAAACACATGTTACCTACTAAGTGCTTTGCTTGCGTCGGCTGCTGTGAACTTTCTGATGACCTGGGAGGGAAATCGAGGTCGGGCCCCCTTCTGCCCCAGGAGTCTCGTGAGGCTGCGAGCCTGGTTTCTTCATTCCACGTCCTTTCTCTGGCTCACCCACCTGGCGGCAGAGCTTCCTGTCTCGTTTCCGAGTCCCTGAGAGCTACGCTTACTGATGCGCCCCTTTTTCTCCGTCTCCGAGAGCTTTTCTCAGAAGCCACGGTCAGGCTGTAAGAGAGAAGTCCACATGGCATGACTGGGAGTCTTTGGGTGGAAGAGGGAGTAGGAATAATTGTTCAAAACCTCTTTTTTTGTGCCACGCGGCCCGATCCTGAGACGGTTAGGCGGGGAGAACACAGACCTCTCTCTCCTCCGGGGCAGAACGGGCCGGGGCAGAACGGGCCGGGGCAGAACGGCCGGAGGGCCCCGCTCTCCACAATGAGCCCACAGTAACGCGAAGCAGGTGCCGCGGGCATCCTCCCTCTTACCTGTTCTGATGACCCCTGTGGCCCTCGAGGTAAGAGGGTGTTCCCCAGGCCCTTCTGAAATTCTACAGCTCTGCCCAGTGCTCCTCCCTCTGAAAAATGCTGGCGCTGGACCGTTTCAGAACCCAATCTGGGGGCGCACGGCCTCGCGTCTTTCTCGTGTGCCATCCATTAGCCAGGCCGAGTCTGTGTGGGAAACGGGGTCACACACTGCTGGCGTGGGCAGGCCGTAAAGTGTGTTCTCCTTGCTTTTCCTTCAGGCCCGTCTCCAGGCCCCGGCCAGGGAGCAGCTCCTGCCTGGGCGCTGGCCCTGTGTGGTCCCACCTCCAGGTTGTGGTGGGGATTAGTCACGGATGGCACCTGATCTTGCCCACGTAGCAACTTCGCAGAGAAGAGCTGTTCCAGAACTCCGTGTCTAGATTACAATTCAGAAGTGAGAAGCTGGTCCCAGGGACGCGAGTTAGCATTTCATTTGAATTGAAAAATGAAGTCAGGTGTTTTCGTTTTGGTTCGGTTTGGTTTTTCCTGCCTGGAAGCAAATCTAACTTGGTTAATTGGTTTGGGGATGAGGACTGGCTTTGTTGATCAGGTTACATGGTGGATGTCTCCATAAACAGAAAGGCCAACCCCGCAGTTATAAGGTTTGAATGGATATATTTAGTGACCAAATAAAAATTTTTATCAAAAACATTGTCTTGGCAAAGGAGTACAAATAAACATTTTTATCAGAAATATTGTGTTGGCAAAGGAATACTAATTAACAATATTTTGATTTTCCAAATTCTTTCTTGATTGGGTTACACCAAATGCTTCCACATGAAAGAGTAAATTAATATATTATTGATAAGCCTTGGCAAGTGCTCTACAAAATAATTCTCAGAAATTAAGCAAATGAGTCTAGTAATTGGATAATGGATATTTTACAAATGGGTTATTTTGAATTCTTTGTTTTTAACAATTAAAGCAGGATCCAATTGAGCAATCATCTGACAAAACACTAGCTTAATTTTTGATAATAGAGTGCAACATGATTTTGGTCATTTAACTCAGAAGCAAACTCCTTCCATTCTAATTTACTCACAGGTGTAAACAAATGTTTTTTACTGTTTACATCTATATAAATAAAAAGTAATGAATTTAATTGTGAACTGTTTCCTTTTGACAATAAATAACATTCATAGCTGTATAAACTAATTGAAGAAGTACCATTTGTATAATTTCCAATAACATTTACTTTTTATATTTAATAACAATTTATCAAAATTATAGCATATTTATATTTTATGTATTGATCAATTGTGGGCTATTAAAAGTTATAATAATACTTTAGTCTAGATCAACAATTTCACTCTTGAAGGCTTAGAATAAAAGAAAGTAAGAATATTCAAATTCAAAAATACATATATACAGTTACATACATATTCTTTCTCAGAGAAGGAAAACTCTGACTCCAAAAAACCTCCGCTGCCTTGCGGCATACCTCTTCAGGGGAAAGGCTAAGGGAGTAAACCCCGACAGAAAATCCGGAGCCGGAGTCCCTAAGGCGGTTTGACGTTGTAGTCAACACTGGCAACTCCTGCGGCACACCTGAAGCCAAGCTGTATTGACTCCGTCTTTCCCTTGGACCCTTCAGCTGCGAAGAGAGGGGGGGTCTGCTGCATGGGCAACAGCAGACCCTCCATATCACCCTGCCCAGGCTCTGTAGCTTCAGCTTCACTGGAGAGGACACTCCAGCGTCATCGCAAGATGTCGATTCAACACTGGAGGAGACAGATACCGTGTCACTCCCGAGTCGGACTGCACAGCCATTCTCGGCGGTGCAGATAGACTCTTAAGAAGCTACACCATCGTCTCTTGAGATGGACGGCTGCCGAGTCGACATATTCTTTCTGAGAAGACTTACAGGGGACTAATAAAATCAGGATTCAAAACTTTGTAGAGAAAATCAATGGAAATATAAGTTCAAGAACAAAAAGGAATGATATACATTTTCTAATTCTCAATAAAGTTGTTTATATATTTTTAAAATATATGATGGTAGGTCTTATAAAAATATAATATTTTATCTATTTTTGGTACATTTAAAAGATTGATGGAATGATTTGATTTAAAAATTAATACTTAAAATATGTGGTACATGACAACTTTTACACAGTTTTAGATGTAAGATGGGAAATTTTAGTTGTCAACTTAAACAATGTAGAGGAGATCCCTAGTTTCTCAAAGTATTTTAAGAATTCCAGAGTGAAAAAATTGAAGACTATGGATTATATCAGTCAAGTATAGAGTATGGAATTCTGGGTTAATAATCCCCAAATTTCAGTGGCTTACAACATGCAAGCTCTGTATCCAACTCCCCATGATACTGGCAGCCCTACTGGACGCTCTCTTCTCCCCAGGATCCAGGTCAAAGAGTTGCTTCCCCTGGGACACAGCTGTGCTTGTGACCAAAGGAAAGGAGGGAGAGCGGAATCATGTAGTGGCTCTTGAAGCTTTAACTTGGAAACGGTGTCATCGTTTTCATCACATTTTATCGACCAAAGCAAGACATATGGCCAGGGCTCCCATCCAGGGGACAGGCAGCAAAATCATCCCACTAGAAGATCAGCCAATACCTGGGAATAAAAATAAAATCTACCTCCTTGATCTAAGGGTTATAGAGACTGACGTACAAGAGAAGAAAATCTGAGTGTGCTCAGTGGAAAAGGAGTTGAGCAAAAGAGGAATATAATAATAATAATAATAATAATAATAATAATAATAAAATGATGTGCTGCAGTGTCAAAACAGAGGTCCCAAGACACAAGTTAGGACCCCATTTTGGAAATAGGGCTTCTCTTACTTGACCGACCAGTTTTCTGATTTCTTTCAAATGATTTCAGTTACAGTCGTATAAATACTTCATGCAGCAAAGCTTGGAGGCCACCAACGCGTATGCGAATCAAGTCCAGTCAATAGCACAATTCTTCATCAAACCCTTGTGAAAACTGATGTTTTGAGTTGGCAGGTTCGTTTCATTTTTAATCATCCAGCAAGCACAACCTCACCATTTGCCATGTGTCAAATGATTTGTTCTTCTGGCTGAAAGCACCGTGTTAAGAGGCTGTCAGGGAAAATGATGAGACATCAAACTCTGTTTTGAAATCTTAAGTTTCTCAGTGTATGAAAAGCCACCGAAACTTTCTGGAACTCTCAGTTGGGAATTTCAAGATTCACTCCGTCACTCGAGTTTTAATGCCAGTCTGTAACATACACGCTTTCAATATTCAGAGCTGTTCTGTTCTGCTGCTTGGTATATTTTAAGGTAGAATCTCACCTCCTACAAATGTACTGGGAGTTTTTTGCCACATGAAAATTTTATATTAAGTTCCCAGAATTCTTATGAGTTCAATATATTAAAACACTTTTTCCCTTTAACTTCAATCCTGAGGAGTGGAAAGATTAATAAAGGGTGGTTTAAAGAGATCTTAGAAAGTAAGAACATAATCATGAACCATTATCTGTCTACTCTCCTTCTCTCTGAAAAAACTGGATGTTTATGTTATAGCCACTATAACATAATGTCCTGCATTATATATTGAACATAAATGGCCCTTTCCCTTTAGAATATGCATGCAAAGTACTAAGTACTTACCATTATGCCAGCTCTACAGTTAGCATTCAATAAATGTTAGCTAGAAAGAAAAGGAAAGAAAAGAAAAGAAAGGAAGAATCCCAACAATTTGATGAAGTGAGGGAGGATGGTTAGACAACAGAGAGTCATGGGGAAATCACATAAACCTTATTTTGAAAAGTTATTATTATTATTTAGTATACAGAGCAAAAGGGGTGCTGAAGATGAAAGAGAGCTGATTTAGCCCGGGAGTCCAATCAGAAAAGGGATGTGAACAGCAGGATTCTGAGGATCAGCTGTGTTTCAGGTTATTCTCTCTGATGTTGCCTCTGACCTTGGCACCGGGACGGAATCTCAATGTCATATATTTTACCTTGGAGATGATGCACGTGGAAATAGACCTGGGATCATTTAACTTGCTCTGCTTTACCGAGGCAGTCAGATCATTGCATGTGTTAACCACCCTCTCTTAAAGTCACCTCGTTGAGCTTTAGAGAAACATGGTGATGATTTCGAGGTCGCCCACCAAAAGCGATGACTCTGGAGACACGAAGAACCCAGGCCTGACTATGTATCTAGACTTCTTTTTCCTCAACTATGACGCTGTGCTTCTGAAAGGCAATCAAAATCCCACTTTCTAAAGGATTGTCCCTATAATTAAAACTTTACTGCTATGATGTTGAGACCTTTCCTAGGACATTCCTCGAAGATTCTAAGAGACAGCTAATTGTCCTCTTTTACACATTAGGAGGTATAACCTAATTGTATGTAATGTACCATCTAAATTAAACCTCAAAGAATTTTAACTACCGTGTTTCCAGGATCAGTGGATTTGGGTCCATACTCTCGGACACTGTTATGAAAACAATTGGGCTCTCTCTCTTTCCTTTTTCTAAAAGGTAACGAATGTAGTCAATGCAAGGTCAGTATTTCCTTCCTGAAATAAGCAGTTTGAATACAAAAGTGTTTATCTTAAAGTGCTAGCCTAGCAGCGTTAAAAGGGGATGGTATACATTTGAGGAGCAGAAAGAGAACACCAGTTTCTTTTGAAATACTTTCCATGACTCTCATCGGCGTTTTCCCAACTTAACCCTAGACTGAGTTGTCTCTCAATGTGCTCAGTAGGGGAGGTGGAAAGAAAGAATATGCTATTCAATCATAGCTCCATGACCCCGGCTCTTCTCATTAAGTCAGTGAAGGATCAGCCACACCAGCTTGGTGTCTTGAAGGAAAAACAACTCCTTGGTTAACTAAATTTCTCACTTTATAAATTGGCTGCTTTCTCGTTGCATGGATACAGCATTAGATAAAGCTGAAAAGTAGATTTTCAACAAACCGTAAGAGTTATTTAAATCTATCAAGGCAGCTCTGGCAGGGCCAAGCTGGAAGCACATGAACATTGTCAAGAAGGCAAAATCAGCTCTGGGTCCTCTTGGCCCTGCTTCAAACCCCTTCCCTCTCAGCTTCTGCTGACCCGGCTGCAGGGACGGAGACCTCTGCTGAGAACTGCATTCCAAGGGGACTCTCTGTCCTCTAGTCCTAGCTGAGATGGTAACTAACAAGGACTTCCAGCTCTCAGCTGCCGGAAGGCACCTGAATTCTAAGGAGAGATTAGAAGGAGTGACATCTCTGACGACGAGATTTCACGGAGATGGTGGCGCGAAATTTGGGGAGCTAGGACATTCTCCAATCTCCTCCCATAGATATCTGCACCGCAGTCGAGGCTGGCCCATGCCAGAAATACAGGTGGTAGAGAAACACAGCCAAGTTCAGACGCCACGGATATTAGTCCAATTCTTCATTCAGACTCTCATTATTATTTCTAACTAACTCGAGGGCACTAGAGGATGTGCCTTGACAAGTTAGTCCCTAAAAATGATGAACGAGGGAGAGGAAGGACAAGGATTTACAACCACAAATGTTTATTGAGAACTAATATGCCAAACGTCAAACTAGATACACAGCTGAACAGAACAGGTAATGTCCTCATGACATGTGACAGGGTCGTGATGGGAGCTAGAAAGTAATCCAACGTATAAATATATACTTTGAATCGCAATAAACACTGTGAGGGAAAATAAGAGGATACTGAGAGTTACCCAGGGAGTCTTCATTTTTACATATGAACTCAACAGTGAAGTTTACAGACTCTGGAGCCAGTGTCTGGATTCAGATGTCAGCTGGGTACATCGCTTAAACTTTCTCTGCTTGACTTTTCTTTTATCTGGAAGATTGGATATAAACATCTACTTTTTGGAGTTGTGAGGATGAAATGAATTAATATATGTCAAGTGATGAGCACAGAGACCGGCAGGGAGTAAACCTCTAGCCATCATTATTGGTGCTGGGGGCTGGGGAGGGAGCTTCATTGAGGAAATGCCAGGAGAAGCTGATGAGGAGGAAGCCCGGTGAAGGTGGCAGGATGTGGACTCCTGGCGAAGCTTAAAGCTTCTGAGATAAGACGGGGTTCAGTACATTTGGGGCGCAGAAAGAAGCGCGAGCCCATCTGGAGTGTGCCGGGTGACAAGTGTTGAGATGAGGCTCCAGAGAATAGAGATCAGGTTATATCAACATTTGAAAAGCATTTTAACGATTCTGAATTTTATTCTAAGTGCAATGGAAAGCCACAGACATGTTGAAGTGAAAAACGGCATGACATATGTTTTAAAAAAGAACACTTTGCCCGCCCTGCAGAGAATGCACGACAAGGCTCGGGTGGGGAAAGCACTGGGGAGCCGTGTCGCCCAGTTAGGGTTCTCTAGAGCAGCGGTTTCTCCCCAGGGTGCCACACGACTTTGGGAAGCCTGTGACCCCTGACTCAGTAGTCAGGGGCGCTGACCGCTTTTCTTTTAGAATAAAAAAATGACAACGACCAACACAACAGTAGCTGTCTGACGTGACTGAATTTAAATTATACCTTTTTTTGAGTCAAATCAGCGAAAGATATACGTTTTGGTGTGCCATGCGATGAAAAAGGTTGAATATTGCTGCTCTAGAGAGACAGATGTAGTAGGATGTAAACACCTATGTCTGTCTGTCTGTCTACCTACCTGCACACGTGAGCAGACAACGAGAGAGGGAGGAATTTATTTTAATGAAGTAACTCTGGGATTGCGTGGGCTGACGAGTCTGAAATTTGCTGGGCAGGCCCAAAGGCTGAAATTCCAGTAAGAGTTGATGTTGCAATTTTGAGTCCAAAGGCAGCCTGGAAGCCACATTCCTTTCCATTTGGGGGACTTCAAACTTTTCTCTGAAGGCCTTCAATTGACTGGAGAGGCCCACTCACATTATGGAGGAGAATCTGCTTTACACAGAGTCCACTGATTTAAGAGTTAGTCTCATATAAAAAGTACCTTCCCTGCAAGGCCTAGATTGACATCTTATGGACTACCCCGCACCGTAGCCTACCATTCTGACATTTAAAATGAATCACCACAGGGTCTATTGCCATGGTCCGTGCGAGAGATGACGGTGAACTAGGGTCAGGACTGTGGTGATTGAGAGAAGCGGTTGGAGTCAAGATTTAGTTTGAAAAAAGAATGAGCAGAATTTGGTGTTGACTGACTGCTGCATGGCAGGGGTCAAGAGCACCCCTGTGACCCCTGGCTTTAGCAGGAATGAACAGCTCTACCTCACCCATCTAGTCAAAGTCAGGAGGTAGGAGAGAGAGAGAGAGGACCAGAGAAGAGTGGGGAGAGGAGGGAAGAAGAAAGAGAGAGAAGGAACTGGTACTCGGCGTCCTTCTGGTGTGGAGGTCCTACTCGGGGGTGGGGGTGGGGGTCGGGGGGTGCCTGGCTCATGGGCACCAGCCCTGAGAGGCACATGCTTCACCTGGAAGCTGCCTTGGGTAGCAGAGGACGGTGGCATGCATGAATAATGACCTTGCACAACAGTGCCCCTACCAAGCGTGGCCTGGGGGAACGCAGGGACTCGCAGGAAGGACTGGTTCATTCCACTGTGGCCCTGAGCGGGTCTGTGGAGGAGGGCTGGTGCTTCCTTTCTACAAGGCCTGGGGAAGGTTGTGCCCAACAGGAGATGGAAGTAGCCGTGTCGACAAAACTGGGAAGTCGAAGACTGAAAAGTTGGCCATCCATTTTCATAGCATGGACATCTCTGGTATCCTTAGAAGAGTGGATTTGCTGATGGTCCCATTTTGTAGATTAACATATTGAGGTTAGTTGGGTAAACGAACCAGTCCTAGTCCAAGCTGGCAGCTCAGTTTGTCCTACTCAAAAAAACATACTCTTAATTTCTGTCCATGCCTCCTTCCTCTGGGAAGGTGCACCGGATAAGGTCTTGCTGCGCCTGCCCTGATTTGATGTGCTTGTCTCGATGTGGCTGGGGAAGAGTGGCACTCTGATTCTGGAAGTTGGCCCAGAAACAAATCAGGCCTTCTCAAAACACCGTGAGTTCTAGCATCTGAGACTGTCTCACCAAACTCAGAATGTTTCGTAACATCTCCTTAAAGTCTTCTTCGTTCCCCCACTGAGAACCACTTCAGCATATTGAGCAGCTAATTTAGTATCAGTCCAGCAATTTTGAAATAAACACTGGCAGGATAAAATTTAAATCATGGTTCTTCTCTAGAAGTTACTGTGGATGTATTTATAACTTCATAATGTGGTTGATTTAATATTCTATTTTCAACTGACATTGCACTCCTGCTGCTTGCCTTCTGGATTTATCCATGTCGGCACCTCTGCTCATGTTTTATGTTCTTCCCTTTGTGCGTCGGTGACAGACGTAGCCTTGAGTCTGCTCTGTAGCTGCGGTGATGACGTCTTTTATCCTCCGGAATATATTTAGAAAAATGCGCGTGTAAATCATAGCCAGCTCTGAGAAGTAAAAGTAGTAAAAAGAACAAAGCAGCTGGTGAGGTAGACAACCAGTAAGAGAGAGAAACAGAGAGAGGGAGAGGGAGAGACTAGAAAGTTCTTATTAGTGCGCCTATTGGATCCCAACGAGATGGTTGGGGCCACCTTTCGTGGGACCTTGAAACCAGTCGGTTTTGCATGTTACTCTCTGCTCCCGACCTTTTATTCGTTTGGACTCAGATAACACTTATCTCTTAAACCACCTTTCTGGACTTATTTTTTTCTATGATTCATACCTGCTAGCTCAGGACAGTCTCACCGTAGTTTGATGAAACTCTTTGCTGTTGGTTGGGGAGGCAGCTAATATTTTTCAATGATCAGCACCGTGACACAGGGGTGCTTTCATTGTCCGTTGGACCTGGGGTGACTGAGCACAAGGTTTTCCTTCTTGATTACTTGGGGGAAGAGTCCTCCTTTTCGCATGCGGGTGAGATCCCAGCAGAGTTTGTGGACGGTGGAGGGTTGTAACAGGACAGCTTGTTCCGCAGCCTTTCCGCCCCCGGCATCTTCCTCCAGAGGAGACCTCATCCCCGTTGGCCCTCTGGGCGCTTCCGGAGGGACTCCCGCCTCCCTGTGCACCAGATGAGATGTTTAAAAACCCAGACAACCTCACCAGTCATAGCTTTACCTTTTCACGTTGAAGGCATCAGGCTTATAATTTTCTTGCATTTCATGACTGACGATTCTGCTGTCTGACCTGAAAGGACCCTAAGCACTGATGAGGGCATGCTATAGCCCCGCGACCGGACCTCGATTTCATGTTTCAAACGACAATGTCTACCGTCCTGCTTCCCTGGTTCTTTTGTGCAATCCCATAAAGAGCGTATCAGTCAGGAGATAGAATCCATACCACTTGCTTTATTTTAGCAGAGAAATTAACATAAAGAATGGTTAACTAACTAAGTGTAAGTAAATAAGCTACATTGTCCTGGAGGATTCATGGAATAAAGAGAAGAGGTTGGGATTATCAAAATCAGAACTGAGGCAGTGACTTCAGTGGAAGAGCTGCCGTGTGGGGGCTGACCCCTGGGAGTGGGATTCTCTGTAGCGGGGTCTTGGTGCCTGCTGACTTTGTCATTTGGGTGTGTCATTTGTGGAGCTAATGAGGTAGCACTCTGGTTTGATCCAAGATGGTCACTGCGTCTGGCCTGGAGGCACCTGGTAGGAGCCACAGTTATCTGTGCTTGGTAGCTGCCTGTGATGGGCTGGGAGGCACCTGAGGTTTGTTATACTGTGGATCCAGGCCAGCGACCACTCGTGCCGGGCTTGGGGGCCGCTTAGCAAGAAGCACTGGGCACACACTGAGGGCAGGTGCGCGTGTTTGTGGTCTGTGGGCCCCTGAGAGATTTTAGCACAGGCTGAGCGGTGTTAGCCAAGCTGATGGCGATTCGGATAAGACGCCCCCTGTACCGACCAGCTGTGTGTGCCCAGGCTCAACACAGAAGCCGTGGCAGCTCCCCAGAGAGGGCTGCCCCTCCAGCCCTTGCCCCGAAGCCGGACAATTCCGTTCCTCCCTAAATGTCCCCGGATCTTTTCCACCTGTTGTCCCTCCATCGGCTTTTGAGCCAAGTTTTGGGAGCAAGTGAGTGTGTGCACAGGCTCTTTACCAGGGACCCGTGGGTCTCCAGGGGACCCCGTCTCACCCAGACAGAGTAAAGGTTCTCCGGGCTGGTGCTGGGACTCCTCACTCCTCAGGGCAAACTCAGCAACCAAGATATTCCTCCTGATTCTTCACTGTCACATGTGGGTGTGTGGCCTGTCCCTTCTCCCTCTCTGCCCCTCCTACCAGTCTGGACTTGCCTTCTTCTTTATGTCCTTGTTAAAGACTTCGGGTCAGCTGGTCTTCAGGTCGCACTCAGGGTTGGTTTTTCTATAATTTAATTGAAATTTTGATGTGGTCATGGGAGGAGACAAGCACAGCATCTACTTACTCCATTATCTTGACCAGAAGTGGAAAGGGTATGTTTTTAAAAACTGAGAGCCTCCTACTGAAGGCAAGAAGATTCATTTGTGGGCTGACTTTTTTGTTAGATTGTATTTACTTATTTTTAGAGGGAGGGGAAGGGAAGGAGAAAGAGAGGGAGAGAAACATCAACATGTGGTTGCCTCTCACACGCCCCCAACTGGGGACCTGGCCCACTACCCAAACTGGGAATCGAACTGGCAACCCATTGGCTCTCAGGCTGCCGCTCAATCACTGAGCCACACCAGCCAGGGCTGGGCGGTCTAGTTTTAAGATAATTTGTTCTGCAGCACTTGCTAACGAGCATGCCTTGGCATCTGGAAACCCGAGGGGAGGACCAATGTTTTAAAGAGCACCACTGGCCTCCTCTGGGCGGGCACTGCTCTCTTTCCCGTGGGGCTTAGCTCTCATGAGCACGCCTTTCCCAGGGACTCCGCAATACACACACACTCTCCTGTGTGTTTAGGAGCCAACCTGGGGATCCCTCACCAACCTTGCAGCACACCATCTGGCACCTCGCAATCTGCATAAAAGAAAAAAAAAACCAGTATTTTCCTAGTCAAGCCCTTGGAGTGTTGCTATGGTCATCATCATGGGCATCTTTGTCACTAAACATCCAGCTGCAGATACCATGATGCTTGTGTGTCCACGTGAACAGAAGACGCCAGCCGCAGGTCCCCAAAGGCCCCTGTCTTAGAGGCCTTCTTATCTGTAAGTGGGACGGTGCCTCCTTTTGTACGGATGGAGGACGGATACTGTGAATCAAAGCAACGGCGCTCTGTGTGTCCGCGCTCCATTGAAAACGCTACTGCCAGCTCAGCTAGCAGCTTCATTTTGCAAATGGATTCTCTCTATGGTCGCCCGTAGCAGATGACAGAGAAGAGGGAAAAAACAGGAGGGAGAAGTAGGACATAATTCGCAGCAGTCCCTCGCTGCAAGAGAAAAAGAAGACTCACGCCCTCATTTCTCTGTCCCTGCCACTTCCAGGTGCAGTTCAGCAAAGAACTGAAATGTTCACAAGCCCCGATGACATTTCCAGAGCAATACATTATCCAACTTTCAAGCAAGGGACAGCTAAGGTGACGAACGGCTGGTGGGCTGGTCTTGTGCTCCAGAGAAGCATAGCTGTCATGCTTGAAAGCAATTCCTCTGTGGAGCCAACGTGGGAATTTTGAGACCGTGATTTCCTTTGCTTGCGGACAAGCCCACCCCGGTTCCTCGGTGCCATTCTGGCGTTCCGTGCAGCTGGAGGCAAAGCAAGGGTGCATCTTCTTCTTTGCTGTCCTCACACTTCCGAGGAGCTCGGTCTTCTGTGTGAGCCAGGGTGTCAGGAGATAAGACATCTGACATCCCTGACTCTTTGTCGCTAAGGGATCTGGATGCTACTTTATGTGATGCAGTTCTTTCTTCAACGACAGCTTTTGCTGGAGGCCTGCATGGACAGTTCTTTGCTGTTCAATACAACGTAAGGATGTAGACAAGGGGGGAGAGGACAGCACCCACGGGAAAGGAAGCGGCGGCGAGGAGAGAAAGGCAAAGGCGAGGGATGGGCAAGTTCAAGTCTGGGGTTGGAGAGACCACCTGCGGGTAAGTACACATGTTCACGACCTGAGCAGTGAGCAGAAGTTGAGGAGCAGCTCCCCACCGCTCTGCACACCAACATTCCCGCATCTTCTCTTGAATGTGACCTTGAGCCGTCCCATCCCCCCTCCCGGCTTCCTCCTCGGCCTCTGAGCTGGAGACCCCAGTGAGAAGGAGTCCGAGCATATGCCCAAGTGAGCATGAAAATAAGGCAAGCTGTCCTTAAGGAAATGGGAAAGTAGAAAGACACCAGCCTTTGCTTGTTGGTCAGGAGACTCCCCGCAGGGCAGGACCAGACTCCTTCCGTTTTGATGACCCCACAGCAGCTTCCGTTCCAGGGAAGCCCACAAACTGGACTCCAGGAATGCTTCGCAAACCCGGGGGGTGCCAAACAGTTTCCGTCTCTGTTGTCAGTATTGTTGACGTTTTGTTTAAAAAGGCTTTGCTCTCAAAGAGACATCGGGCTTTCGAGAGACCATTTCGATGCAGTTTGGATAAGCAGGAGGGATGCCCAGCCCAGGTTGCTGGAGGCTGGGAGAGAAACCCTTTAATTTAAATTAAGACAGCAGTACCACAAGCTTCCATTTAAAAAGATAAAAGGGGTTGTTAGAAGGAAGAGGTCCTGTCAGTCCTTGGTCTCGTGGCGTGTAAGAAACTGAGCATTCCACGTGCCTGACTGTAATGTTTGTCTCATTAAAATTCTCTTTTGGTTGGATTTCCCCGGGCTTTATTTATTTATTTTTGTATATTTTTATTGTATTTTTCCCCGTATGCTCTCTTCCACCTCCACCTCCCCTTCCACACCCCTACGATCCCCACGCTGCTGTCCCTGTCTGTGAGTCCTTTTTCTTTTTAACTCAAGTCAAGGAGCGCCCAGAACCCCCAACGTGGGGAGAGGCAAGAAGGATACTCCTGTATAATAACCCTCTAAGAGAGCGTATCCCATCGACACCTTCGTTTCAGACTTCCGGCCCCCAAATTGTGAAAGGGTGAGTTTATGTTGTTTGAAGTCACCCAGTCTGTGGCACGTGTTACTGCCACCTCAGGCAACTAGTACATCCTGTGTGCCTATGATACATACGACGATAAGAAGTTACCTTTCTTGCCTGCCTTCCCTCTCCTGTGATTCCAATCTCAGACAGCACCCCGAACTTGGACGCAATAATGTTAGCTTCGCTTCCCATCGACACAACTAACGTGCCTCAACTGGTAGCTGAGCCCGAGGGCCTCTGTCAGTAAGCCACAAAGAGAGCAAGGCCAGATGACCTTGAATGAGGTTGAAAGAATTTTGAAAACTGGGTCTTGGAGACCCGAGGTCAGTGTTCTGTCTTTGATCATTTGCTGAGAGGAAGATGGAAGGTGAGGTCTGAATTTCCATTAAATATGGAAAACGCTCATTAGGCAAATGGGCAAAGAAGATGATCTCATTACCTGGCAAATTGATTTGAGCTCACTGGCAACTTGCTGCCGCTAAATCTAAAAATCGTGCCAGCAGATAATTTAACACACCCTTTGCAGAGCTGTGACAACTGCCACATTGAAAAAAATGTGCATCATTTTAAAATTAAAGTCAACTCCTGTAGGACAATATTGAGGTAAAAATGAGAAAGATCTCTTGACATCTAGGAGTGAATAAACCGACCAGGGGTTACTTGCAAGTGATTTGTAGTGAATAATTGCAGACCTAAGATAGAAAATAAAGTAGATTAAATCTTAAAGACTTGAGATAAGGACTCCAGCTCTGGAGCTAATGTGGTACAAGATCTGTATCCGGCTAGAGAGAAGGGAAAAAGGAGGACAGCTTTCTGATAAAAGAAATGTGTCCCCAGTGATGATTTCTCCAGGAGCCCATTTGGCTTGTTAGAAAATTAAAAAGGAAAATTATATGGAAAGGTCACAGAATTGATCTTTCTCTGACCAACAACAACAACAATGCAATTATAAAGGCAAAGATTTATACCTGCAAATAAATCTGTTGAAAGAAATGGTGGTTCCTACCTGCTTGTCAGCTTGCGGGGGTTGGATGAGAAATTACTTCTGGACGAAGAGCTGTCGAAGTCGGGTCTGGTCGCAGGGCAGAGTCCCCTGGTCGCTCGGAGGTGGCAGAGCTTTGTTCCAAAAAAAAAGAAGGCAACTCAATCAGGATGAGCAGAAAATAGAAGCCGAGATGTTCCCCTTCAGCCCCATCTTGTCACCGTTCTATAAGTTCTCCATTTTAACAGCGACAGCCATCATGAGTTTCCTTGCCTCGTGGCTACTCCTGAGTCAGAGGCGTCACACCGCCACCCCTCCGGCGCTTGCCCCTCCTCTCTCCTCTGTTTCTGTGAGTCCTTATCATCATTATCGTGCTTCGGCTGACCAGGGAAAGAGAGGAAGCGTCGAGGGTAACTATCCCTTTCCCCACATGATTAATGTCCAGATGAAACTTCCTGGGGAAAGTGATAAAAAAGAATGTGTAATTTTTGGAAACCAGCTCCTTAACTATAACCACAAGGCATGGCTCTGTTTGTCACCCAATGTAAGAATTGGTAAAAGTCCCAAGATAGAAAAAGGGTAGAAAGAGGGTAGGGAGTCCCTACCATGACCACACCTAGGTTATCTGGGACTCCCTGGTCAGGTTTTGTTTTTTTCATGCTAGGTGTATGTTGTCCATTTTGGGGTGACAAATGATTCAAAGGTTACCAGTGTAAGGTAATAAGCATTTATTATGTTTGAGTTTCTGTGAGTCAGAAACTAGGCAGTGTCTTAGCAGGATGATTCGATCTCAGGGTCTATCATGAAATTGCAGTGAAGCTACTGGCTGGGGCCACGGTCACCTCAAGGCTTGACCATGGTGGGAGGACCTGCTTCCAAGTTCATTCACACGGCAGCCAACACCTGGGAGACAGGGCACTTAGCAGTGGGCACAGCCAGGTTGGCCTTAGCGAGGGGCAGTTCATGTTGCTGGGCGCATGCCTGACTTCCATTCCTGGTGTCCCGGCCCCATTCATGCGCCCACTGGGCGGCTGGGAAAGAGGCCAATGACGCCCACACACTGGCGGCCCCAACCGCCAAATGTTAGCAGCCCTCCCCTCCCCCAGATCGTTCGCATGGGACATAATATCTTTATACTTTGTGCCCATTCAGAAATGTCTGGCTCTCTGCGTCTTTTCTAGACCTAGTCATCAATTTTGTGATTTTGTATCTTCTACGCCCCTGACCACCCTGCCAAATCACTCGCCACAGCTCATGGATTGGTAGAGACATGCATCTTTGGGTTTCTCCCCTATCATTATAGTCCCACCATTTCCCCATATTTGATTATTGGTCTCCTGTCATGAAAATTCTCACACTGTCAAGCAACAGCCATGGCCTATCGGACAAGATCACCTTTAGGAGCATAAAGCAGACATAATGTCTTTGTCAACAGGGGCTTTATCGTTTCCATATAAAAAGTAGGTGGGAAGTGAGCAGTCCAGGCTTGGTCCTTAAGGGAAACTTCAAGGACCAAGGCTGCCACTAGCCTCCTGGGACCACCCTTACAGCGTGATAGTCCTACTCTTGGTTGTAAGGTGACAGCAAAGTTCTACTAACCTTTTGGCCACATACAGCTTTACACCTCTAACAAGCTGCCGAGACCACTGAATATCAGTCAAACGGCAGATTTTCCTGCCAATGAACTATTCTCATGCCATCTTTCAACAGTGTGCTGAAATAGAACATAGATTATTTAAGAAGGTGGTTAACCCATTTGTTATATGGAAATCTCATATACATTACAGATCACACATACACATTGATGAACTGATAGTCACATTGATGAATTGACAGCCATATTGATGAATTGATAACCACATTGATGAATTGACAGCCACATTGATGAACTGATAGCCATGTTGATGAATTGATAGCCATGTTGATGAACTGATAGCCACGTTGATGAACTGATAGCCACATTGATGAATTGACAGCCACATTGATGAATTGATAGCCACATTGATGAACTGATAGCCACATTGATGAACTGATAGCATAAAGCTACAGGAGTTCAGGTGCAATAACAAGGTCTGGCTCTAAACGAAGAATGAGTGGAGGGAGGTAAACCCGGTGTCACCGTTCATGAGCAATGTAGGAAAACCTTCTTCCTCTTTTCCCGAAGGGGACTATCATCAATCTCAGTGGAAAATTATTCAAATGATCAGACGCTCTTTTTTCTTGAATTAGCAGGTTTTAGTAATTTAAGTCAGGCCTTTGATTGCTAGGCTGTCTCCATGGTAACTGAGTCGGAAGTCTTTCTGGCAGCTAAATGGGGGAGAGCGTGTGTCTTACAGCTGCTCTGACCTGTGGAGAACTGACAACAGCTATTTATTGTTTGTTTCTAACAAGTCAAAGACCATCTCATCAGAACCAAATTATCCCCTAAGTCTTTGTCTCGAAGAAGATTTAGATCCTTACATTTCGTCGTTGGGGCCTCTGCTGATCTCTACCTGACATGACCCCGCTTCCCGCCCTCAAGCCTGTGTTCTCTGTTCCTATGTGGCCGATGTCCCAATTCCTTGATGTTCCGGGGAAGCCAAAATTCTCAGAGGCAGAAGGGCTTGTGGCTGCCAATCCAGTCATTGTCTGTGACCCTGATGTGCCCTCTATGATTCATGCCTCGTTGTGACCTGGGACTTTCTATCTTCCAGCCAGGAATATACTTTTTCAGCTGATCTGTGTCTACACTTGAACCAAGTTCTTATTGTGTTCACGACCCACTCCTGCGTAATAGGAGCGTGGAGTCGAAGAGGAGGAAGGGGGCTTAGAGCACTCGGTTCTTCACTGCCGCCATCCATCCTGTGGCAGCTCATTAGGCAGAGCTGCCAAGTCCCTAGCTAAGGTGTCAGGCCACCTTGAAAACCACATTCACTAAAGACTTCATTCGTCCTAGACACCCGAGGGAACACAAGACAATGCAATTAACTGACAGCACATTTTTTTCTATCGACTTCATTACATATCCTTTTCTTGCGCCCGTCAGCACACGTTTGTGAGAGCATTTACTTCAAAACACTGGCAGGAGTTCGTGGAAATTCAAGTTTCGGTTTTTCTTCCATTGTGGTCTCCTGGTGGAATTGTGCTTCTTGTCCTAAAGGGGTAGAGCCCACAGGCCCGCAGAGTCAGGGGCGTCGGGAAAGCCGACTCGGAAGGGTACGGAAAAAGAAGTCCTCTCATAAAAATGTGGCAGTACTTTGACATCTCATTTCTCTTCTGTGTCCTCTTATAACCCTCTCTGTGTTTCCTTTCCATGAAAACATCTATTTCTCTATTTTAAATTTGTAATTTCTCCTCTGATCTTGAATTCTCTTCAGACAGGCTGCCGTCCCAGGTTCCGTGGTTTGTCTGGAGGTGGCCGAGGTGACCAGCCACACGCTTACGTGGTGGACAGCCGCTGAGCCAGAGACCACACTTCTTAGATCCCCTCCAGTCAGAGTAGGGGGTGGGACTAGCTTTCGCCGATAGAACGCAAGCAGAAGCTATGCTTCTCTTCTGAGCTGGAGTTTTCAAAAAGGATTGTGCGTTCTCTGCTTTTTCTGCTCAGGAACCTCTGGCTAGAGGCAAAGACCTCTGAGGCCCAGAGGGACGGCAGAGCCACAGGACAGAAGGTGTCTATTTTAAATTACCATGGGAGGACAGTCCGTGAACACCCATTTGGACAGTGCCATACACTTCTCTTGCATTAAGCCACTTGAATTTTAGGATTTATTTGTTATAGAAGCTCCTGATAATCTATGTGATACACAGACTCTAATTCCAGCTTTTATTGGTCTTGTATAAGTTGGCTGCTTCTTACTATTTCATGGTTTTTCAGAGAGAGTAACTAATGGGGTGGATACGGTTGGAGGTAGAGGGAAGAAGGGGGAAAGAATGAATTCTGCTTTGAGGACATTAATCCGAGTTGTCTGTGAGAATTTCAACTGAAGATGTCAAGGAGGAATTCAGACATTTGCCTCTGGATTTCAGAGGAGGTAGACATTTTGGCATCAATAAAATAATAGACTTAACTCCAAAATAATTGCCGAGATTATCCAGGGAAAGAACACAGAGCACAGAGAAGTAAGCCTAAGATTGAGCCTTCAGGTTCTTCACAGTTTGAGGTTGGGTAGGGAAGGTGTTTGAGAAAGAGAGAGGGAAATAGGCGGAAAATCAGGAGAGCAGGAGGTCAGCACCAGAGAGAAGGGTTTTTTGAGGGAGACAGAGTGGCCACTATTCTGAATGCTTATGTTGGAAGAACCTGGCAGCATTGGTGGCCTTGACAAGAGACATTTCATGAGGTTGATGATGGGACGCCAGAGTTGAGCGATTGAGGTTAGAACCAGAAGTGAGGACGTGGACGCTCTCTGGGGTAAAAGACCCTTTCGAGAAACCACACAGAAGAGGATCAGGAAAACAAGGGAGAGTGGGAGGGAGTGCGGGAGGTGGGCCACGCAGGGCTTCCTAAAGATGGCGAGCACCGTTATTATACGTAACTGGAAATGCTCCAGCAAGACAGGGCGAGCAATAACACGGAATCACTCAGCCACGTCTGTGCCCAACTTCTCAACGGGAGCCAGACACACTTGGCCTCTATCATTCCAGGCTCCCCCGGAGTGCTCCCCCAGAACCACAGCATTCTTCTAGAACGACGTCTATCACACAGAAGGACAGTTGTCCCAACCAGTCTTATGCTCCAATAGACCGGGAACATCTTGACAGGAGAGCTCATCCCCCATTGATCTTCGGATCCCAAATGACTTTCCCTGGGTCAGTCTTATCACCAGCAACCAAACAATGTTTTCTACAGGAATGGGTGACTGACGTAGGCAGCAGAGTGGCTGCTGTTCCATTCAATTAAACATAATTTCTTAATATTTCATTAAGTCAGTTGTTGTTAATAACCTTCATTTACCCAGTGTCTAAACAATATCTTTCTGCTGATGTAGCTGCTCAGATATACCCTGCATTTAATTACACATCACACCATTGCGCTACAGGATAAAGAAATGTCTATTCCACTGCTAGAAAGTTGGTAAAACATAGTTCAGTGATAGATGATACGACCTAAGAAACTTTAAAAAATAGAAAAGGAGCTGAAATTGGGCAGAACGAATACAATCTACTGATTAAATTGCTTGGAAGAAAAAGCTTTTAATTTTAAAGAAACCAAGGGACGTTACACAGGGCATCCAGTGGGAAGAAAGTTAATTCTCATTGAATGGAGAAAATTAATATGTGCTGCACAGTTAGGAGTGATCATTGTAAATTGTTGATGAAAAAATACCTTTCTGGTTTAGCTTTTATTGAAATGAAACTGTTGTTTTAATCTCCCTTTGAGGTGTATTGGAAGTTGGACAGAATTATGTTGTGTTTTCAGGATAATTTACCTTAACACATATGTCACTTGTTAGCGAGACCATTTGTGAATTACCTGTAGCTGATTTGAAAAGCCAAACTTATAATTTAAAGCCCTAACCAGCCATTTGTTTTATGAAATCAGCCACCGAGCTGGCTCTGTGGTTAAAAGATGTTCTTAGATAATTGTTGGGATTGCTCAGCTGCCTTGTAATTGGCACTGAGAAATGTCCTTTCACTTTAGAAGATCCAAGTGACAATATATTGAATGGAAGATGAGAAACTTATGTGCTATACGTTGTCTGGAGCAATTGGGAGAAATTAAGTTCTTCTGGCAAATTATCAGCATGACTCAGTGTGGCCGCTAACCCGTCTGCACATCCGGGTGTGAGGAGCGCTGCCCGGGGCTGTCCACACGAAGGTTCTGGTCCGGCCCCGCTGCGACCCCGGCCTTGGCCTCGTTTGCCTATCTGTGAGCTGCGTGGAGTGGCGTCGGTTGCTAGGCTCTGCTCTTGGCCTTGAAGAGATCCCAAAGTGGAGGTGACCCCTGGAAAGGAGAGGGCTGGGTCCGTGCCAGACACCCAGCCACTGCTGTGCTGAACGCCACCCCCTCTGCGGCCTGGAAGACATAACATATGTGCAAAACCGCTCTGCTGGTTGATAGAATGTCATGGGAAAGGTGACATTTTCCTTTGGAGTGTCATCGGTGATGGCAGGGGTCATTTGCAGAGAGAGAGAGAGAGAGAGAGAATGAGTGAGCTCAGGCAGAGCAGGTGCAATGAGCCAGGAGTAGCAGGAACCAGTTAGAAGCCAACATGGAGAAACCAGAGGCCAATCAGGGCTGCCTGAGAGCTTGTCCAAGTCTAAGAGGGGAGCGAGCATAGCCGGCGTGATCCAAGGGACATCTACGCACAAGGTGAAGATGGTGACCTCAGCTTGGGGTTTGTCAGAGGGGTGAAGTGGAGGGGCTGGGGAAGACCCTCCAGGGATGTCTGAGGGCTCCGTCCCATCAGTCCCCTCTGCTCTCTGTGTGAAGTGGGGGGCGAGGAGGACATGGGTGCTTCCCCCCACCTTTGTGCGTCACGGTAAATGCGACACACTCCTCTTGCTGCTGCGCCCACGGGGTTCTCACGAGCCTCTCCCTGTGCCTTCTGGCTCCGCGCGTTATGTACCACGAGATATTTGCATGTGCTTGGTGCACCCCATGTCCGTCCTCATTATGTGCTACCCCGAGGGCCCCCACCCTTCTGTCTTGCTTCACCCTCCACCTCTCTCTCTCTCTCTCTCTCTAAAAATGTGACATATGCTCTCAGGTGCTGCCTCTCGCAGCCCAACAGCTGTTAGTTAAGCCGTTCCTTTCAGTTCTATCTTCTGCCAAATTTCGACAAGAACTTCAGACACGCAGAGAAAGCAGAAACGGCTGATAAGCTGGCACTCCGAATGGGGTGAGAAAGCGGAGAATCGGAGCCAGCTGGAAGGCTCGGAATGAGCCCTCGTGCGATCCGGGGGCTATTGTGTCACGTGCCAGCTCTGCCGGGGCCGCCGAGAGAGGCCCGTTTTCAGGGGCGACTGTCTCCCCCTTAGATTGGGCTCATTTCCCATGCTGTGCACCGTACCTGAGCCTGAAACGAACTGGCTCTCCGTGCGCTGCGGGATGTGCTCTGCAGGAGCGCTGGTGAAGGCGTCTCAGCGGCTCTGACGCAGGAAAGTCGGCCCTGGCGCTGCAGTTGGAAGCGGTTTGAACTCATGAGCTACGCGACCTGAGGAGAGTCCTGAGAACGTGCTGTCCTCCCGCGTCGGTCCCTTCCTTCCCGCTGGGCACGTGGCTGGCCGGCCGGGGACCACGTCTGGCCTCCTTCAGTGGTCTCTCGTAAAGACAGGTGCTGTGTGAGGACACTGTCCGGCCTGCACGCTTCCTCCTCCTCCTTCCCCCTTTCTTGGGCTGGCTCCTGGGCCTGGGGTGGCCCAGCTTCTCCAGCGCAGGTGAGGGCAACGGCACTGGGGGCGCAGACCACCCAGACGGAGCCCCCGGGGTCTCAGGATGACTTCATGACGTGCAGCTGCCCGACCAGCATGGACCTGCAAGCGCCATACTCTGAAGCATGAGAGGAACAAATATCGATCTTATTTAATCCACGGTATATATATATATATATATATATATATATTTTGCTTTGTTATAGCAGCTTAGTCTTAACCTTCCTTGCTCCATCTTCAGCTTTGTCTGTAAGATGGAGGAAATCATACCTTCTTTACACAGCTGTCGTGAGGGTTAAGTGACAGGATGTCATAACCTTTTTATAAATTGAAAGCACTGTTATAACGTTAGCATTTATTGTTTTCCCGTTCCTTGCCTTGGCGGGACCACCAAGCGGGGCCCGGCGAAGGAAGAGGCAGAAACCAGGTGCCAATACTACAGTCTCTGGGGTGGGGGGGGGGGGGAGCTAACAGGAACGTGAACTGGAGAAGCATAGCGACCCAACGCCCAGGCCTCAGGCTCAAATCCTGCCACTTATTCCCTTAGACAAGTAACCTAACCTCTCTGCTCTTCAGGTTTCTCGGAAAAATCGGGTCATAATGGTACCGACCTTGTGGGGTTGGAGTGAAGGCTCATTGGGTGCTGTGAGGATTCATGCAACTGTGACGCTTGGGACAAGGAGCATTCTGCAACCCACGGGTCACCCAACAAACAAACCAAGCACCTGCAGGAGCTGTATGTGGAGAGCAAAGGCCGAGAGGGAAGGAGAGACGGTACATGAGGGGTGAGCAGCCTCATCTCCTTCCGCTTCCAGCCCTTGCGCAGCCTTGCTAAGAACCCTCCGCGTCTGAACTGCGCTCCTGCCGACCTCCTGTTACCACGCTTCCCTGGCTCGCAGATGAACATTATTTATTTTGCATTTCAAAAATTGCGGTGCATTTTAAAACTGATGGCACTTTACAAATGCCGTGGGCCGAGTAGGAATTGTGATTTCGTTGTCCCTGTCTGTCATTACATAAACAAACTGGGTCCTAGCTATTCGTCCTGTTGTCACCGCAATCGAGTTATATGCATTGTTGGTTTAATTGTTATTCGAAATACCGTTGTAAAGATTACCTTCATATTACATTCCATCTATCACAAGTTAAGTGATAAACCGCGACCTCAGACAGAGATGGGAACAGAGCTGCAGCGTGAGCATTGGCTCTCAGTGGGGCAGATATTTGTCGTTGGAGGCAAAAGAACACTGCTGCCCTCTCCCACTCTTTTATTCCCCTTTGCTGCAGGTAGGTTTCACCTTCAGCTGGTGCCAGAAACAGGGGCTTGGTGAGAGGCTGACGCAGGTCTGGGAGTGCCTCTCAGGGCAACGAGAAAAGGGTTGGCCACGGGTACGTGAGATGTCTGTGTAGCACTGTTGGGAATTGGGGTGCGTCATCATACACTTGTAATGTTGTTAAAGGATTAATGATAACGATAACAATAATAATATTATGTGCAAAGCAATGCACTAGGCATTTTACAGGGGTGATTTTACTTAATGCTCACAGCCACCTAGGAGGCTGTTCATTCCCATTTTATGTATCAGGTAATCAAGAATTAATGATTGATTCGAGTTTATACGGCTAAGGAGAGGCAGAGTCAAACTAATGAACCAGCTGTTTTGGGCCCTGCATTTGGAGCCTTTCTCGAGAGGAACTGATCTTACAGGTTGGAGATGTTCTTTAGCTCAAACGTAAAGTGACTCAGACAGAGGGAGCCCTGCCTCTCCTGGGACCTGAGCTCTCTTCCACGTAAAATGTGCGCAGCCGTATCAGAGGCAGGAAGAGTGGAGATGTCTTAGGTAATCTCCGAGGCCCTCTGAGCTAGAACCTTCTAAAATTCTAACCCGATAGCAAATAGGCTCAAACAGAACTTCTACTTGGAATTATAGAACAGAACACAAGAACAGCGTGTGTGGGGCTCCTCTGATGCCTTGAATTTGTATGCGGCAATCTTATCTGTAGTTTTTCCAACCCAACCTGAAAATCTAAGTCTGACAGCTAAGATTTTCTTCTTCGCCACATTTTATGACATATCAGGCTTGCGGGGGAGAGCGGGCGCTCCGTTTTCTGACTATCTACAAAGGTCCTATTTTGTGTTCCTGCTCTGTGGCATTTTTGTGATCCTGTGTACCTTTGCTTGATCCCGGGCAGACTTCAATCGCCTCTCAGTTGGGCTTGTCAGGGGGAGTGCTGAAAGCCACGCTCTAGCCTGAGTGGAGAACAGGGCCCTGCCCGCCCGCATACACCTGCTCGCTTGGTGTCTCCCAGTTCTAGCCCAGGCCCTGCTGGGATACCTGCTTTGAATCACAGAACCACTCACTCTGACCGTGGCGTCTTTCACGTCTATACCTTTCAAACCAATTCTCAGAAAGAAACGCTCTCCATTGAGTTTAGGAATTTTCAACTGCTGCAGTTGTTTCTGATTAGAAGAGAAAGGCACTTCTGCTTGTGAAGGGCCACATAATTCTTCATCTCCAAATGGGTGCATGGTTAGTTTTGTTTAAACTTTGACTCTCAGAAAGCAGCCTCGAGCTAATATTTATGTGAAAGTGACAGACCATAGGTCAGAAAGTCTAGGAGGTGATTTAAAAATACACTTTGGTTGTGTTACATCCAAATTTTCTAGGAGACTGATCTGTTCTATTGAGCTAGATATGCGACTTGTTATATCTTTGTTGATATATTAACGACGACCTTTATCAGCAATATTTACAGTGTCGTGGTACTAACTCATCAAAAATAAGTCTCAACAAAGCCCTTGCTGCTGTGGCTCTGTGGATTGAGCGTCGGCCTGCGAGCCAAGTTTCGCTGGTTCTATTCCCAGCCAGGGCACATAATTAGGTTGCATGTCAGGCCCCCAATATGGGGCGTGAGTGAGAGGCAACCACACAGTGATGTTTCTCTCCCTCTCTTTCTCCTTTCCCCTCTCTCTAAAAAATAAGTAAATAAATTATTTTTTTAAAAAAAAGTCTCAACAGAAATTAGAGCTCAGTTAGGCATACACAGAACACCAGGGCCTAAAGTCTCAGGTCTCCAAGCACAGGCAGGGGGCCGAGGGGGCAGACAGAAACTCACAATACCTCTTAGAGTCTTTGTTCAGAGCTGGGACATCATCATCTGGTTCTACATTTGATTGGTTAAAGCAAGGCACGTGATGAAATCTAAACCCTATGGGCAAAGAAGTATAATGTACTCACGGGGAACCATGACAGAGATGGGAACAGAAGGAAAGGTTACGATACAATTTCTCATGTGGACGTCTGGCCTGCTTGTAGCTTCTTATACTATGTAAAATCTTTGGTTGCTTTTAATGCTATTTCATCACCTAAGTTACATATTCCGTTCTGTCTTTGCTATAACTCTAAAGATATTCACACTTTTAAAATTTACTTTCCTGCAATCAAACATCATTGACAACTCTTCTAGGTGAATATTACCACCCAGACTACTTAGGTGAGTAATTATAGCATCGACTCATAGAACTCTGGAAAAGCCAATGAAGTCAGGCAACTACTTTACAGCCAGAACGTGTTTTATTTGTTGATATTCTTACATGAACCAGGCTCGCAATTACTGTTGCATCTGTGTAGACAGACTCTTTGCTTCCTGGTCCTCGTCCTCCTACCCTGTGGGCCCCTCCCCAAGTGTGGGTGGGACCTGGGACTCGCGTGCTGTGAGGAGGACATGCCAAATGTCACGAGGTGTGTATGATTCCATAAGACTGTAAACCTTGTTTTGTAAGGAGACTCTCCCCCACTGGCATGGAGGGGAAAAGGAGCTGTATTGGGAAGACCCACAGGGCAAGAAACTGAGAGAGGCTGCCAGCCAACAGCCAATGAAAAACCGAGGCCCTCGGTCTGACAGCTCACCAGAATCTGAATGTGGTGACAGGCATGGGGGCTTGCAAGTGGGCCCGTCCCCAGGTGGGCCGCAGGTAAGACTGCTATCCCAGATGACACCTGGGTTAAAACCTTATGAAATTATGAAAGGGAGGACCCAGCAAAGCCTCTCACATGTTCCTTACCCACAGAAAACGTGAGATAACAAATATCAAGGTCCTGAGTATTGTTAAGCAGCACTAGAAAACTTTTTAATCCACTGTCCATTTCAGAGAACCGGGGGTAAACTGTCTTCATTAGTTTCTTTTACCTGAAATTCTATTATTGATACTTTATTTTGATTTCACATTTCATTACAGTTGACTTAATTTACGCATCAAATCAACAATTTTTGGCGGTAAGCACCATGCAAGCAGCTTTTCTTAAATCCCTTTATGTCATATGTACTGTGTGTTTGCAGAAAATAAAAACTGCATACTTGTTTGTTTATTAATTAATTAGCTAAGTAATGAACATTGATTAAATATGTATGGTGTGTTCAGTATAATACTACGAGATAAGTAAACAAAACAGGAAAGACAGAAATGGTCCCTGCTGCCGTAATGTCGACATTTCATTGGGAGGGCCAGAGAACAATTAAGTAGTTTCTAAATTACACTTTTGAATAACGGAATAGAGAAAAATAAATCATTGTAATTTAGAAAAATCTTTCAAGGAGTTAGCATTTAAACTGAGATTTAAAAGATGAGAAGGGGCAAATATATTGCTTAATTTCCACCAGTTTAGAACTGGATGAATTTTCTTGGTGCAAAACTGTGTGTGTGTGTGTGTGTGTGTGTGTGTGTGTGTGTGTAGATAATGTGGATGAGATTTATAGTAAGAATTTCGTTCAGAAATAAATGCAGGAGACTTCCAGCCAAGATGGAGGTGTAGACAGACATGCTGCGTCTCCCTCCACAACTAAGAAGAAATACAACTACCTCAAAACTAGAGACAACCAGAAGTTCCAGAAAATATGGAAGTTCCAGGAAGCTGCATGGAAGTACAGCAAACAAAGATATAAAGAAGAAATACTCATCCAGACAGGTAGGAGGGGTAGAGCCGGGGCAGAGAGGACGTGGTGTGGTGGTGGCAGCAGCAGCAGCAGGCTGGCAGAAAGCGCAGTCACATATTTTAAAAAGTTGGGAGAGACATCTGGAGAGCGCCCCCAGCACCAGACCAGACCTCGCAGCTCACGGTCTCAGCACTGGGGAAAATCAAGCCTCATTGCTTCTGACTGTGCAGACCAGTGGGGGTTGGGGCGGAGGCAGAAACTGCCGGTCTCTCAGCAGAGTCCGCTTGTTTAAAGGGCACCCACGGTCCTAGAATGTCCGCAGACCCACCCACTCTGGGAACGACGGCCAGGGCAGCAGCTAGAGGGGTGCCAGTCCCATACGGAAGTGGGAGAGGTGCCTGGAAAAGGGCGAGTGCTGAGCAGGTGGCATTGTTCCCTCTCAGACCCTCCCCCCCACACAGCACCACAATGTGGTGAACCGGGTCACCCTGTACTGACGATTACCTAAGGCTCTGCCCCTTACAACATAACAGGTGTGACAGCTCTACCTAAGACACAGAGGCAAACAAACACAGGAGCCTGTCAAGATGAGGAGACAGAGAAGTATGTCCCAAAAGAGAGAATGGATCAATGTTCCAGTGGGAGAACTAAGTGACAAGGAGATAGCCAATCTAACAGACACAGATTTCAAAACACTGGTGATAAAGATGCTCACAGGCTTGACAGATATGCTTGAGTATGGCAAACACATAAGGGACGAAATGAAGGCTATGCTAAGTGAAATGAAGGAAAACCCACACAAAATCAATGGTGAAGGGAAGGAAACTGGGGTTCAAATCAATGATTTGGAACCTAAGGAAGAAAAACAGTCAACCAGTGCAGAATGAGGAAACAAGAATTGAAAACAATGAGGAAAGGCTTAGGAACCTCTGGGACAACTTTAAACGTGCCAACATCCGAATCATAGGGGTGCCAGAAGGAGAAGAAGAAAAGCAAGAAATTGAAAGCTTATCTGAAAAAAATGAAGGAAAACGCCTCAAATTTGGCGAAGGAAATAGACATACAAGTCCAGGAAGCACAGAGACTCCCAAACAAGCTAGACCCAAAGAGGACCACACCAAGACACATCATCATTAAAATGCCAAAGGGGAAAGATAAAGAGAGAATCTTAAAAGCAGCAAGAGAAAAGCAGAGAGTTACCTACAAAGGGGTGCCTATAAGACTATAAGCTGACTTCTCAAAAGAAACTTTGTAGGCAAGAAGGGGCTGGCAACAAGTATTCAAGGTGATGAAAAGCAGGGACCCACAACCAAGATTCCTCTATCCAGCAAAGCTATCATTTAGAATGGAAGGGCAGATGAAGTGCTTCCCAGACAAGGTAAAGCTAAAGGAGTTCATCAGCACCCAGCCATTATTATATGAAATGTCAAAGGGACTTACTTAAGAATAAGAAGCTCAAAATTATGAGCATTAAAATGACAACAAACTCACAACTATCAACAACTGAATCTAAAAAATAAAAACAAAACCTAAGTAAGCAAACCAGAATAGTAACAGAATCATAGGTATGGGGATCATTTGGAGGGTTATCAGCTGGGAGGGGGAAGAGGGAGAAATGGGGAAATGGTGCAGAGATTAAGAAGCATAACTGGTCAGTACAAAATAGACAGGGGGAAGTTAAGAATAATATAGGAAAGGGTGAAGCCAAAGAACTTATATGCATGACCCATGAATGTGAACTAAGCGGGGGTGGGATTGCTGGAGGGGAGGGGGGTACTGGGTAGAGGGGAGCAAAAGGGAAAAAAAATTGGGACTACTGTAACAACATAACCAATAAAATATACTTTAAAAAAAAAAGAAAGAAATGCAAACAAAAGTACCTTGGAGTTCAGGAGATTGAAAAAATATGATAAGGACTAACAAAAGATGTACATATTTGGAATATAATCTTGTAATTACTTGGGTGAGCATTTTATGGTATAATACCTTGTTAGCAATTCTTAGAATAAGGGAAAAGATGTTTTAATATTATAAGGAGATATAGAGTCCTACCCTGTACGCATGGAACATACACATACCTAGGATCTTACTTCTGAGAGCAAAATCAAGCCATTTCTGAAACCGCATGTCTCTCCATCTCCCGCCGGCATCTCTATATTTTTCTCTTTTCTCTGCAATTGTTGGGCTCACTTTTATGAAGCTGTAGGTATTTCATCCACTGGAAATCCAAATCTCTGGCTTCTGTCGCTTCTGCACATGTATTGAATTTTACAACAAAGGCAAAGATGCATCCTGGGAATGCCAAGAAGGAAATAAAAGTTCCTCTTGCTTTGGCTTGAACTTTTCCCTTTCCAATTACTTTCCAGTGTGTTCGTCTCTTAGACATTTCTCTTAATGTTCATAAATGTGTCTCCCCAAAGTATGTTTTCAACTGGAAAGGCATCTGCTTCGAGAGTCTGGCGCCATCTGAACTGTAAATATGTGCTTTGTGAACATTAATAATCATTGAGAAAGACAAATAATGGAGCGTTGTGTGTATAAATTGTGTGTGTGTGTGTGAGAGAGAGAGAGAAAGAGGAGGGAGTCAGAAGAAAGATGCATAGAGAAGTACACAGATAAAAAAATTCTTTGAGATGGTTGATAAACAGAAATCAGTTTTTGAGACGGTTGATAAACAGAAGTCTGTTTGACTTGAAGTAGGTGCCCAGGTTGCAAAGAAAGTCACACTAGGACTACGTTTACTAGATGCTAGGAAATGATGGGGAGCAGCCATGTAGGGGAATCTTTTCAGACAGACAGGAGGGCTCCAGAGAGGAGAAATGCGCGTGGGGCAAGAATCCAGCTTGTCCTTTTCTGGCCGTGTTCTCAAAGGAGAGGCTAATTGAAAGTCCTTTGGACAATGGATCTAATGAACCAGAGGTCAACCTCTTCAGGACTAAGATAAAGACACCCAGGGCATTGTTCGAAAGTGCAAGAGGAAAGAAGGGCTACTTAGAAATGGATCCCTGAAGGTCGTACTATTAATTTCCAGTTAATTCTTATTTGAACCATTCAATATCCCAAGAAGTGGTATTCATATACGTCGTTGATAAGCAAGAAATTTGAGGCCCAGAAAACTTGAGTTGCCCAAGGTCACAGATAGTAGGGGCAAGGCCGCTCTTGGTCCCCAGATTTCTGACTGAGACACCTGCCGCTGTCATATCCTTGTCCCAAGGCTGCATCCCAATGTCACTGTTCTAAGGAGGGACTTCCTTTCTGATCAGCCGTTTATTGCAAAGGCTGCACATCTGTCTTTCCTCATGAGGCGGAAAGTCCCTTTTGTACCCCTGAAGCCTTAGGGGGATCAGTCAGAATTCCACAGAGGGACGACTTTGTTTTCTCTGTAACAGGGAAGTAGCTGCTGCTTTCACAGAGGCTTAGAATGGATGTCTTCCCCTGGGGACGGCATCAGCCCTGGGCAGTGCGCTCGGGTGATGCCTGAGTTTCTCTCTCCTCCTGGCCCCGAGGGAGGTGACCGTTTTCAGCCTTTACTTTTTAATGACTCTGGACAAGAGTTAACTCATTTCCGCTTTCCCCCTTTCAGTGTCACCTCCTCCTGTCCTTGAGGAGCTCTGTGACACAGGGGCCTGCGGGAAGGGGCCAACTCTGCATTTACCTGCACGACCTCTTCCTTCAGCACTTACTTCTACACCAGCCAAGAGGAGGCCACCTTGACAGCTCAGGAGTCCCGAGAGCCATCCAATCGGAATAAGATGAGACGAGAATTGACCTGAGTGAGACTTACCATCTTCTTCACTCCCCAGAACTACCTCAGATTTTTAAAAAATAAAAAACACTTCTGTCTTTTATATCTTGCTTTCGCGCTACAAAGATGCATCTCCCCTTCTGGGACATTGCCCCGGGTCGCGGGGTTAGTGGGAAGAAGAACACGTCTCCTACTGCCGGCTCAGTCTGGACTCCACAGCACAGGGGGGCTGGGGGGAGCCTGTCCTTCCGGGACAATTCTTCCCGCAGGACAACCCCAGACTCACTGTGGTGCAAAGGCCTCTTCCCGTTCGCACAGTCATGTTGGTGAGCTACTCCTCTTCGGGGCGGTTTTCCCTCTGCCTCGGATCGCACACGTTAGGAGGCCCCGTGACCGACCCTTGCTGTACCCCTCCATGCGGTGGGGAACCCGCAAGGCCAACAGGATCTTCCCAACCACAGCAGCGCCTCTTCGCCTGCTGGTACCATTCGCTGGGCGTGGGCCAACCTGTGCTCCAGGTCCGTTCTCTGTCCGTTCTTGGGGGTACCTCTGGGCCGGGAAAGCGCCCAAGGGGGAGTTGTCTGCAGGACAGAGGCATGTGCGTGGGAGCAGGCATGTGGAGGGAGCCTGTGGAAGCACGCAAGGCCCCTGTCCTACGGGACAGAGTGTGGGCTGAGGAGAAAAGTGGGGGTCGGCTGGGGGCCAGGCACCAGCTTCCCCTCATGTCTACCACCTCGCAGCATGGACATCTGGGAAATTCCAGGCCTTCCACCTTGTTCTGAAGATCTATGTTGTCAGGAGAAGGGAATGGGCCACATTTGTTGAACAGTTTGTTAGTCTGATTTCTAATCCTTAGACATGTGGCACGGGGGCCTCCATTTACACTTGTGTTGTGTGCCGCAGACCTTAGGGACACATCTGTATGTCATGATGCCCCATCTTAAAAATAGGTTAAAAATAAGAGAGTCCCTAAACAAAGCTCCGATTCTATTAGCACCTGCCTCAAAGCGTGCGATGATGCGCACACTACTGCCCGGGAAGCGGGGGCTCTGGGGGTTCGTTCTTCGGGGCCGGATGAAGCGGACAGTCAGGCGGCACTGGCCTTTCATCGTGGAAGGACCAGTCCGAGCTTGAGCTGGCAAGGGGGCAGCTGGCTGCTCAGGGCTCACTGGGGGGGCTGGAGGACAGAGGCCAGCACAGCCTGACAACTAGCAACTGGAGAGTCAAGCGGAGATGCTGGAGGTTCCAGCCGACAAGGGTCAGGAAGTCAAGGGCAAGTCTGTGGTGCGTTTTCAGGACGTGGTCAGTCTGAAGCGGGGGGGGGGGGGGGGGGCAGGGCCCACACTAAGGTAAAGGAGACATTCCGAGGTCACTGTTGTCCCTGTTTCCAGTTTTCCCGTAGCCCCTGGGGCTGGCATTTGACCCTTCTACAGGGTGGACATGACCCAGAGAACAAAGCTTGGTCATTAGCAGCGCCCAGCCGCAGCTTCTCATGAGCAGCTCTGAATAATAATGAGCGTACTGTGTTTTTATAATCCATCTACTGATACCTTGGAATGGACCAACTTTGGGAATCAATCCATTTAGACCAGAGGAAAGATCAGTCGGTGGAACGGAAGTCAGGAGGGTGAACCAGGTCAAGGTGAGTCGCCATTAACTTTCTCTCTGGGCCTGAGCTTGAGTCAGGCGCTCACGCTGGGAAGGAAGACGTGGGCTGAGTCCCCGCGGAGGCGTCTGCGGGCGCACGGCTCCATCTGCCAAAGCGGCGCAACTGCCGTGGTCTCCTTCCAGAAGGGCAGGGACCGAGAGCGTCACCAAAGAGCTGTGGATGGCCTTGACAAACAGGTAATTTTAAAGACAGGGAATATGGAGGAAGACATATACTAGGAAGTGCCTGGGGCTTAAGACTAAAAAACAAACCCACTGTATGCACAGCTGTCCTGTACCTCAAAAGCAGGCACTAAGGACAGGCTGGACAAGCTCCAGATTCCAGGCCGTGGCTTTCCACAAAGCTGTTTCCTCTCAAACTCATTGCTATAGGCCCTCATGGAAGGTCATCCTGGTACTTCGGAAGGGATACTGCCATCCTAAGAGGGGGCAGGGAAAGAGATGGTCTGGTTTTTTAAATTTACTTTTCCACATTTTTATTTCTCTTCCTGTCTTTCCTTGGCCATGTGAAGGTGTGCTTGCTGAAGGCCTTCTTCTTATTGATCACTGTGGTTTTCAATTCTAGAGTTTTCACTTGATCATTTCTTATGGTTTCCATCTACGTTGAAATTTTCCAGCTAATCTTGTATAGTGTTCATCTCTCCCTGCAGGGCCTTTAACATATTAACCATAGTTTAAATACCCTGTTGTTCCGACATCTTTGTCGTGTCTGTGATGGGTTGTTCATTTGCTTTGTCTCTTGGCCATGAGTGTGTATGTGTCTTTTTCCCTTCTCATATGCCTCATAATTCTATATTGAAAGCTGGCCATCTTGTGTAGGAAAATAGAGACTGAGATAATAGTTTTAATGCCTGGCGATGGTAATACCTTTCCTTCTTCTGAGCCCGTAGTGGCATTGGAATTCACACAGTCGGGAGCTGGGCTAAGTTCATTGTTACTTTATTGCTATGATAACTTCCCATGGACCACAGCCTTCAAATTTCTCCATGATCAAGGCATGAAAGGACATGGAGGAAACTTACATGCCTATTACGGAGTGAAAGAGGCCTATTTGAAAAGGCTACATGCTGTATGATTCCAACGGTACGACATTCTGGAAGAACCAAAACCATAAAGACAATAAAAAGATCAGTGGGTATGGAGGGAGCAGGGCACACACCAAGGTTAGGGGGAAGACAGTGAATACACAAAACGCAGAGGATTTTCAGGGCAGTGAAATGATTCTGTGTGATGCTGTAATGATGGAGCCACGCGACTATATATTTGGCAAAACCCATAGAATGTACACCACCGAGCGTGGACCCTAATATAAACTGTGGACTTTGGGTGGGTGTGCAGAGGTTCACGATTGTAAGTGTGTACTACTCTGTTGGGGAGTGTATCGGTACTGACCTCATTAGGTGGGTAAATAAAAATGTGTATAAAAACATTATAAACACTGGGATTTCACTAATCCTGCTCTTAGGAGCGGTACAGAAGACATTTGTATGTTTGTTACCATTTCATTTCCTGCAGCGGAGTTTAAAGAGTGTGTTGAAGCTCTCTGCATGCGTTGCGCGGGCGTTTTGTAAAACGTGGGTCACAGTCTGAGACAGTAGCACAGGACAGCTTTCCTCATGACTTATTCTACATCACTTTTCCTTCTCAGAGATGTTGAATTACATCTGTTCATCGCAGTTCTTCTAAATTAAAAGCAACAGCTGTGGGCGGGGAAGGGCAGCAACGGGAACCCTTTGTATTTGCCACTGAATTTTGCTGTAAGCCCACAGCTGCTCTCAAAAAAGGTGTGGAAGTTTTTGGTGTGTCTGCATGGACACATGCAATCCAGTCGTACGTAGAGCATGGTCCTGCAAAAGGGGCTCCCCTGGCTGGCCGGGACAGCAACGACCTGTGATTGGAGAAACTTAGTAATACGCATATGGATGCCCGTGATACCCAAGCTGAGAATTTCTGATGTCGATGTAATAAGCAAGAGATTTTCTAAAACGTTCTCACACATTCGCCACCCTGTCCAGACTCTTCCAGAAGGCACAAGAGAAACTATTTCCATAAAGTGTTCTTCATCTCGCTGCCGGTTGAATTGGAAGGCGGATGGAGCAGGGCCACGCTCTTCACCGAAGGCACCGCTCAGGCTCTGCCACCCGCGCAACGCTGCTCCGCCCCCTCCCGATGAGGGAGGTGAGGTGCGCATTTTCCAGGAATTCAGTAGGCATCTGATGAAGGATGAGACTTTTTCAATAACTTTCTGTGTCTATGGAAACTAACGCAGAGAAAGGAAAACATGGAGCAGACAGTGCTCTTTCTTGTACACAGAAATTACAATCAACTAAGCTAAAAATGGTGGCCCGAGTATAGCTACTTAGAAAATCCCTCTCTCAACTATCAAATCAAGGTCTACCATGGAAAGGTACATGCACGTTATAAAACACACCGGCTCCTTGGGAGGGAACGCTGTTTCCCACGTGCATGCTATTTACAGTCACAAGCATAAGCAGGCCATGTGTCTTCCTATGACCTTCAACCCCTCCATGCCCATGGAATTGCTGATCACGTAAGTATAACTCACTTCTGGGATGGTACGCTTCTCAGCACACTGTTTAACTTCTTAGAAGCCTGAGGCTTAAAAGGAAAATGTGGACAGTTCTGCGAGATGATGGATAGATTTTGACAGACAATTTTCACAGAATGCCCAGGGACATGAGTGGCCCTCCCTAGAAGCAGTTACCTGGGGTCGAACTCACGAGATGGCTGTGAAGTTGGGCAGAAATGGAGAAGTTTGACTGTTTGCAGTTAGGATATTGAATCCGCCTTATGTTAGGAAAGTGAGTTTAATATAGACAATTGTTAACCGAGTCTTAAAGAACTTTAAAGACAAAAAGGAGACACTAGTCTCACAGAGACAGTAAATGCTGGAAGCAGCTCCCCCCCTGCTTCAGGGGAACAAGAAGGAGGCATCGATGGCCAGAATTTAAGGGTTTGCAGGAGGCTTCCAGGCAAGATGACAGAGAAGGTAAATGCTGGATCTCCTTCTACAACAATGTTAAAAATTACAACTCAACTACAGGACAACCATCATTGAGAACCACCTGATGTCTAGCTGAACAGACGTCCTCTGACTAAGGACATGCAGAAGAAGCCACACAAGACAGACAGGAGGGTGGAGACGTGGGACAGGCTGGTCCCTCACCCACATGTGGTGTTTAAAAATCAGGAGGGATAGCTCAGCTATGGAGGTCCCCCCCGAGGAGTGAGGGGTCCCAGCCCCACACCAGGCTGCCTAGCCAAGCATTACATTGACAGGAAGAGAAGTCCCCATAACATCTGGTTGTACAAATGAGCAGGGACTGCAGCTGAGTGAGATGGAGGACTTCTGAAGTCCAAGGTGTTCCTCTCAAAGGGCCCGGGCACAGACATAGTCACTGACAGACTCACTTGTACTGAGCTCCAGCACTGGGGCAGCAGCTCCAAAGGTACCAGAAAAATCAAGGCAGGAACCGAATGCTCTGGCTTTACAGTGAGGGCTAAGGGTCAGCTTCCTCCCAGACAGAAGTGCTGGCAGAGGCTATTGTTCTCTTGCTGAGCCCTCCCCTGCAGTTTCAGGCAGGTGCCACATGTGCGTCTCCACCCACCTGGCTCACACTCTTCACCCCACCTTGGCGTTCCCCTGCGCCCCTGCCCCACCGACCTTGAAGGCCCGCCCAAGCCACTTCCAGTAGCTTTTCCATACAATGGCCACCAAAGGAAATGAAATCTTGCCTACTGCAAGAACATGGCCGGGCCAGGAGGGTGTTGTACCACGTGCAGTAAGCCAGAGAGAAAAAGACAAATGTCCGGTGATTTCACTTATATGCTGAATCTAAAACAAACAAACATGCAAACAAAACAGAAACCAAACTCATAGATCAGAGAACATTTTGATGGTAGGCAGATGGGAGCAGGGTAGGAGAGAGGCGAAAAAGTGAAGGGATGGAGAAGTACAAATTGGCAGTTACAGAGTAGTCGTGGGGACATAAAGTACAGCATAGGGACCAGAGTCAGTAATATTGTGATAACCCCGTGTGGTGTCGGACGGGTGTGAGATTTATCGGGATGATCTCTTCATAAGTTACAGAAATGTCTGGTCACTCTGTTGGGCACCTGAAACTAACATAATCTTGTATGTCAGCCGTAATGGAAAAATAACAATTATTTAAAATCTTAGAGAAAACACCCTGTGGAACTCGAACCCGGACCTGGATGTGGGGAGGCTGCCCACCTGCTGCCTGGAGGTGGACAATCGGGCTGCCCCTGGGCGTGTGGAGGAGGAAACCCCAGCTGGAGCACGTGGCTGGTACTGAAGCGGACGGCCACAGCCGGAGTGGCAGGGACGGCACAGGAGGAAGCAGGAAACTCCTTCTCCCTCCTTCCTGTCCGTCTCCTCCATGAAGAGCCACACAGGGAGCCCCATGGCAAAAATGACGTGGGATGCGCAGGGTCTCCACCCCCGTGTCCCACAGCCGGGGAAGGAAGTGGGTCTGCGCTGGGAGCCAACATCCAATAAGCAGCATAACACCGCACATAAAGGTCACCGAGGCTCTACAGTGGGGGCCCACATTCAAAGAACCCTGCAAAGAGAGAGGCTGCCTGGGCATGAAGCGGCAGAGCCGAAATTGGGAAACCAATGAAGAGCCTACGTGCAACGCTGGATTGGGAGAGCGGGTGACAGGGGCCAGGCAACTGAGCACCTTGGGTCACTGAAAGCGCATCTGCGCGATTCCTCTGAAAGCTTTCGTGCCTTCCAACGGGAGCCCTTGGCAAAGTCAAGGAGCTCGGCTCTCTAATCCTTCTTCTGAAGGTATGTGAACCTTAAGCCAAAACATGGAACAGCTTTGTCTCCTCTGAACGTAAATACCCTGCTAACAGGTTGCAGTGGCCGTTCCAGGGTCCGCTGCAGTTCTTAGGTAACTACCTCCTTTCTGCTCCCTCGGGGACAGAGCAATCACTCGACTCTTCCGGTTATATTTGGAAGGCCACTTCACAGCCATTAAGAGAAGGAGAATTCTTGCGCTGGTGTTCCTAAATGTGGAACTCGAGGCTCAGCGTGTATAGGCAGGATCAGACAGGGGAACAATGTGTTCTGTCCTGCCCAACCTGGAGCGCCTCGGATGTGTACCATAAAATGAATCATACACTCAGATGTAATCATCGCTCTCTTTCCCCCCAGTCCTATGACCATCGCGGCTTTAATCATAGCTTTCCTCCTGAGCTGCAACAAAAGAGAATTGAGGAAGAATTCTACCTCCTACTGTGATTGAAGGTTTATCGCTGTGACTGACCATCGGACTTCATTCCCTCGGGCCACAAAGCGATGTTTCCTTCCAATCAATATCTGTCCCCTTTTCCTTCACACGCACACACACACGCACACACACACACACGCACGCACAGATTAGTAAGATACTCTTCTGTAAGAAGAGCAAGAGACTAGTCAAGTAAGATTATTGTCAGAAAATATCAAAATGAAGATATATCAGTATAAAAATGATTTCTGGATCATTAAAAATCAGATGCATATGCGGTGAACTTTTTACAAATTTTACTTTTCTTTTCTTCTCTCTCTTTTAACTTTATTTTACTGTTGACACTATCAGAGAGGTCCCTATTTTCCCCTTCTTTGCCACCTCCCCCAGCCCCTGCCTCCACTCCCCTCAGGCCACCCCCCCACTGGTGCCTGTGTCTTTGGGGCATGCATATGTGCCCTTTGGCTGACCTCTGCACCTTCTTCCACCCAGTCCTTCCCCTTCCCCTCTGACAGTTTAGAAGCAAAAGAATAAAGTGGAAACCATTGCCTGTCTCATCCATTCACATCAAAAGGGAATGAATCAGAGCAACATCTGGGTAGTGACTCAAACAGTCATTTAAAAGCAAATTGGGGGAGGAGAAGAGAAGAGGAGAGGGCGTCTCCGTGAACCTTGAGAGGCTCTGTTCATGCAAAACCAGTGGACCTTGGCTGGCCCATTAACCTCTAACAGGAACCACTACCGGGTGTCTCTGCACATCAGTGTGACGGGGCCTTCCTCCTCATTCTAAAGGTGGGGAAGACCAAAGGACCAGCCCTGGGTCTCTTCAACCCGCCACTTCCCAAAGGTTCTGAAAGTCCCTGGTTTGGATTACAAACCCACAGACACAGCTAATGAAGGGGTAGCATCCCTCTAAAAGCTCGGTTACCTATTAATAATCCTGTAGAAATGAAAACTGAAACCCTAACCCTAACCACAGCTGGTCGTTTCGGGAAAGAATGTGGGAAACCAAAAAAGAAAAGTGCTTGTAAATCACTGAGGTCTCAAAACACAGATCAAACAGACGATGCCCAGCTTCTTCATCAAACAGGGGTCAGTGCAAAGATGTCTCGGCCCGCACAGGATCTAGCATGCCTGTGGAGCAAATCAAGACCAGGAAATGGACGTGTGCAAACACTTGCCTGCTTCAGAACACCTGGGAAGCGACATCTTTGGGGTGCAGGGGAAGGTATGTGGGGGCGTTCTCCAATGAGGTCGCTGCTTCCGGTTGTCAGCTCACTTCTGTATGAAGCAGTTGTTACCCTGGAAGCCCTGTGGGCAAAGGAAGAGCACACCGCCTGGTCCCTGGGGAAATGCAGACGGTCCCTGGGGAGAGGAGAACCATGCCCGGAGGCTGCTGATGGCTAGAAGGTGTTTCACTGCTCTTCCCCGGGCGCTGAGGCTGGGAAGAGCACACTCGGGCAGGCGGTCCGGCCAGCCGCTTCCCAGGGGTTCCCTGAGAACAGCCTCCTCTTGGCCTCTGTGTCATTAAACATTTCCTTCCTCTGCTCCTGCTCCTTCCCAGCACTTCACACCCTCCTGTGGCCACGAAGCAGGGACTGCTCCAGGGTCAGGCCTCGGGCCTCCCTCTCCTGTCTGCCCTTCTCCGGCAGGGCAGGCGATCCCACTCTGTCTGTCCCACGGCTTGAAATAAATCCCACCGAGCACCAGTTCCACACCTGCCCCATCTCCCTCCTCATATCCACACGGGTGCCACCCCCGTCCAGCACACCTACTTGGACGCCTAAGACAGATCTCAAATGCGTGTGGAACGGAACTCGGTCTTTCTCCCACTCCCTCTCCCGTCTGTTCCCAGGGGCTCCGCCAGTCTCCATAATGAGACGACTCTCGCCCAAGACTTAGGTATCACCTGTTACCCCATAATCAACCCAGCAGCGAGTCAGCCAGCTCCGAGTACCATACGTACCCCCCAATGCCCCCACTCCCCCATCTCCACTGCTCTCCTGCCGATCCCACACCCCTGCCCCGTCCTCCCGCTCATGCCTGGGACCTTAAAATGATCTTACCGCCCTCCCTCCCAAACACCACAGCCCATTCTCCTTGCAACTCTGCCGGAACGGTTATTACAAATAGAAGTCAAACCACGCCACTCGTGCTTAAAGGTCCCCGATGACTTTCTGCCGTGCTAACGAGTTAAATTAGCGTGCGGTCCACTGCCCGCAAAACTCGGCGTCTGTCCCTTGCCCTTCCCTCCTGCCTCACCTCACAGTCCTCCCTTCCTGGACCGCGCTACCCTCAAGGTACTCCATCTTCTGTCTTTTCCACAAAATCTCCAAGCTGACACCCATTCTAGGGCCTTCGCCCTTGAAGTTCTTTTTGCCTAGAATACATTTCCCCTCAAATCTTGGGGGGTTCAACCCTTGTTTTCATGCCTGTCTCATTCTAAAAGTGACTTCAGCACAGACTCTTCTGACAAACCTAAGAGATCCTATAAAAACTCTCAATATCCCATAAATCTTTTCTAACAGTTTAACTGAAGCTTTCTAAATATCCAAAATGTATGATTTGAGCTAGATCTGACTTGCCTAATAAGTCCTGTTATTTTTTTGCCTTACTTCTGCATCTAGAGTTTCTGGAAAAAACACATTCCTTACTTCATGACTGTGAACCTCAATAGCAGACTCATAATGTAGTAGCAGCATGGTAGGGATGTATAAGCACATGTTTTGTGCTGATATAAATATCAGGTATCATAGGTAAAATACATTTGTATGTAAATGGTCATGAACACAGGGTTTGAACACATCTCCTACTGGAAAATAATTGAAAGCAGAATAAACACAGACTCTAGTGCACTGGCCTGGACCTCGAGACCGGGCAGCCCTGCCTCACGCTCCGGTGAGTTGGGCTTCTGCCCTGAGCCCCCCAGACTGAGCACCCGTCCCTGGAGCCGTGACAGTAAAACCCAGTTCCCTGCAGAAGAGAACCACTCTAACAAAAGTAGCCCCCCATCCCCACTTCCCTCACATCACTCTGCTCAGTGCTTCTGCACCTCTCACTAACGAAAATTGTCTACTTATTTACTTATTTACTTACATGTTTCTGTCCCCTGCTACTAAAGGCAAACTCCAAGGAACAAGGACTGTAGCTCTCTGGTTTGCCACTGAATTTGCCACACCCAGAACAATAGGACAGAGTACACGAAATGCTGGTTGAGTTCACCAATGAGTATTCTGAATTCACAAAAAGAGGCACTCCAAACCACTACACTAGACATGAAACCTACATTTTTTAGAAGACTAATTAAGTGAGAAATTAAAATAGAGAAACATTGGTTGGTGCACGCGTGACAGACAGGAAGCATCCTAAAGGCTACTCAGCACAGTGCAAGGTTTGAATGTTATACATCCTGTGAGGCACGAGGCCCAATAGGAGGAGGGAGAGAAGAGGAGTCCCCTTTATCTAAACAAGAACTTGGTCAACTAATAGGCTGCTCTTGTTCCAAGAAGGCAAGTCCAACCCAAAGCCACTTCCTGTCTCCCAGTCCTGCGTCTATAATGGTTGACACTGTTGGCTTCATGGCGTTGCTTCTTTTGGCAAATTTCTCAGCTTGGATGAAGAATTCTACCTCTACCGACATTTTCAATGTGTGCCAGGACCTTAGCCATAAATTTATACGCCTTTAATCATTTCTGGCCACGATACTCCAATTTATCTTTCCAGTGGGGAGTGTAGACAACCGGTCGGACAGAGCAGTTCTTGCTCTAGAGATTCCCAGAAGAAGAAGACGGAAGTGGTGAGGGTCACTAATCTAAAATCTTCTTGCAGATAAGCCAATGAGAATCACTTTCATCCAACTAATATCTTCTGGTGGACAATAAAATAAGAGCATTAAAAGCATTAAAAGATCACCCATTAAAATAATATTTTTATGACTATGTAAAAAGATCATCGTGACACCATATATAATACCATGATATAGTGTTATAAATGGTTTTATTTTTCATACTTTTCTGTATTTTTAAATTCTCCTAAGAAAACATATACTATCTCAGAAAGAAAAATTAGTTACCGTTTTTAGATTTTTAAAGATCTGGAGAAATGTAAATTCCTAAATGGAAAATTTTAAGGTTTATAAATTAAAAAAACAAGCAAACATAACTTTGGAATGGAGGTAAAAGTCAAAATTGGCTGAGACTTTGCTCTTTGATTACTGTGTTCCTCATTTTCATACGCTGCACATGCGTGCCTGTGAGGAAAATAAGGTCTGTTCACCCTTCGATAATGTGATTGTTTATTATCCCCATCCTCCTATTGAACTGAAAGGAAAAATGTGGCCTCAGAGGGAAATAAATGGAAGAGATCTTTAACCGCCTCGTTTGAGACTTGAGGAAATTAACTTACTTGTCAAAGTTAATCAACTTTGTTGGTCTTTGACACTTATACATTATATTATAACCTCATCAATGTGTGCAAATAACATCTATTTGCTTTCATGCCAGTGAACCTCCTAAATACTTTTAGTTCTTAGTTCTAATGGCGGTGTTTTTCACATTGAATTGGCCTAAGTCACATATTTTGTATTCGAGCAGATGTTCATGAAATATTCATGTTGAGTTTATGTAGATTATAATTGCATGTATTAGAGATTGTTTCAGATGAATCTGCAAAGCTCATTTTCTTCTCACTTAAAAATGTAGCCAGGATAATATTTAGATTACAATTACACATCTAATAAATATATAGAGTCATTGTAACAACTTCTGCACTGTCCGTCATTGATAGATAAATACAACCTGACATGCTTTGGATTTCTCTCTAGTGGGCAGTGAACTCACTCTGTTAGCACGGTCTTCCTGTGATGTCTTCCTCCAGCAGTGTGGGCGGTTTTTGGTTGCTTTTGTTTTTGAGATACTTTTCTGTCTCTTGTCAGGCACAAAACACAGCTCAAGTATGAATGTCTTTTTTCTCTTAGGAGTCCGGTGCACATTTTCTTTTGGAGCAGAGAGTCTTAAATCCAAATTAATGACATGATGATTTGCAAAATGGCGTTGAAAGTAAAATATAAATTTACAATATTAACATTTTATAGAGACCAAGGTGTCTTCTTCCAGGTGGGATCACATTCATTTTTTAAAGACTGTTTTCTTAGAGCAGTTTTATATTCACAGCAAACTGGAGAAGAAAGTGTGGCGATTTCCGCTATGCCTTCTGCTTCCACACATTTGTGGCCTCTCCCATTAGCAACAGCCTCCACTCCAGGGGTATGTTTGTTGACTCTGCATTGGCACATCATAAGCACCCCAAGTCCATAGTTTACATCAGGGTTTTCTCTTGGTGTGGTACACATTTGAACAAATGTATAATGACGTGTATTCATCAATATAAAATCATATTTTGACAGCCCCCCAAATCCTCTGCACTCTGCCTACTAACCCTTCCTTTCCCATAATCCTTGGCAAGCCACTGATCTCTTTCCTGTCTTCATAATTTTGCTTTTTCATGAAGGTCATTATAGTTGGCATCTACAGTATGTATAGCCTTTTTGGGTTGGCTTCCTTTCTTCGTAACGGGCATTTAAGGTTTCTTCATGTCTGTTCATGGCTTGATGATCTCTTCTTTTTAGCACAATGAAGACAGAAAGAGGAACAGAGAAACCGTTACCCTTACTGCATATTCTCATTTATACTTGTCTTGTCCGTGGTCTGTCTTCCAGGGACTGTTAGGAGGCTGTTATGTTTCCAGGACCTGGTCTAGTGCCTGCACATAGTAACTACCGAATCGATGTGTCCTGACTGCATTAATGACCGAGTCCTGTAGCCGACAAAGGGGGACCAGGAAGTTCCGAAGATAAAACTGGCACGGAGCTATGTCGAAACGTACACATTGGTTTAGCTCTATCTTTGTAGCGCATTTCAGGTGAATTTACTTTCTTCTTCATATTTTTTATATTATTTGATATTTCTGTGGAGGATATTTATATACAGCAGAAAAAAATAATTCAATGTTTTCAAAAGTCTGCCCTACGCTGCAAGCTCAGACACTTTCGTATAATTATTCTGGAACTGCCACAGACCAATACACCCTGCTGTACCCCCCCCCCCCATTTCTGACAAGTGGGAGCTCGAAGGGCTCACTGAATCAGAAACATCTGTGCAGCCTTTGCGTTAACTACTCCAGAAGCTGAAGTATCAATCACTGTCAAAAAGCCGGTCACTTCAAGCATATCATCCTGATAATTCCCATAACCTCCTGAATCCGGTCCTCCCCGGCAAGCTTCAAACCCTCATTTGATCACTTTAAAAGCCTGACATTCCTCACGCATGTCCCACAGCCTTCTTCAGCACCACCTGACCAACGACTCGCGGTCTTCAGCGGGTGGTATTTTTAGACTCTCTCTGTCCCCACAAGTGTCAAGGCTTTGCTTTTGTCCCTCTCAGGAGGAAGCACAGCAGCAAGGCGTGTGTGGTTGGGGCGCATTGCTGCTGCCTTGAGCCATCGGTTTTAGAAAACATCCCGGGCTGCGGTTTAGAGGAGGAGAACACCTGATGCAGAAGCCACGGGCGGCGATCCACTTGGTCAAACTTGTCACCGACTCTGATGGCAAAGGACAAATTTGAAAATCCACCCAATGTTAGGGAAAGAAATGTTCCCAGATTCAGGCCTCTGGGAATGACATCTTGGGAACAGTGTAGGACCCTGGTAGGACTAGAAGCTGGAAGTCCCCGCGAAACCTCTCTTGCTTATGGCTTGCCTGCCTGCATTAACCTCTAAGAATTCGATACTCATACCTATAAAAAAGGGATAATAGTAATATCAACCTTAATGGAATGTTGTGAGGCTCATCTGTCTCCAGCATATTGAGGAAACACAGTAAGTGTTAGTTTTCCTTTCCCAAACAAGCCAGTGAAGGAAAAAAGAAATCTTAAGGAAGTACAGAACCCGGGTGGCTGAAATTCGCTCTGCTGACTTCCCGTGTTCTTAGAATTTTTTCTCAGAGTACGACCTCCTCGTATAGATCTTTTAAGCTCAGTAAAACAAGAAGCAATGCCTGGGAAGTCTGGGTAAACACTGGGCTCTAAATGTATGGAAGCCATGCACGTCCAACCCAGCGATCGAAAACCTGCCGGTTCAGACGGCATCAGCAGGGAGACTACTCAACAGGCAAAGGGCAACGTGGCTGATGAATGGAGAAAGTCTGACGGAGGGAAGGGATCCCCCTTCAGCACTCCTCCTCCTCTCCCCCCTCCTCTCCTGACTCTTCCCGTGAAACCTAGTCCGAGCTGCGGGCGGGAGGAGGGGAAGAAAAAGAAGGTATTCCGGGGAGACTTGTTCTTGCTTTCATCCAGAGCAGGAAGTCTGGGAGACCACGGGAGCGGGGCCACAGCTGCAGTAGAAACAGGACACTTCAAACTGAAAGGCCAGTGTTTACAAAGGCGACAAAGGGCTGCGTCTACACTCAGAAAGCAGGGGAGTTCCAGCTTCTCCAGCATGCCCACGGTGACCCCTGAGAAAGAAGATTCCTACGAAGGAGGGCTCCCGGTGGCCAAGTGGGGTGCAATGTCAAAAACAGAGCCTCGCCGCCATGTCTCCCCTGGGGCCTCTGACACCAACCGCGCTTCAGGGAGAAGCCTGCACGGAGCCGCCTGCCTGCTCTGTGTCCCTGCGGAGCCGCCTGCCTGCTCTGTGTCCCTGCGCAGCGAGCCAGCCCCCCTGCAGGGGGCCCTGGACTCCTGTCCAACCGAAGGGACTGGGGCTCTCCCCGCCCCCTGGAACTGCGTCTTCACAGACCCCTCCAAGCAGACCCATGCTGACCAGGACGGTGCCTTGGGGACCAATCGCCCCGCAAGGGTTTAGGCCCCTTCTCTGCATAAAGGGGAACCCACCAGGAGCCAGGAACGGGGACCTCTGACCCCGTAAGGCAGCTCCCGGCCGGCTTGGGGAGTGCGCTTCTGCCTCCCACATAAAACCAAAGGCAGCGTCTCCCTGGTGAGGGTCTGAAGACCAAAAACACCTCGCTGGAGCAGCGTGGAGCGAAACAGCGCAGGGCAGAGCCGTGCAGAGCAGATCTGAGCAGGGCTATGTGGTTGAGGAGCCTCACCCCAGAGTGAACTTGACCCCACGGCCTCCGCACAGCCCCGCCGCTGCATGGCTGACCTGTGACCCAGCTCAGGTGCTCCCTCAGCCTCGCTGGGGCACAGCCAAGCTGTTGGCATGGATACAGTTTCCTTCGTCACCGCTCCCCACAAGGGGGACTCCTGTTGGTGTGGCGTTGGCACCGACAACCAATAGGCTGGGGAGTGACAGGTGCGACGCATCTACATGAGGAGTTCTACGAAGGCACGCGACTGGGTTTCAGTAGAATCCCGTGCCAGGTTCTCAAGACACAAGAACAGCTGTGACGTGACGCAATTTAAAGTGGCCTTAATCGGGAAACCATCGGAGTCTCTGCCAACATTGTTATTGCTCCCAACTAAGCAATTTAAACACCACGGCGCTCCCATGACTAAGTTGTTTTGGTTCGCAGCAAAATAAATCTAAGCCTCCAAGAGTTTAAATAACTCAGCCAAGGTCACACAGTAAGTAGAGTAACGTTATTCAAACCCAACGCTCACGCTCTTCATCAATTCACTGTACTAATCCAATGGGGTTATTTTAAAACACACGTTGTTACTTAAGGACATAACATCATTCACCCCTAATCGTTAATATTTTAACAATTGCTCAGGAACTGCTATAAGATGATGGGGTATTGTGTCTTTTTGTGGTAGCTATAGATAAAAATGTATGCTCTGGCCAAGATGGAGGCCTAGACAGACACGCTGCTTCTCCCTCCACAACTAAGAAGAGTACAACTACCTCAAAGCTAGAAACAACCAGAAGTTCCAAAAAATCAAACTGCAAGGAAGTCCAGCAAACAAAGATATAAAGAAGAAATACTCATCCAGACGGGTGGGAGGGACACAGCAGGGGTGGAGAGGACATGGTGGTGTGGTGGAGGCAGCAGCAGCAATGGCAGGCCAGCGGAAAGCCCACTTACATGTTTTAAAGTCAGGAGGAACACCTGCGGAGCGCTACCAGCCTCACACCAGACCACAAACCTCATGGTCCCAGCACCAGGGAAAATCAAGCCTCATTGCTTCTAACTGTGCAGACCAGTGGGGGTTGGGGCAGAGGAAGAAACTGCTGCTCTCTCAGCAGAGTCTGCTTGTTTAAAGGGCCCCCACGGTCCTAGAACGTTCGCAGACCCACCCACTCTGGGAACGATGGCCAGGGCAGCAACTAGAGGGGTGCCAGTCCCATATGGAAGTGGGAGAGGTGCCCTGAAAAGGGGCAAGTGTTGAGCAAGCGACATTGTTCCCTCTCAGACCCCTCCCCCACATACAGCGCCACAACATGGTGAAATGGGTCTCCCTGTACTGACGAATCCCTAAGACTCCGCCCCTTATAACATAACAGGAGTGACACTCTCCCTAAGACACAAAGGCAAACAAACACAGGAGCCTGTCAAGATGAGGAGACAGAGAAGTATGGCCCGAAAAAGGGAACAGATCAAGGTTCCAGTGGGAGAACTAAGCGACGAGGAGATAGCCAACCTAACAGATGAGGAGACAGACAACCTAACAGATGCAGAGTTCAAAACACTGGTGGTAAACATGTTCACAGACTTGACAGTTATTCTTAAGTATGGCAAACACATAAGGGAATAAGTGAAGGCTCTGCTAAATGAAATGAAGGAAAAGCCACATAAAACCAATGGTGAAGGGAAGGAAACTGGGGTTCAAATCAATGATTTGGAACCTAAGGAAAAAAAAGAAGAGTCAACCAGTACAGAATGAAGAAACAAGAATTGAAAATAATGAGGAGAGGCTCAGGAACCTCTGGGACAACTTTAAACATGCCAACATCCAAACCATAGGGGAACCACAAGGAGAAGAGGAAGAAGAACAAGAAATTGAAAACTTATATAAGAAAATAATGAAGGAAAACTCCTCAAATTTAGCGAAGGAAATAGACATGTAAGTCCAGGAAGCACAGAGAGTCCCAAACAAGCTAGACCCCAAAATGACCACACCAAGACACATATCATAATTAAAATGGCAAAGGTTCAAAATAAAGAGAATCTTCAAAGCAGCAAGAGAAAAGCAGAGAGTTACCTACAAAGGGGTGCTTATGAGACTATCAGCTGATTTCTCAAAAGAAACTTTGCAGGCAAGAAGGGGCTGGCAAGAAGTATTCAAGATGATGAAAAGCAAGGACTTATAATCAAGATTACTTTATCCAGCAAAACTATCACTTAGAATGGAAGGACAGATGAAGTGCTTCCCAGACAAGGTGAAGCTAAAGGAGTTCATCATTACCAAGCCATTATTATATTATATGAAATGTCAAAGGGACTTACTTAAGAAAAAGAAGATCAAAATGAGAACAATAAAATGACAATAAACTCAGACGTATCAACAACTGAATCTAAAAAATAAAAACAAAACCCAACTAAGCAAACCAGAAGAGAAACAGAATCATAGGTGTGGGGATCATTTACAGGGTTATCAGTTGGGAGGGGAAGGGGGAGAAATGGGGAAATCGTGCAGGGACAAGAAGCATAATCGGTTGGTACAAAATAGACAGGGGGAAGTTAAGAATAGCATAGGAAAGGGTGAAGCCAAAGAACTTATATGCACAACGCATGGACGTGAACTAAGTGGGGTGGGATTGCTGGAGGGAAGGGGGGTTCTGGGCAGAGGGGAGCAAAAGGAAAAAATTGGGACTACTGTAACAACATAACCAATAAAATATAGTTTAAAAAAATCTTGAAAAAAAATGGATGAAGGTTCCCCTGGCCGGGTAGTTCAGGTGTTAGAGTGTTGTCCTTTTATGCCAACATTGTGGGTTTGATCCCTGGTCAGGGCACATACAAGAATCAACCAATGATGCATCAGTAAATGGACCAACAAGTTGCCTTCTCTCTCTCTCTCTCTCTCTAAAAATTAATTAAACAAAATAAAAATTAAATTAATAGATGATGGCAGAGAGGGGTGTGCGTGCATGCACATGTGTGTTTGCCTCCACCTGTTAACATCTGTTTTCAAGACGATTATGACATATTTAGAAATTATCCTGTTATCCAGAGTAAGAATGGCCCTGGCTAGTGGCTCCTGGTAATTTTGATTTAACAATCTTCCAGATGACTGAAGGACTGTCTCTCTCACTACCCCAGCTCCCCAAGCTTTTGTTAAAAGATTTTGGGGATCCATTAATGTAGGAAACTATATTGCCATGTTTGCAACACAGGAAATAAGCAGCCCAGGGATTCGTCAAGTAGCTTGATGATAACTCATATTTTTGCACCATGCATGTCAATATTCTTATGGAAAACATTTCCAAAGTAATTGGTTTCTCAAAAGATTAAAAACTATATATTAAACACAAAGATGTTCCGAGAGCTTTGGCTTAAACTTTTGTAGCCCAAGAAAAGGGCTGCCTGGACATGTATTTCTTGCTCACATCAGGTGCGGCCAGTCTTTCAGGGTCCCAGGCAATGAAGATCTGCACCTGCAATACAGGACGTCCAAAAGTCACCTGGGGCACGCAGCCCAGCTGAAAGCGGGGAGGAGGGAGAACACCGAAGACCACATAGGGGGTTTATTCGGATCAGCATTGAAAGTGGGATACAACTTTCCTCTCACGTGTCACTGAATGCGGCCCAGCTGCTTGGCCCTCCTTTCATGCAGGGGAGGTTGGGAAATGAAACCTCTTTCCGGGCAGAAACTTCTGCGAAGCCTCTAAATTCGGTATAAACAGAGGCGTTACTAGTAGAGATCGTGGGTCTCAGAGTTGTTACAGACTTCAGTAACTCAACTGAGGGGAAGAATGTGCAAACATGTTCGAGTCTGTAAAGTGGTATGAAACCCTACCTGATATTTTCACCCCGTATTTGTGGAACTGCTATCCAGGAACATCGTTTCTGGAATTAAAAGGCAGGAGACCCATTTGTTTATAGTTGCACCTAAAATGTTGTTAGAATGTTAAGTGTTACAGGAAAAATGGTCTCTTGTCTTTGAGTAATATTATGTTTAAAAATAACGCCATTAAGAGTGGCATTGTATATGAATTAAGAGGATAAGCCCTGGAATTAGTCAGGCTGTGGCGGCGTAAGTGTCAGCATGGGAATGTATAAGACGGTATGTGGACGGAAAATATTTCAGGGCTTGCTCTAAGAATAATGGCCATGGAAGTCTATACTTCAGGAAAAATCTGGGAGTTACTGCACGCTTCCGTGAAGCCATTAGGCCGGGAGGCAGCTAAGACAACCAAGCTCATAATATACTGAACATCACTGTGAAGTATTCCGAACATAAAACATAAAACATTAGTCTCGTCTTAGACAAACATGACCTTGAATCATCTAATTTTGCTGTACTTGATGAAGCTAGTACCCAAAGCTGGAACCATTATTTAAACAAATTGTTTTGGAAATAAACATGTTAAGAAGAATATAGCTTCTCCATTTTCTTATTGTTGTGCTTCTGCTGTTGGGTGACTCATACATATTTATAGCTTTGTGCTTGTGCGTGTGTGTGTGCATATGCGTGTGCGTGTGTGTGTGCGTGACCCGCAAGCACATACACCCCTCACAGGCTATTCTGTGCAGTAGTCTAAGCTGCTAGACCAAACTATTCCCTTTAGTTAACACTTCAGGACTAGAGCTGGCAGATGCTCAAAAGGAACATCTGCTTCTGAAGGCCAGAGGCAAAAACAATGAAAAAAAAGGAGAATGATCTTACATGACAAAATAAATTCAACAAATGTGCAAATATAGCTCATCGGTTCTATTGCAAAGACACTGGCACACGAGGGGGGGCGAATGAAGCAGTAGACCTGTCTGTGGCTCTGCTGTAGGGGTCTGTTCTTGTTCTCAGAGCTGTGATAGCAGGCATGCCACCATTTTCGTCAGTTTGACGGTGAGGGGGTGGGTCACGGCAGTGAGCAAAGTGTCAATGGAAACAAATCTCACTGGCATTCCCGTTTTGCCTTGGTTTGTCCACGCAGGGCTAGGGTGCCCCCATCATCTACCCTTACCCTTTGGCCGTAAGTACGGGACACCATAGTAAGTTTATCTGGTTGGAGCCCATGAAAGCCAACGCAGAAACGTACTGCCAAGCAGAGCACCGCTAAGTTAAAAACGTGGCTTTCCTGGTGGAGTAGCGTGTGGCTGGGCTGTTCCACGTTATAAATGCTAGGAAACAGGTATTCTTTGAGTCAATAGAGAGCTTGCTTCCTAAAAGTTCTCGGCCCAAAGTGCCTTCCGGGGGTGTTGGCGGTACAGGTCGTGTCTCGGTGGCTCGTTGACCTCCGTCCTCAACAGCCCGGCCCCTTCTCCGTGGAGCCGACCCCGGGCCACTGCAGCAGCACTGTGTTCCCCGCGGCCCTTGCAGGAGGCCCGCTTGGATCCTTGCTACGCTGCTCCTGCATCTTTTCTTTCTCCAGAAATCGCATGCTCTGTTTCCGGCCATTTTTCTCCCAGTTCTCTCATGTTTTCCTTCAGCCTCCCAGGGACTGGGTCAGGCCTTTCTATTCATTGTTGACGTATCAAAAAGTCTCAATCCTGCCATTCAAGTATTTACCTTCAGGCCACAAATATCTTTCCCCTTTTTCCTTTCTCTAGAAATCCAGCATACAGGAAAGGAGTCCTAGTGCTCTGCCTCCTAGCTTGGTATCCCAGCATTCCCGCGATAGCTATGCATATCGAAAATGCCCTCCCACTCCTTCTTTCTTCTCTTTTTCTCTCTCTCTCCATCCCTTTTTCCTCCCCCTCCTCCCCATATTCACATATTACAAACACAGAGCAATGTTTCTCCAGTTCTTAATGTACACTCCAAAAATAATACACTAATGAGAACCTCTTTAGTTTTATTTTATTCTCTGAGAACTATGTTTTCGTGCCAAAAAACATATTAAAGTTATAAAGGAAGAAGAGAATTGTCTTGTATCCTTTGTGGGATCATATTAACAGCATCTTTAATGGCGAATATACTGGGACATTTGTGAGTGTCTAGACCCAATATTTGGGACCTATTAATTCCTCTCTTTGAGGAAGTGAACTTGTTCCGCTAAGTGTGAGCTTTGGTCTCACCTTTCAGACTCTGTGTCTGTCCTGCAAGGCTCTGGGCAGGGTCTGAGAAGGGAGCGTGGTCGCATTTAGCTCGAGGCGGGAATGGACCAGAGTTCAAGGCCTCTTTGCAGACAGGCTCATCTCTCTTCGCTCATCCTTGCAGAGGCTCTTTTCACTGGCTCCTTCCAGGGATGTTTACAGTTGCCACCTGAAATCATCGAAGGGAAAGGTGAAATGGAGGGAAAGGACCCCTTGAGGGCCAACATCAGAATTTTAGGGTACGGACTAGAAGCCCCGAACCACAGGCTCTTGGATCAAAAAGCAGCTGCTACTCAAGAGTCCTGCTCTGTAACGTACTGACCTGATGGGAGGGGTCTGAAAAAAGAAGAGAAGAAATGGGGATGGACAAGACACAGGGAAATTGTTTCTACCAGAATGATCAGAATCGCCTGTCCTGTTCATACATGACATGTAGTCTGTAGCACATGTCCTGAAACAGGTAACCACATGCACCATGTGCATATCTGTCTTTTATTTGCACCTGCTGAAGGAATGGCATGCTTGTGCGTGCAACTTCCGGGGTCAGCTTGTGCCCTCCTCGTTGACAATGTGCTGCTCAGAGTAAATAATATGCAAGCGTGATTATGGAGAAAGGGCCATGGGCCAGATCTATCATTTTTCTCGAATAACCGTTTTTCTGTTGGCAGAGAAGGGTGGTGACATTTCAGCTACATGTGGTTACCATAGGGACGGAAGTTGTGATTTATGAGGGACACTGTTGCAAAAAGCAATAAAAGAGCCATTGAGTGGAGGTCAGAGGCACGAATTCACTGAAGCTGCCGTCAGACCAGACAGCTGCTTGATCCGCTCAATACGAGTTTTGCAGTTGTCACTGTGCGGTGAGCAAACGGATGGGGACATCAAGCGTCTCACTCCTGCTTAATGACTCCAAGTGTCCTGCGGTCATTTGGCTGGACTTTCAAGCTGCCGTGCCCAGAATTCGGGGGCGAGAAAGGGCAGACAACAGACAAACATGCTTTTTAATCCAGTGACTCAAAAGTAAACATTTAGAAGGGCAATGGAATTCTCCGGTCCAACACCTTATAATACAAACAGGATTATGTACTGAAAAGAAATCTGGAGTTTGTGTGAATATATATATATATATTATGTGCATGTACATATATTCACATATATTTATTTCTCAATGTTGCTGATAGGTTCTGCATCTTTAAACAAAATGACATATAATAAAACTGAGTTTACCTGCAACTGGGCACGTGGCCTGGTCGGGAATGGAACTTGGGAGCTTGCAGTCTCTGGGACAATGCTCCAACCAAGACACATGGGCCAGGGCTTTTGTTGTATTTTTATAATTGATTTCTAAGATTTCACAAAAATCTTAGCAAATATTATCTTTAGGCTACTATTTCTTTGGACAGTATTGATGCCCTCTTTGCCACCATTTTTGTGACTGACTGTGAGCATTAAAATGTGTGTAGGTATGTGCACACACACACACACACACACACACACACACATATGTAAAAATCTAAAAGCATATAGAGGGTGGGCCAGAAGTAGGTTTACAGTTGTGAGTATCCAACGGAGTTTATTCTGGTGTTATTATTTATTAGTTATTGTATTATTTTCCATATGAACAGCTGTAAAACCTACTTTTTCCCACACTGTATTTGCACACCAATCAACATAAATGTATTTTTCATGTCAATGAGTTTTTTTAGTAAGTTGTCTATTTTTGGCTACCTGATAGATCAATTCTGAGAGGTGCAGTTATAATCTATGATTAAAATGGTCATTATCCAAGTTTTCGTTTCCCATATACACTTGAAAGATCAGAATATCCTATAAGACAATACATTAAAAAGGCCCATACCCCACACCCACATTTCCATTTTCTTCCCAGGAGCAAGAAACTCAAACTTTTTTTGTGATTTTCTCTGTTAATTTTTTTCTTATTGTCAAATTTTAAATTCATGTGTATGCATGTGTGTGTGTACACTTATTAGCATTCATTTTTATATATGTAATTTAGGCGTTATCTCTGTCTTTCTATTATGGAAAAGGAAGGCTCAGCTGTATTAAAACTATTCCTCTCTTTCTCCCTCTTTTCCTTCCTTCATCACACAGTGTAGTTATATTTTTCTAAATGAGCTGCGCTGAATGCTATGACTATCTATTCTTTTTTTTTTTATGTATTTTGCTCGTTTGACAATTGTCTCATTTTCTCCCCATTTATCAGACACATAAAACTTCTTTCAGTATCATCAAACACACCAGAAAATCTAGTCGTTAAAAACGTTTTTTGTTTTTTTTTCTTATCTTAATTTGGGATTGACGATCCTCTAGGCCTGGTACATTTTGTCTTTTTAAATTTTAAACCAGCCTTTTTAGAGATTCTCATATGTGATTTTTCTTTTTCTTTCTGGTGTTGCTATTATTTCCTGTTTGCCATACTTTGCTGGTTTGCTCCCCTTTTTTGTAGGATGCATCTTCCGGGCAGCTTTCCGACAGAGCAGCTATGGAAGAAAATATCTTACTTCTTGGCTGAAAATATCTTTTCACACTTGATCGATAGATTTCATGGCTAAAACTGTCTTACTTCTTTTCACACTCGACTAATAGACTTTGCGGTATATACTACTGTATTGTAACTCGTTTTCCCTCAGAACATTTAAAGTACGGTTTGCTGTCTTCTAGCTTCCAGCGCTGCTACTAAGCTGCCCTTCCTGGGTGGGCTCACCTGTCTGCCTAGCCAGGGAGGAAAGAGGAGGAAGGGAATCTAAGGGATAGACCTGTCCACTTGCCCCTGTGCACCTGCCACTACATCGTATCTATGTCTCCGGCAGCCTGAAACAGACCCTCATGTATTCCTGTCTCCGGAGGCTGGCATGGGGTTCACCAAGCCTACTTTCTGCCGCACAGAGTTGCAGGATGCAGCAGGGCGATGTCAGGACAGCAATGAGCACCCTTAGGAAGCCCTCACCATCCAGGATCCTAGCCTTCCTCTCTAGGATGCTCTCCATCCAGACCAAAGGACTTCGTTTATAGGGTTGACCAACCACTGTCTAATTCTGAGACACTCTAGTTTGGGTTTGGGGTGACACAGCCACCCATGCCAATGTATTTTCTAATCAGGAACTCTAGAAGTGTTTTGTTTTTTTTTCCAGTGTAGGTGAGCGTTATTCAAACATATGTTCAAACACAAGACTCACCAGCTAGTTCTGCTACAACGGACTGTTACTGGAAGAGACGTGGTGCCTTGCTCAGCTGTTTTCCCATCTCTTCCCCTTTAGTAAATGACATCTCCGTCCACTCGGTTGCTAATCTGAAATCTGAGAATCAACCTTGGTTTTTCCTTCTCCTCCTTTTCATGTATTTATTTCATTACCAGGTCCTAAATTAAATATCTCCCCCAAATATCATACCCAACAAAACTGTCTCTCAGAAGAAGGAGCGACAAGGGCTTTTCCAGACAAACAAAGGCTGCGGGAAATTGACACCATTAGGCCCCGCTCTGAAAGAAATGCTGAAGAGAGTTTTTCAAGTTGAAACAAAAAGATGTGGAATAGCAACGTGATGGCATAAGAAAAGACAAAACTCACTGGTAAAAGAAGCTATATAGGCAAATGCAGAATACTGTAGTTCTGTAATTATTTGTAACTCGTATTCGAGTGTAAAAGTAAAAAGACAAAAGTATTTAAAAACTATAACTAAAAGTATATGGTGGGACGTATACAATAAAATTGGTGAAGACTGTGACAGCTCTGGCTTTTCTCTGCTTGTCTGTTTGCTCTTGTCTGTTGAGCCAAAAGTTTAGCTCTGCCACCTACTAGCTCAAGCTGGGGCCTCGCTTCTCTCCCGGGAATCTAGGCAGCGCTGAACCGGTTAGAACTCTTGGAATGTTGAGACAGATGTTAGTTCTTTGGGCACTCCCCCCAAAGTTGGGGTGCTCATGCACAAATCAATGCTTTCACTCCTCATGTGGAAGCTGAAAGCTGGGATTTTTATCGCCTTGCTCTGTGCTGAGCCGAAGACTCAGTGGTGTTGACCAGACCAAGCTCCACCTCCCTTCCCTCCTGAGTGGCTAGCCAGTGCTGTATCCGTCCCCGCTCCAAGACCTGGAAGTCACCAGCTGTCCTCTGGGAAGCCACCTCAGAAAAGGTGGCATGCTGCGTGTGTCAGCCAATCATTTTCTTCCCCTTGGGGAAGCTGGGAGCCGTGGGTCTCTGTCTGACTGCATGGCACGCCACTGGGAACAGGGTCTCTGGGAAGAAGATGTCCGTTAACGCTCACTCCAGCGTCCTTACCCAAGGATAGTGCCTGGAACACTGTAGAAATCCAGTGAGCATACGTGGACTTAACTGCAAGCTACTGGCTGGGACTTGTGTTTCCCTGTAGATTTGGTTGAGTGGGCAGTAGCTTGGGCATATTGGTGTTTTCTGCATCTTTATAGTTCATATTTCTAAATTTGTGAGAGAATAAAAAAGGGCAAAGGAAAATAGTTTTCAAAGTATTTATATCTGTTATGTTCATATGTATTTTGGGATTTTGTGGAAGAGGAAATTAGAAAATCGTGCACTTATGTGATAATAAAGTGACTTCTATGCCTGTGTTTATAGTTTCCTTTAATGTGAAGTAATTTATTCATTCCCTGAGAGCTTACCATGCCTGAGGCGCTAATCTATACACTATAGAAAATTTAGACCTATAGTCTGATCTCTAAGAATTTGCACTTAAACATGTAATTGTGTGTGTGTGTGTACACAAAAAAAGACTAAGTAGTTTAGATACAAAGCAGAATAGTTTAAGCACTCCCACAGAACGCAGGACTGGGCTGGTGGATAAGGAGGGAATCGGTAAGATCTGAGCACAGAACTGAGAGTTCAGCATCAAAGTTTGGGCAGGACTTTGAGAGGCAGTATTTGGTTTTACCTGAATTTCAAATAATATGAGCAATATTGTACCATGGATCAAGCTCTGTGGTCAATATGAGTCTAATAGGATTGTCTTTCCATGGATGTTGGTATTGAAAATAAAAATATATGCAGTATAAACATGGCACACAAGTTAGAATTTTGAGATATTTAATATGAGAGTGAAAAGAGGTAATTTCATGCTAATTAACTGAAGTTTTGCCTTGTGATGAGCCTACAAGGAAATTAAAGTTCATTTGAATCATGGCTTCTCAGTATGTCATTATAAATTTGAAAAAAAAAGACATTTTCAACACTCTTCATGAATCTTTAAAAGATGCAGTCTATGAATTTTTTAAAAAGCCTTGAAATCAAGTAGTTCACATTGCAGTATTATTTACAATAGCTAAGAAATGGACCAACTTGTGCCCATCAGCAGACTATTGGATAAAGAAGCTATGGTCCAAATGTATTTTTGTTGATATGAACATCAACCTTTTTCTCCTTAGGACACAATTTGATGCCGTTGGAGCATAATTCTTGTTTTCCTTCATAATCTTCCTTAGATTAAACTATACACAGCACAGCTAATTGCTTCTGAGCATTTTAATGTGAGAGGGGATTTCACTTCCTCCCTCAAGGCAATTTGTACTATAAATAGCCAGGCGATGTTCTTCCTTCACACGGTGGTTTGTAAATGTTACAGCCTTTATTTAAAGGGGAGAGGATGAGAGCAAATGACCACTGAGGATTTAATAATTCATGGAGATCTAGTTTTCTGCTGCATAATCTTCCCCTTAGGAAACACTGAGTAATATGCCCTTTATAATGGGAAATTAAATTAGGTGGACATAAAAAAAAGGAAATCCTCTATTTTTATCTAGGGCAGTAGGGGTCTGAATGCTGCAGAGCGCTCCTGAAGGAGTTGCCCCTCTTACTCTCCTTGGACTTTGATAGTTGCATCTAGAGAGCCTTCAACTTCACAACAGCTAACTCAGGAAAACGAAACCGTAGCAAACCAGAAGCTACAGTAGAAAAATAAATGCTGATCAAAGATTTGACTTTAAAAGTGAAATCAGAGAGTGAAGAAGGACAGGCTCTATGATAAAAATTAAAAATTGCGGTGTGGTATCAACATTAAAAAGCTTAGTTAAAGTTATAATCATTTTGCAAGGACGACGGTCACATGTATTTAAAACAAGATTGTCTATGTTTAATTTTACGACTACGGTATTTTCACACTGACAACATTCGTGGATTGAAATGGAAGCTGACTGACCTGTGCAGTGCTGCAAGGACGTGGGTCTCAGCCTACAGAAAGCGCTCATAAGGCACGCGGGTCCCCTCAGTCCACCATCAAGGCTTATAAACCGCAGTCAGGAACTAGACTTAATGCCTAACTTTTGACCAACTTTTGTATTTAAATGACATTGTTTGTAGTCACAAAAGATTCAGGAGATGGGATCTGCCGTATTCAAGGTCTGGATCCTCAGTAAGATGTTGAATGGATTCTGCTCCAATCTCTCCACAAGGCATTCATTGAAGGTAATAGAAGACTCCAGCACACTGTTTTTTTTAATAGGAGACCTTATTTTTAGAGCAATTTTAGGTTCACAGCAAGACTAAGCAGGAAATACAGGGTTCCCATATATTCCCCGCACACCGCACCCCCACTTCCACAAACACAGTCTGCCCCCCCCATCAACATCTCCCACCAGAACGGTGCATGTGTTACCATCTCTGATTCTACACTGACTCTTCACCATCACCCAATGTCCATAGTTAACATTTGAGTTCATTCACTCTTGGCATGGTATGTTCTATGGATTTTGATGACTATAGAATGACACGAATCCAATAATTAAATGTTTTAGGCTTGATAATACAGGAAATCAATTTGAAACAAGTTTGGAATTCTGGGCTATGTTAAAAAAAAATAGATGAGTTGGACAGGCGAGAAGGACTTTGTTCAAGACCATTGCAATAGGGGTCCAGAGAAAACGGAGGAGAGACGTTACACTTGACCCCACTGAGACAAAAGGTGGGTGAGTTATTGCGTGCTGGAGAGAGCTGGTGGGAAAGTCCTGGAGGACATGAAGGGGGAGGTTCCTTAGTGTGTTTTGCTAACAGTCGATCATCTGCGTTAGGTTCCTACCCTCCTGTAGAGACCGGGAGACAGGGGCCGTGATTTTGTTTGAAGACTGAACTGCAAAGGGGTGACTTCCAGTCCTTGAGAAAGACATTTCTGGGCCGTAACACTGGCAAGAGGCCCCAAGAGGACTTTCATCTGAAAGGGGCAGAGAAAGAATTTACCGTTACAAGTTTTCTAAGGTAAACTCTTTAAGGAAAGGGGGGTCAGGGCCCGTGGTCGGGAGGAAACCTGCCAGTTCCCATGGAAGAGACTTCAGATGGGCACTAGGGAACTAACTGGCTCGCTCTTCCCTCCATTTCTGAAAAAGAAAGCCTCATCTATAATAACGAAATCTGACTCTAAAATTTCCTACCTGAGGGCAATTTCCAAAGACTCCACGTGGGTGGAGAGACCAAGGGATGGAACAGAGAGCCCAGAAGATGACAGGGAAGGAGGACTGGAGTTGGCTTTTCTGAACGAAAGAGGTCACCAAGGAGACGGAACTGCAGGCTCGGCCATGGCCCCTTCTCCCGCCAAGACTTTTCCTCATCCTTGTAACTCTCAGAGACTCGCTGCTGTTTATGTCTCTCTTTTCTCCCCACGGCTGCCCTGGTTTCCCACGTGTGGACTGGGAAGTAAAGCAATGGCACACGACTCCCTCACACTTCAGATTCATGGCAGGGACCTCCTTTATGGACGAGCAATGCCTCCCAGTTCTAATAGGGACTGCGGATTCAGTGCACCAGGTAATCACTGCCTACTGAGATAAGAAGTTCAGGCCGTGGCAGTTTGATTCATTAGAGGGATGGTCTTGGGTCGCGATTCTGAGTATCATGAGCCTAAAAAGAAAGGGAGGCGGGCGCAGCGTGGATGTGGGTGCTGGGCCGTGGCAACCTGGACTGAGAACAGCAGGTTCCGCAGACCCTCCTCCGTCGCAGGCACCTGCCCACGGGCGCACGTTGGACTCCCGTCTGCCCACTGCTCTCAGGGAAGAGGTTTCTGAGGGTGTCCCGGGCTATGACCGGGTTTAGCGTAGAAGGAGAACAAAGGTTGGGAATTCTATTTCTAAGACAATACAGACAAGGAAGATCTCCCCTCACCAAGAGTGAGGTTTCTGGGGCCAGAAACTCCCAGAGAGGATGGGAATATACGGTTCTGACTGTGATTTCGTACAGAAGACACGGAGTATTCAAGCGTTGTCGGTTTAGAAGCGGAGTATGGGAATGACTACCCATCTTTCTCAGGTGCCACGCTGAAGACTTTCTCCCCTTGAGATTCTGATGCCAAAATACTCCTTCTTCCTGGGATTCATCTGGGAGGGAGTCCGTTAGGGTGCTGCTTGGCCGTGGTAGCATCAAGGAGCTAAACCAGCCTGGAAGCAAAGCACTGTCCCTCCTTTGGGGAGGCTGTGTGTGCCTCTCCCCCTAGACGACCCCCACTCCCCTGCCTGCTCAGAGCTCTCGCTTACCCCAGTCCTGTACTCAGATAACTGCTCTGGATGGAAGAGGCTCCGAATTCTAGGAACACTGGACATCGAGGACCACAGTGGGGCACTGAGAAGGGGACCAGTGAGGGTCATTTTGTCCTCAGATTGTCGTGTGGGAAGGAAGTAGTAGGTACCGTGTGTGAGTTGCAAGAGGACAGCGGAGAAAGCAGAGGCTGAGCTTCTGCACTACGTACCAGGAAGTGCTTTCTCTGCTTGATCCCTGCACTCGGCTGCTCCATCATTTTCCATGTTGACTTCCTGGCCGATCTGCCTCAGTTCAAGTTCCCAGTGCTCTGCCTTCATTCACATTCTCTCTGTGTCCACGACCTCGCTGCTCTTCCTCTGGTCTTGCTGGGTAAATGGCGCTTGGAGCCGTGACCTTCCTTACTCAGAGGCGCTGAAGGTTATGGTCAGTCTGGGCCTGTGTTGTCTCCATTCGGAGCTTAGAAAGCTCGGGGCACATTAGGCACAAATGCCTTATGTTCATGGAATGCAGAAAAAACCTCCCAAGGACTGGTCTTGGGAGAATGAGTGGCAATAGCATTCGGTAGGCTGTTCCAGCCTTTATCCACTTTGGCTTACGTGCAAAAGTTCTTGTGCAAACAGGGTCTCTTTCTACTCCCCGATCAGGGCCTGTCCCTCCCGTGGGGTTAGAGGAGAGGGACTGAATTCACAGCAGTTCCTACATCAGCACATGGGCGGTGGTCTGGATTCACAGGACCTCTGAGCCTGGCTTCTGCTAGCCCTACTGACTTCAACCTCTTCCTTAAAGACAGCCCAGAAGGCTAGCCGGTGGGCAGTAGAGACACTTAAGGAATTCTTTTCCTCTTGACTTTTCCTCTCTTGTTCTCCTCTTTCTCCTCCTCCTGTATTGCCACGCTCCAATTAAGGGTTGACCTTCCTGCCCGGGCCATAGTACAGGTCCTCTACCTTACCTCTCTGGCCTGAGGTTCATCTCCCTTTTATCTTTCTTATACCTTATCTTTAAGTCATGGAATGCAGATGATATCTTTCTGTTCTATGCAGAAGAATCCCCCCAGTCTAGAGGAAGACGTTCAAGCTCCTTATTATAGCACTTGAATCACTCGCAAATCTCGCTCCCGCCCCGCTGTCCAGCCTCGTCTCCTGGCGATGTCCTGTCTGCTCCACGGGCAGGGCGCGCAGCCGGGGGGTCTCAGCAGCACCGCGTTTTCGCACCCTGAGGACTGCACCCACGCTGTCTGTGTACCCGAGGTCACTTCTCCTCCGCTTCTCTTCTGAGTCAACAACTCCAGTCCTTTCTGCTCCACCCCGTTCTCACGTCCTCTGCCGAGAATTCAGTCCCCTAGGACCAGCAGACAGTCGGCTGTCCCGCTCTGCAACCCGGAACTCAAGAGCCTGTTGTCGTGACCAGCGGCACTCAGCCTGTCCTGACACGCAGCGGGCTCCTCAATGGCAGCGCCGACCACCCCGTCATCCGTATACGGGGTGTCGGTTTGCAGGCGGCCGTGAGAACATGCCAGAGAACGGCCGTCCTAACAACAGAAACGCATTTCCTTCATTTGGGAAGCCAGAAGAGCAAGATCAAGGTGTCGACAGGTTTGGTTCCTTCTGAGGCCTCTCTCCTTGGGCCGTAGATGGCCTCTTTCTACTACCTGTGCCTTCACCTGGTCTTTCGTCTCTGTGCACAAGTCCACTTCCTGGTCTCTCTTCTACTAGGACAGTAGTCATATTGGCCTCGGTTCCACTCCGAAGGTCCTATCTCCAAATCCATTGTATGCTGAGGCAGTGGGGGTCAGGACCTAAGCATATGGGTTGGAGAGGAACTATGCAGCCCACAACCAACCCCAAGCTGCTTTCCTAGCCTTGCAGTGAAGGGTGCCCAGCAAAGGGTAGGCAGCCAACAAATGTTTGCTAGAGGACCCGCGGAAGGAGTGGTGTCACTAATGTTCCTAATACAGGCGGTGATGTAACCAGAGGCACCCCTTGGAGGACATTGGCATAAAGCATTTTGCTAATTCCAAACACTTTCTTCAGATAGGCACTGGATTTCTTTTTAATCACGCTACATCTGCTCGGAGATGCACAGTTTCCAGCTCTGCAATGGGCTTTGGAGTACTTTTTCATTACTCGGCATGTGGCATGCAATTCCATGGAACCGTCTGCAGAGCAAACACAAGCTGTGGCCCCCGGTGAGGACACGTCCTCGTGTGAGGGATGCTCATGCTAAGGGGTGATGACAGCCACAGGCAAAGGAGCCCTTCACAGCGGGCATTGGCTCACAGGCTGATGGCTGGGGGTTAGAGCAGACTCTTCCCCACCGTCATCTGGTAGGAAAGGCGGTGCTGGTTAAACTTCCCCTCCTGCCCTGGACAGTGTTGGGCTGGGAGGACCTCCTGGCAGGAGGAGAGAATACAGCTATCCAGGATCTAGATCTAGGATGCTACTCAAGTCTTTAAAGAAACGGATCTATTTTTGTCCTGCGTTAGCCCCTGAGACCTTTTCTAGAATATAAGCAGTTGCTTTTGAGCTGAGCTGTAGGGGCAATTTGGGGTAAAGGAGCAGCAGGAATACGTTCTTAGTATAAATTTCATTCCCACTCCACCAGAGAAGCCACATTCAGACCTTCCTTTTCCCACGTTCAGCTGGTTACAAGTTCAGGTTTTTTCTCATAGCTGCCAGAGGAGGAGAGGCAGGTAAATCTGAAGTGATTTTATTTTATTTTATTTTATTTTTTAGGGAAGATTCTAGATGTCACATATGCTCCAGCAGCCAGGGGCATTAGAGCTCTCTTAGAAAGGATGAGATTAAAACTGAGCAAAGTTCACCATATTGTTTTCTGTGCTTATGACCTTTTGTTATTTTGTATGTTTTGCTTAATCTCATCTCCTTTTTCACCCAGTCTCCCAGCCCTCGTCCCCTTGGACACCTGTCGGTCTGTCTGTTCTCTGTCTCTATAGGTCTGTTTCTCATTTGTTTATTTGTTTACTTTGTTCATTAGATTCCACATATGAGTGGAATTATATGATATTTGTCTTTCTCTGACTGGCTTATTTCACTTAGTGTAATGTTCTCCAAGTTCATCCATGCTGTGGCAGAAGGTACAATTTCCTTCTTTTTTACACCTGAGTAGTATTCCATTGTGTAAATATAAACAGGGGGTAAACAGTGACAGGAGATTTGGCCTGGGGTGGTGACCACACAATACAATATACAGATGACATGTGTACTTGAAACCTATATCATTTTATTAACCAATGTCAACCCAATAATACAATAAAAATAAAAAAAGAATGCAGGAAACAAGGAAGACATTTTCAGATCAATAAACACAAATGTAGTTCATCCCCTCGCCCCCCCCTCCCAAAAAAAGTTATCTACCAGTTTAGGAATTCTTTGAAAAAACAAAGGAGATGGTCTGGAAGAACATGCAAATACACAGATGCATTTTTTAAAGTGGTGTCTCTTCTTGGTTAATCATACACCAAGCGGAACTGAGAACAGGGTTCACCCCATGATGGTGTGCTGTGTAGCACGTGACCATCACCTTACAGAGGAGGGTGTCTATGTTGCTGCTTTGGGGTGAAATGCTCTGAAAATATCAATGAAATCCATCTGGTCTGATGCGTCATTTAGGGGCGCTCTTCCCCTGTTGGCGTTTTGTCTGCAAGGCCTACGCCTTTGACCCTGAGGCTTGTGGAAGGGGAAGGTAATGATGGCGTTAGTCACAGTGGGGGGCCTGCTAGATGCTTGTCATTCCCGCGCTCCTCCGCGCCCGAGGCAGCCTGAGACCGTGTCGGGAAGTGCTGAGATCCACTCAGCCCGGGTATGTAACGTCCTGTTACAGTCACGTCGTTGCGATAATAAGAATAGGTCAAAGTGAATTTTCAAGTCTGAATGTGTAGACAAAGACTCAGCGTCGCATAGGTCTGCGCTCTGTCACCACACTTCATGGGCTAGTATTTTAATGACACCCACTGGGTAACAATGAGCCACCTCAGGCCCTGATCTGTCATTTGGAAACTACAGTCAGTGTGAACACCAAGCTTACCAGACCCTGTTTCTTCCTCCCTTCCCCAGGAACTAGGATATTAATATTTTTCTTCTGTGAAATGCTTCTTCCAGCCATACTAAAATTTCACCTTCAGATGGAACTTCCCTAAGTCTCACCAGGTGTCCTTCGGTTGCAGGAGCAAACTGAAATGTAGCCTCCAAAGATACTGTGCAGTGTTTTTATTTCAATACCTGCTGGGCTAGCCTGTGGATTCAACCAGACAGAGCTAGCATTTTACAATATTTTGGTAAATACCTTCTTTTTTTCCCCTAAAAAGCCTAGGATATCAATTCACCCTCTAAAGGTTTCTTTTATTTTTAAAACGGTGACATCCAGCAGAAAAGGAGACCAAGCCAGCTCTGCCTCATCCCTAGACTGGGCTTTACTGACCGTCTTTCCGGAGCAAATGTAGACATTTCTCCACGATTTTGATGTTAGCACGTGGGGAGAACTCAGGGGCCTGTCTCAATGTCAGACTGCGAAGAGGCTGTCCTCTCTCCGACCCCCAAGACGCGTTAACATTGGAACCAGGGAGCCACAGTGGCCCCTTCTTTAGTGCTCCGGGGGCCAACTAAGGGAACAAAGGTCAACAGCTGTATCTGCTAAGCTTCGAGGAAGACAGGATCCTAGGGTGTCATACTGAAGTTCATTATAAAAACCAGCACTCTCCCCTTTCCCTCAATACTTCCTGTTCCCACGCTTAGCTGTCATGGGGTGAGCAGCAGGCTGGGGGACAGGAGACAGGTATATGAGTCCCAGCGGCACTATTATTGTTCCATAATTTTCAACAAGTATTAATCATTCTAGTCTCATTTTACTTACTTCCAACATGAGGGTATTTAACTGAATTATTTCTGTGGTTTCTTTCCACTCAAAACCATGCTTTATTAAGGTAGGAGAGGAACTTATGCTATGTTCATATAATATGTGCTCAAGCTAAAATTTATTCATGAAAGAAGGATTATAATTCTAACATAAAGGAATCTCCCCACTGTTGGAGCCATGGAACGCAGATTTATTCTGTTTTCTTTCTAGACACATCATCATTACACCTTTCACTCTGACATTTTTACAGTCACTAGATCAGGTTTGACATTGATAAATGCCTTTTGGATTCCACCTCCTGGCTTCAACAGAAGGAAGAGACAGTGACTTTTAAAGAAACATTATAGATTAAAGGGTAGAACAAGATGATGAGTAAAAGCATAGTCCACTTAAATATTGGCCAGGCTCCTTGACATATTATAGATAAGATTCATTGCATTATGCCTGGCTTATATAATTGGCCCAGAATATACGCCAGCCCTGCTACCATAGCGTTTTACATGTTTCAAAACACCCTATGAGATTCCAGGGTAGCCATTACCTTTTACAGTTTTTAAATGAGCAAATAGCATAAGTCAAAGAAGTATAGAACCTCAAATCTAAAGGGAAACTAAGAGGCCATCTTATTCAATCTCTTCGTTATTCAGGGAAGAAGAGCAAGCATCAGAGAAACTGAGGGGTCCGTCCAAGACTGGCCTGCTAAGTGATGGAACCAGAATTCTTCCTGCACCAGTAGGGCATCATTGACCAAGGTTTCCTTTGCTCTTGAGAAATCCTATCTGAGGTGGGGAAACTTAGTAATTCAAAGTTACTCCTTGAAAGCATGACCAGCACAAACTTGTGAAGGAAAATACGCACATTAAAAAAAAAGAGAGAAGGCTCACTTTTTGTTTTGTTGAAGGTTCTCTTCATGGGCAGAAGGTTTTTTCTTCGATGTAGTTTTGTTTTCCTGTTTGTTTGTTTCTGAAAGAATATATTTGCAAACAATATATCTAGTAAGGATTTGATATCCAAAATACATAAGAAACACATACAACTCAATGACAAAACTAAATAATACGATCAAAGAATGGGCAGAGGTCATAAAAAGGTATTTTCCAAAGAAGACACATAGATAGCCAACAGACATATGAAAAGATGCTCAACATCACTAATCATCATGGAAATACAAATCAAAACCACAATGAGATAGCGCCCTATACCAGTCAGGATGGCTATTATCAAAAAATCAATGACTAATATGTGCTGGCGAGGATGCGGAGAAAGGGGAACCCAGTGCAGTGTCGGTGGGAATGCAGACTGGTGCAGCCACTGTGGAGAAGAGTATGGAGATTCCTCAAAAAACTAAAAATAGATCTAACATAAAACCCAGAAATTTGACTTCTGGGTATTTATCCAAAGAAAAAGAGAACACTAATTTGAAAAGATATATGCACCCTTATGTTCCCTGCAGCCTTATTTACAATATCCAAAATATGGATGCAACCTAGGTGGTTATTGATAGATGAATGAATAAAGGATATATAACATACATATATAATATTAAGCAGCAATAAAAAAAGAACGAAATCTTGACATTTGTGACAACATGGATGAATCTGGAGAGCATTATCCTAAATAAAATAAGTCAGGCAGAGAAAGATCTATACCATGCTTTTACTTATTTGTGGATTCGTAAAACAAATAAGCAAACAAAACAAAAATAGACTCACAGAAACAGACCAAAGGGACGGTCACCAGGAGGCAGGGGGTGGGGCTAGGCAGCAGGGGACGGAGAATATAGTCAATGATACTGTGATAAGTTTACAAAGTGACCGATGATTGACTTAGTGGGGATCATACTGTAAAGTATAAAATTGTTGAAGCACACCTGAAACTGATATAACCAATACATGGTTGTACACAAACGACACTTAAATACAAAATCAATTTAATTAAAAAAGAGAAGGTTGAAATCCTTTCAATGAGGCAAGCATTCCTTGGCTAGTGGGTCATGGGATTGAAGTTTGCTAATTTCCTGGGGCTCTTGAATATCTTAAGATGCTTTTGTTGATTCCTGGGGCTCTTGAATATCTTAAGATGCTTTTGTTGAATTAATGGGCCTTTATTCACTAGAAAGGCCTGAGGTGTTAAAAGATCCCAAGTTCCTTGCTCCAGAAAGAGTCTCTGAAATAAACTTGGCCTTGGTGTTTGAATAATGAGCCCTATGAAAAACTGGCACCACATCTCCTCACCCATGCTCGGGACGGTTGAAGAAAGAATACGTTCCCTTTCCTCTTTCCCAATAGTTTTCATAGAGGGCTTCCTGTCCCTTGTACGTCGTGAATTTTCATCAGTCGAAGGTGTTGCCATGAAGCTCTATGCTTGGGGCCCACAGATGCTCCTAGACTTTTGGGTGAATTTGCCAGTTATCCTGAGTGGCTCTGAGGCTCCTCTGTGGTCAAGCAGGCCTACCTGAAAGTGACTCCGAGGTCTAACCAGAGTCTCACGCTTTATCATCAGACTTTTCAGGGGTCTTTTGTAAGGATAAGGTCCAAGAGCCAGAGAAGACGTCTCCTGCCTACTTCCGTCTGGGGTGCGGGACCCCTTCTCTCCCCACGGGCCTGCTTTGGTCCCAGCCCGCCACGCAGAGCCTGGACTGAAGTCTTCCACAGTTGTGGTGTGGGAACCTAAAATACAGTGCCACGTTTCCAGGGAACCCCCCCCTTCCATTTTCAAGCAACAACAAGCCCCCTTTTTTTAGCAGGTTTGGCCAACATTCCAAGTTTTGTAGTACTTGAATTCTGCGTGGTAATTCAGGAAATCCTCGAAGCGGACTTTTAGATCTTCTGGGAGAACCTACAGATTTAATACTTGATAGTTTGTAAAAGAATAAAATCATACTTAGTGCAGCCACAGGTAACTGGGGCCGGGGTATGGAGTCAGGGTGGGAATTTACTTACACACAGCATGTCCTGAAAGCAAGCAGAGTTCAGAGGGAACCGCGCTGAAAGAGTAACAGGCATTATTATACTTTGTAGCCACTAAAAATGTCAAAATCCGTACCTCTCCTGCCAAAAGTCACTGCTGTTTACACAGTTCATGTGGACAGGGCACCAAATGATTTATGGACCTTCCACCACAAAGTTCCTCTGCCACTGACAAAACCCTGTCTCTGTCACTAAAAGGCAAACGTATGTGCTGGACCCCATTTTCCCCACGGTGTGCCCCCCACTCCCTGCTCAGTCACATGGCAGCCGGTCATTGCTCCCACAAATATGTCCCTCGATCACTTCGGTCCCTTCTATACATCGGGGTGCCGGCAAACTGTTGATTATGATCTGATAGCAAAGGGGAAAAAAGAAAAGACCGCCTGAAGACCGTACACATCTCCCCTGAAATAACTCCGCGACAGGAGTCGTTCTGTGCTAACAAGGGAGGAAGAACGTGGCTTTCATGCACAGAACGGGTGTATTCTACCCACGTGAGAGCCCACAAAACACGTGACTCCTTCTCACAGTCCCTCGCAAGCAGGGGAAGTAGCCTACCGATGGGGACCAAGATTCTTGGCTAAATATTATTTTGTTCCAGTTTATGGAGAAGTTTTTCATACGTACTTACACCTTGTGAGCAAGTCTGGTGGAACGCCAGCACGCTGTGGGGCAGGAAACGCGGGAGCCCGTGTCTCCGCCATGGCCGGGCTCACAAGGCAGGTTACAGGTCCTCCTAGACTATTGACCTGCCCACACGTGAGTGCCCCTGGGGGACAGTCCCGCTTTCGTCCGGTCATGGCGGGGGCCGGACAGTTTGCTGCCTGTCCTTCTGCTTCCGCTTCGGCCTACAGGCTGTGACTCAGGACAGCGGGTTTCAGGGCTCAGAACGACTCTAAGCTTTGCGTAAGTCCTAAAGTTTTCGTAAGTGAGTAAATCAAGTGAAATGGTTTATTTATTACTGATGAAAGTTCAAATCACAATTTGAAAACACGAAGCTTCTCTTAGGGGATGCCTCTAGCTTGTTACCTTTGGTGCCAGTAAACTGTGTTCGTGGATGTGTGTATGTGTGTGCTTTCATGGACACTGTAGCACTCCCATGCAAATTCAGGTCTGTACACGTCTTTTTACACATAAATGTATAAGGAAGTTCAATGGACCATTGAACAACATGGGTGTAAACTGTGCGGGTCCATTTATATGCAGGTATTTTTCAATAATTGCTATAAATGTATTTTTTCTCCTTATAATTTTTTAAAATTATTTATTTGTTTGTTTATTTATTTATTTTTAGAGAGCGGGGAAAGGAGAAAGAGAGGGAGAGAAACATCACTGTGTGGTTGCCTCTCACTTGCACCCCCAGCTGGGGACCTGACGTGCAACCTAGTCATGTGCCCGGACTGGGAATCGAACCCGCGACACCTGGCTCGCAGGGCAATGCTCAATCCACTGAGCCACAGCAGCCAGGTTCCTTATAATTTTCTTAATGACACTTGTCTTTTCTCTGGCTTACTATTTTTTGGTGAGAATACAGTATATGATATGTATAACATACAAACCAAATACATAGTGGCCAACTGTGTAGATTCTCAGTAAGGCTTCTAGTCAACAGTAGGCTATTCGTAGTGAAGTTTCTGGGGAACCCAATGTTCCATGAGCATTTTTGACCACATAGGCAGTCAGCACCCCTAATCCTGACGTTGTTCAGGGTCAGCCTTACATGTCTGCCATGCACGAGCCTCAATAACTAAAGGCCAAGGGGCCCTTAGACACGCGTTCTCAGGTCACACGCCTGCCGCTTATCAAGAATTGGGTAATAGCAAGGGCTTATCCAAGAGGCTGCCTCACAATGAAACTGTATTTTAATATTTTTGGAACTTGAAAGTGTTGAGTGTTTTTGTTGGACTTTTAAGTTCATAAGGTTCAACACAATTTCATAGTACTTTTATTTCAAGTTTTAGAACCAGATTCCTGAAAAACAGCTTCGGGTTTCAAAGTAAGCTGTTAAAATGTCCACATTTACAATGTCTCTCTGTGGTAATTGTATTTTCTCTCATCACTGTGCAGTCCAAAGTACACAGGGATGTACTGGATGTGGATATTAATATAGGACTGTCGGTCACATTCGTGATTTCAAATTTGCGTATGTGTCAAGGCGGCTGTGCTCTTCTCAATGACTGGTGTTAAAACAAGTGACCTGCGCACATTTTAAACATACGACCCTTGCTTAAAAATATACCTTATATCTATTTTATATTTGGGGGTTATGCATAAGACTTCATTTGGAAAAAGACTTCTGCTAGCAAACATCTGCTGCTAAAAAATCTGATTCGGGCCAGCGGTTTGCGCACAGTCTGGTTTTAACCCGCACGGCTTCCCACGTAGACCTCACTTCCGGAAACGTCCAATGATCGACCACTTTCTTCCATTTCTGTATTAAAATCGTGGGACCAGGCTAGCTTCTCGCTCCAACTGCAGTGGCTTAGAAACAGAATAAAGCACAGCTGTAATCGCGTGGGAGGGATATTCGGATGAAACCTGAGAGACAGCCAGTTAGTCAGTAGTGCCCTTCCGACCTGTGGAAGCACAGGGAGCTGGGATCCATGCGGCAAACGTCGTGGGAGACACAGAGAAAGGGAGAGACGCTGGTCATGTTGAAATGTTCACTTTTTGATCTGTAGTGATTTTTTTTCTCAACAGAATCACTTGCCAGTGGCGGTCCTTACAAAGATGTCAAGGCCAGGTTGCCGGCCCCCTGACTCTGCCAGCGGGCAGGCGGGAGCTGTTAGCGGGGATGCAACAGTGGCTTCCCGTAACTCGCTGGGGCCGGGCACAAGGGACATATTTCACTTTGGGGACTGTCTTTGCTGCCGATCCACTTGCTGCGTGCACACCCCTATCTCCCTCTAGATGGGGGCTCCCAGAAGAATGACTTGCTTTATCATCACCACTGAGACACCTGGATCCAGAAGGACAAAAAGGCAACTATGGAAACCACACCGGAGCAGAAGCACAGGACACGCACTGCGTCTCACCCCCCCCCCACCCTGAGTCACCAGCGAGTCCTCTGGCTCCTGCTGATAAAGAGCAGCAGGGCCTGTCTGGCGACACCCGCTCACCTTGAAGTGAGTCAGAGAGCTGTGCCGTCTGCATAACCCGCCCCTGGAGGGACCCGTCTGAGTCATGAGGGTCACTCCAGTCATCAGCATGTTGCCACACTTCGGTATGTGCGCCGAGGGCCCGTCGCGTTCATTCTCCGCAGAACTCTCTCCCCAGGGATCATGAGGCTCTGCCGGCTGCATCGCGACGCTAAATGGCGCAGGACGTGAGCGAGGCTGGCTGACATGACACCAGCGTGTGCCAGTGAACGGTCCCGCGTCTCGCGGCGGCGACACAGAGTTTGTTGCCATTTTCGTCTGGCCTCGCACTAACCGTGTGACCTTTGCAAAGCTGCGCAGCCCCTGTGCGTCAGCCGCCTCCTGCTCGAAAGGGGGATTCATTAGAGCGCATTAGATGGCTCAGAATTGCCGGGAGGGCTGGGAAACAGACGCTAGGCTAAGCCTTGGCAAACAGTAATGAAAACCGTGCTGTGGAAGCCACGGGGGGGCGGCGGGGAGCGGGGGAGCCCCCGCTGCGGCCTCCATCTGCTTAAAGGGAAGTGCCACACGTCCCAGGAACTTGACCTTCCTACAACCCTCCTCGCTGCGTCCCACGCTGGGCCCTCCCGCTGCTGCCCACACCGGCAACACCAACGCCCTGGCACGCCCTCACAGGCACGTGGCTCTCTCCCAAACTGGAGCCTCACGCAGCTGATCAGTGGGCTCGGCTGGGGCCCCTGCCTGCCCCGCCGTTGGAAGGGAGGCTGGCGTGGCCCGTGTCCTTGACCCCATGATCCTGCCAGAAGGCCATATTGAAAAAAATGGAAAATCATGAAGATGTAACGAAGGTGTCAGAACACAGCGTGTGGACCCAGACGGAAGATGCCCGTCACCTGCCGTGTGAAAATGATGTGAATGCCAGGTCAGGTCACATTGGAAAGCATCCTCCGCAGGGCCTGGCACACGAGGTAGAGACTGCCCGTTGTTCCTTTCATTCCATCTCTTGGGAGAATTCAAAAAATCCCGCTGGGCAGAGGCTCAAGGGTTTTGTCAAGGATTTTTCCAGAGTGACTCTGAATCTTTGCCTGAAAACGGGAGCAAACACGCAGCCTGAGGGTCTCGGCTCCTCTGCGACACGCACGTTTGCTAAGGAGCTCGTCAGCACAAACGCCGGGATGCGCAGGAGCCCCGGCCCCGTCCTGTCCACAGGAAGGTGGTCTGCCCTAAACCAGAGGGGGAGAAGGGCTCCCTGCCCCCTGGTCCTCAAAGCACCTGGGGGACCTCCCGTGCGGGATCTGGAACAGCCACGGGGCACCAGGGCCACTTGCCTCCACCACCTGTGGATTCCTGCTTGTCCCCGTGCTGACCCTGGGCACAGACCCAAAACTGTCCTTCGTCCTCATGGAGAGTCACTTCGCCACACCTAAGAAGTGGGCGTGGGGGCAGGGAGGGAAGGGAAGGAATATGTCTCCTGCCTCCTTTGGGGGCAGGTCCTTGGAGAGCCGCCAGACAGACCTGCTGATACCAGGATGAGGCTCTGCACATCAGGAACCAGTCAGGTGGGATGTTTGCCAGGGGTCGCCCTAGATCGGTCAACTCTGTCACTGAGCCAAGGCCAGAGCGTAAGATGGCACCTGAGGGCCAGGCAGACGCAAGGAAGGAGCAGAAAGCAGAGGGCAACAGGAGAGAAGCAGGAGGCTCTAGGACAAGCACTCAAACTCCACCGGCCACTGCGAAGACCCACATGTGTGTTACTATGTCCTGCCTAAGTGAACAGCTGTCTTACAGAAATCATCTCTATTTGTATCATGGCCTGCGGTTCCTGAAATAATGTCACATATTTTATCCCAGGTGATCTTAGCGCACCCAACGGAGGGTGAGTAGCAGCTAAGCGGCTGTGACCGAGGAAGGCAATGTGGCTGCTTCGGAGTCAGACCAGAGGCCTTAACCGGAAGCAGGAGGCACGTGACATGGGGACTTGGCACTAGCATCCTTTTGTCATGCATTCTGGCACTTGGCAGCTGCATGCCCAGAATCCCTCGGTTCCCCGCGACCGACCAAACCGCGGTCTGCAGCACAGCCGCCCCGCGCTCACACGACGAGGTGCGCCTCCCTCCCTCTGAACCCCCAGCCCTCTCCAAAGGGTGTAGAGCTCTGGCTCACGTGTCAGAACTCCGTCGCTGAATGAAGCCCTTCACTTCTCCATCTGAAACACAGCCGTTAGGGAACGAAGACTTGGTATCCTCCCTAGGAATTATTACTGGGTATCTTCTATTTTTCTAAACTTGCTGGAATTATTTTTCTCGAAAAACTGGACAACCTGCCTTCAATGTAAATTCAAGTTTACTTTTGGAAGCAGAAAGTAGCTTGCAGCGTCCAAGGGAAGCTTCTCCTTTGTTTGCTTCGGCCTCCTGGAGGGAGCTCTGATTCCTCAGCTCAAAGCTGATGAGAAGGTGCTGGGTCCCCCCCCCCATACCCCCCATTTTCCAGACTTACATTTTAGCCTTCTTGACATTTGTCTGAACACTTAGCAGTGAGAGCTTGCTGAAATAAAAGCCTGGGCTCCGAAACTTTCAACAGAGACGTGAACAAACAAAAACAACAAGCTATTTAAAGCAGAAGAGTGGCGGGGCCCCGTCCACAAAAGCCACCTCCAGGCACCGCTGTACCGACTCCTTCCCAACAGGTTCCACTTAACAGGTATTAACAGTCACGACAAGGAAGCAGCTCAAGACCGTTCACCGACCAGGTGAGAATTAAAGGGTTGCCTCTGAGACAACCCTATTTCCAGGAAATGGGAGAAACAAGTCGAACACCCTGCTCTGTTGGCCTTTTAACACAGGCCCCAGGTAATCCTGTTTGTAAGGCACATGACTTAAACTTGAGATGATTTTTAAGAGCGTAGAAATAAGAGGGTAGAAAGACTGTGATACTCCTCAGGTTCCACCAAAATCAGCTTTGCCGCGGTCTGAATTCTTTGGGAGAGTTACAAAGAGCTTTGTCTCACATCCAAAAGGAAGGGACCACTAACAATAAATAAATACACTGGTTATTTAATTACTTAATTAATTAATTTAAAAAACGTGACCATCTTGAGTTGGGGAGGCCTACCGGGTGTCAAAGCCGAGATGGTACCTGCAGGGTTGGATCCATGGGCAGGAGCCATGAGATGACACATGTGTTTGACATTTACGGGTCTGGACGGGAAAGGCAGGAAGGGAAAGAAGGAGACGCTCCGAGGAAGGTGTCCCGTTTCTGCGGTTTAGCGCTCAGGCAACAGCGCAGTGACCCGGGCCCCCGGAAGTCAGAGGCTTATCTTCAGCCCTGAGAAGGGTTAACAGTGGTAGCCGATGACTTGGAAGAGCGTGCCATACGGAAGTCTCTAAGTCCTTTCTGTGGATCCAACTCCGCATCATGGCTGCCCTGACGAGCCTTGCGGATGGGGCCACATGCAGGAGACCCTAGGCTGGAGCCCAGGTGGAAGTAATTCAGGCCGCAGGCTGGTTAAAAAGTCTACTCTGTTTGGAATAGAACGCCAGAACCCTCCTGAGAGTATGGGGGAGAGCGCCTCTTCCTGAGCAGAGAGGATGGACAAGACCCCGACAGTGTCACCTTTGTCCCTAAGCTCCATAGCCCCTGGCATGTGGTTGGGCGTCTGGAACAAGGCTTTGGAGGTGAGCGACTTAGTAAGGAACGGACAAATGAAGGGCGGTCCTGCAGACTTGTTCCCTGTGGGCCTGCACTTGGGAGGGTAGTTCACCCAAGAGCAGAGTTTGCTTCTCCCACAGGCCTGGCACGGTCCCCTGGGGCAGGGCCGGGGTCTGCTCTTCCTCTTTTCAGCACGCCTGTTCCCACGCATCCTCCGCTTGACTCCCTTGTGCCGACGCTGCTCACATCGGGCCGGCACTTACTGGCTCTCAAGTTCAAAACCGTGCCCTGCCCGCCATTCTATCATTTTTGCTGCTTCATCGTTCTTCATAGAACACCTTACCGTGTCTCCTCCGTCAGCCACCCCGGAACATAAGCGCCCCTGGGTGTTTCTGTGCCTCGTGCGCTGCCCTAGCTCTGGTGCCTGGAGCAGCATCTGACACAGACCAGGTGTCCAAGAACATTTTGCCCATGTGCCTGGGCACTGGGTTACTGACCACCCTGCTCTGCCCAAGACTCGGTGCCTGGGACACAGAATTTTCAGTTTTCAGAGCTGATCTCTCCACTGAGTTTCTGTGTCAGTTTCTGGTTCACTCATTCATTCGCTTGTTCGTTGAATCAGAATTTACTTAGTGACGACCACGGTACACGCGTTGGTGTGAGTACTGTGACCACAGCTACGCACAAGTCAGACAGCGCGTCTTCTGTCATGAGGTTTACACTCTCCAGGAGGAGCATTAGCGTGGACTAACGGCTTGTGGGTGCTCAGGGGTGTCCTGCGCCATGACCGACCCTAAGCCCCACAGGAGGAGGGACGGAAGCATCACCAGGCAGCAGACGTTGCGCAGGAAAGCCGCAGGCCACGCGGGAGCCGAGCCTCCGCTGCAGGGAAGGCCCAGGAAGCCCCACAGAAAAGGGCTCCATGGCCCGGGATCCTGGCCACCGCCTCTGGTGTCATTAGCTGAGACATGTCAAAACCCACAGATGCCTCCTCTCATAAGTACGTTCATTGGTTTTCCCGTTAACGTTGTGAATATTTAAATCGGGTCATGAGAAGCGTCCCCAGGGCTAGCCAAGGCGAGGCCAAAGGAAAGGCAGAGTCCCTGCGTCCTTCCCTCCTCGGCCTTTACACCTGAAGCTGTACACGGTAGGGCCCTTTCAGACCAGACTCGCCAGCTTGAGGCTCTCCCTTTATTCTCTAGGATTCTCTCCTGTTCCAAACAGCCCTTTGTCCGATTCCTGTGTGCTGAGCAAAAGAAACAAGCAAGCAAACACACAAGCAAACCCCCTCCCCCCCAAAACCAACCCTCTGCGTACAGCATAGGAGTAGTTCCTTGAAGGTAATTCACCCACATTAGGGCTCCGAGCAGCTGGGATTTTAGGAGGCACGTCCCACTTCCTGCCATGGAGCGAGTCCACTCCTGACTTTTAGGGGGTCGGCTTTGACACGCTAGCTCCAGGAGCTATAAAAGGCATTTCAACCCATTCTCGCAGACCCTCCACATCCCCCCTCCCCCGAACACCATGTCTTCCTGCCCTCAGACCGACAGGCTCACGGCAAATACCTCGATTTTACAAGCCACCCATATGCCGGGGTCATTTTAAATGTCACGATTCAGCTCCCACTTCCTCCTCAGCGGTCTGTCCACTTCCCCTGCAAAGGGTTAAATGGTGTGTGACTGTCCCACAGCGGGGGCAGGGGGAAGAGTGGCATTTGAAGAACATCTGGCTCCCTGCATGGCTTGGTCTGCTCATTCAGCATCCTCCTGAAACAATTTAATTATGCAAATGAGCATTTCCTCGCAGAGGGGCTGGGGCAGGTGCTGTGAGGAGCAGGCCCCGGTGAGGGTGTGAGACAGGAACCAGGCCGAGAATATCCGAACTTCCTCGGTGGAGAAAACCCCCAGGTTTTTTTTTTTCTTCTTTTCCACGAAGATGAATAATAAGCCTGCCCTTTCAACTTCTTTTATAGCTTTCTTTTGTCCTGCTTTGTGTTCCAGAGAGAGAGAGAGAGAGAGAGAGAGAGAGAGAGAGAGAGAGAGAGAGAAAGTTTTTAAATGCTGGTTTTCGTTTGAACTTCCCGAATGTCTCCGTCTCCCTTTAAGAGCATTTCCTGGAAAAATAACAGTAATGTGATTTTAAAGCATCACAGGACAAAAGAGTCTTCCCTGTATCCTTCTTAGGGTCAGGGGGTTCTGACTCGAAGATGAAATCTCATGGCGGTATCGGTGAGGACAGAGACGGATCCCCTCCACGTATCTTATGCCCTGGGGCCTAAGTGCCAATGTTACAGAAACAGGGGAGTCCAAAAACAAACCCCAGAGTTTGCGGCTGGGAGAGAGGCAGCAGGAAGCAGCTTTCAGGATGCCCTTGCATGCCTGGAGCTAGTGGCTGGATACATTGTTGCAAAGATCCGCTTTACTTCCAAGACTCAGGAAGATGGGAGGGGTCTTGAACTGTGGGCTGGTACGGAAGAAGCAGACAGAGCCTACGTGGGGTTCTGTGAATGGTCAGAACTGTTTGCAACACCCACTGCGTGAGAGGACGCAGGGGGAGAGAGGAGGCAGGGAGGAAGAGAGAAGCAGCTGCGGACATTTTGGGCTGGCTCTGGCTCTAGGAGGCTCTCTCTCTCAGGCTCTCTCTGGCCCTCACGCCCTCACTCTCTGGCTCTTGTGGGCTCCCTCCATGTGGCTTGGAGCAGGGGTCTCCAGGCGGCTTTAAGAAGAGGCTCTCGCCAGGCTGCTTGGAGAAGGAGAGGAGATCCACGCGGTTTGCAGGAAGAAGGCAGTTTGCAAGGAGGCTGAGAATCCAGGTGGTCCTGCATTGAGAGCTGGAGGGCACCGCAGCACAGAAAGGACCTCCCCAATCAGAACTGAGCGATTGGCAGCCGCTGGTAAAGCTGAACTGTGCCTGGGAAGTAGGGAAACGGTGTTTCTGACTTTCCTAAGACAGGCCAGGTCTGGGAGGGGGAGGCAGGACTTTGTGTAAATAAACAATTCTTTTTCTTTTCACCAAACTGGTATTCAGAGTTATGATTCTGGCGGCGGGCAGTCGGACCCCTAACTAAACAGCCCGTGGGTTCTGTTTCTATCGGAGCAGCCCAGGGGTTCTGTTACACCAACAGCCATAGGGCAGGGCCGGCCACAGCTGTCTGGGTTGTGTGTAGCTGCTTGGGGGGACGGGGACCCAGAGAGCAAGAGCCAAGGAGGGCAGTGTTTGCACAGCCAGGGTCTGCCTTTGACCTTCTTTCAACCTTTCTTGACTCCTGTAACGAAAAGTTCTCAAAGTCCTTGTAGGCTGACCTTTACACCCAAGCCCTGAGGGGTCCCTCAACCACAGGGTGAGTATCGACCTTCCAGGACCTGGCTGAAGAGGGTTACCCAATGGGGGGCACTTGCCCACTCCCAAGCTAGAGAGCCAGCCTCCCCGCCTGGCAGTAAGTGTGCTGGGACCCAGCTGGGCCCAGACCAGACTTCGGGGGCAGCGAGGGAGCCCACACTGTCCTAGGCATGGCTCCAGTAGAGCACCCCGCAGTGTTGGCCACGCTGGTGTGCCAGCTGCCACCACCACCTGAGATGGCACGTGGATGCTTGAGTCATAGGTGTGGCTGTTGAGAGGCCGGGAGCTTTGCTCACTTCTGGCTGGAGAGGTTCAAGGAGAAACTTTAAAAGTGCCAGTGAGATTTCTAAATAAATAAAGTTGTTCCAGACACATACTTTCAAATTACAAAAAAGTTCTTAACAGAGCAATGGATGAATACATGTTTTCTTGGAAAACAATAACCACCTTACAAGTGACTTTTCTAGGATTAATCCCGTTCTGGTCAATAAAGGGCTGCAGAATTGTTAACATGGGGGAAGCGTAATCCATTCTTGTCTATCATCCTATATTTGAGAGAGTCACAAAATCTAGCGCTGAGATTTAGAATAAACTTTAGCTGAGAAACCAAGTAGAAACTGCCGAAGTATAACAGGAGTATTATTGCAAGAGCTCAAAAAAATTAAAATTCTTTGACATACATGTTTACTAGAAGAGACCAGATGTTTAAGAAAAGAAAAGAAAAAGAAAGAAAGAAAGATATTCTAAGCATTCTACCAGCTGGTGTCCTACAATTATGCTAAAGTATGCGCCTTCCCTCAAAGCACCAAGGACCGGGAATATGAAGGTCTATTCACATCATGATCCCTGTTTCTGTAGTTTGCATCTGATGGTATTTTTAGTCTCATAATAACAAAATGAAACTGCAGAATGCATTTGAAATCTGATGTTCTTCACACATAGACACACACTCTCTCTCTCTCTCTCTCTCTCTCTCTCTCTCCCTCCCTCCAAAGTGAAAAATCTTATTGGAATTAAATTGTATGTCAATATGTTGTCGTTTAGTTCATTATATATTTTATTTACTTTTGAAGATTTTATTTATTTTTGGAGAGAGGGGAAGGAAGGGAGAAAGAGAGAGAGAGAAACATCCATGCATGAGCGAAACATTGACTGGTTGCCTCTGGCAGGCACCCCGACTGGGGACCGAACCCACAACCCAGACATGTGCCCTAACTGGGAATCAAATCGGCGACCTTTTGCTTTGCAGCATGACACCAACCAACTGAGCCACACTGGTCATGGCAGATTATTGTACCTTCTAAAAGAATTGATCAACGAGGTAACTTCAGAATGAACATGTGTAACGATACTATTAATGGCTACATTAGGCTAATCCCCCGGGTGTCCGTTCCTAACCCTGGAACCTATAACACATTAATGTACATGACAAAACAAACGTTGTAGATGTGATTAAATGAAGTATCTTGGGGCGGTTATTTTGGATTTCTCATTGGATTCCATGTCATCGCAAGAGTCCTCGGAGAGGGAGGCAGGAAGGTCAAGGAGAGAAAGCCATGAGGTCATGGGAGCAGATGCCAGAGTGAGTGAATTTGGAGGTGCTGGGCAGTTGGCTCTGAAGGAGGAGGGAAGAGCCAGCAGCAGGGAATGCAGGTGGCCTGGGGAAGCTGGGAAAGATGACTCTCATCTAGAGCCTCTGAAAGGAGCCAGTGCCGCTAACACCTTGACACTGGCCCGCTCACACCGAGTTGGAACTTCGGACTTCTAGAACTGTAGTGGCAATCGTAATGACTCGTCATTAACGGGTTTGTTGGCCCAGACCACAGCAGAGGATGAACAGAGAGCTTACACAACAAGATTTCAATTCAGTCCACGTCCGCCATTCCCCTGTTGGATCTTACTGACCTGCTCAGATGGAATCCAAAAGCATGAAATAAAGTCCAGTTTATCATTTTATTTTCTCTTGATGCTAAAGAGCATTTTGCCTAACCCAAGGTCACAAAGATTTTCTTCTTTTTCCTCTAAAAGACTTACACATTTATCTCCTATATTCAGGTCTACGATCACATAGACCTGGGGTATAGTCTGAGGTAAGAGTTAAATTAATTTTCTGTACATAGATATCTGATTGCTCCAACACCCTCTGTTGAAGAGATTATCCACTCCCCTAAGGAACTGCTTTGCCACTTTGGCCCCAAATCAATGGACAATTAATATAATGACTTATTTCTGGACTCCCAGTTGCCTGTCCTTATGGTGGCCCCACATTGTTTGCATTACCATATTGTACCTTTAGAGTAAGTTTTGAAATTGGGACGCGAAAGTCCTCCAACTTTCCACTCTTCAGAATTGCTTTGCCTAGTCCTTTGCGTTTCTGTATAAATTTCAGGATTGGCTCCTCAATTTCTGCTGGCGTTTTACAAAGTTTTATGTTGATCGATTTAGGCAGAAATGTCTCTTATTTCTTAAACCTGGCTTGCCCTAGGTCTATCGGTACCCGGCCAACTCATTAATCCTTGGCCCCTCGTGGGTCTTATGATCGGCAGGACAAAGATATAAAACCTTTTCCTGGAAGCAAGCTTCATCTGTCACTGCTGATTTGCCCTGCCTCAATCCCTTACCATTGCCCAGGATCAGCTATTGATTCGTCTCTCTCTCGCTCTCTTTTTATTTCCAGCTGGGGCCTTTCCCACGTCCACTTGCCATCATTCACCTTGGGCAAGGCTGGCTTCCTTTTCTCCCCGCCATTCTCTCATTTTGGCTTCCTGCCCCATTCACTTTCAGGTTCTTCATTCTGTTTTCCCCTCCCAAGAGAAGGATGTGCTTCCCAGTCCTGTGACCCCAAGTGCCTTCACGGAAATGCGAGCCTCCGCCTCTGCCAAGGCTCATCCCGAGGACAAGTGAGGACATTGTGGAACGGTGGATCGCACGTCAGAAGATGTAGCTTCTCTGACTGGCCATGTCTTATACCAACGGTGTGATCAAGGGCTGGTTATTAACTCCCAGAAAATAGAGACATGACAACTTCCCCATCAACCTCAGAGAGTCGTTTGAGACTCAAACTAGACAACATGAGAACGTTCATCAAAAGCAGGAAAATGCATCGGGATAAGATAGTTTATTCAGTAAGCATTTAAAACATATTTTTCTCCCCAACTAGATTATGACAGTATATTTCTGTGGCATCTAACAGATACATCTACATATTTTGTGAGATCTATATTTTGTAGTATTATGAGGCTCATAGAAGGTTTTATAAATATTTTAGTTAAAATAATAAAATCTTTGATGTAGTTAAAAATAATTATTTGGAACTGGAACAGGACTGTGTAACTGGTAAGAACCCACACACGTGCGTGTGTGAATGGGACAGAAATACAAAGACAGAGATACAGAAAGAACAAGAGACAGAGAGGGATACTTCTTCTAGTTAACATCTTAGGAGACTAGCACCCTGTGAGGCCAACCCTGCTATGTTGAGTCTTGAAAATAAGCATACAAAAGCTGAAGTTTGTACTTAAAGAGAGAAGTCACATACTGAAACTCCGTGTCAGGAATCTATAGTTAAAAGATGGTCATGACCCCCATCCCCACCCACATCAAAAAAGCACTTTTTTTTTTTTCACGAAAGCAAAAAGAATAATTCTTTGCCTTCACTTCGTTGTTTCTTAGAAGCGTAAAAGAATACGAGACGGGGAGAAAGCTATAGCAAGGCATCAGTTCTCATCTAAATCTCAGAACCCAGATCTTGGGCACACTGGTGCGTTTGTCCTTCTAAACGTATGATGCAGAGAACTGAACCTTCAGTCATGAATCAAAGAAGCAGGCCTTTATAGATTCCATAAATAGAGCACTCTTACTGATCAATTCCATATTCATGAAGTAGGTAATCTGTGTGGGTTCTCAAAAATTCAAACACCCACTTACCTTTCAAAGTAAGGAACTACAAGTTCAGAAGTCTTGTGCTCAGACAGAAGAATTTATGGCTATATTTTCTTCAGTTCAGCTCTCTTATGTTTGATCCCGACCAAATGGCATATTCCATCTTATAACGTAAGCTCGTCCAGGTCATTCCTTTTGGAGTGTGTCCCCTCTTCGGTCACTTCTGAGCAGAGGAGTTGCCCACCAAAGCATTTGAGCCAGACTCTTCTGGGAATATCGATACAATTATTCATTAGCTAATGGGTTCTTAAACAATTGGACTGCCTTTCCCTTTCTCTAATCCAAGTACTAGAACAGCACATTTTTCTTCACATGTTTTCTCTGAGATCCCAGGTCTCCATTCTAAATGGAATACTAAACTTCCTGCAAACAGGGCTTATTGCTCAACTTCACGTCTGTGCATTTAATTCTTTGGTTCAATTGGAAGGACCTGTGAGGGCACAATAGACATTGGTCTGCTTGGATCACAGGGAAGGAAAAGATAAGAGGAAGAAAGACGAAGATAACGAGGAAGTGGGAAGGAAAAGAGAGAGAAAGGGGCAGAACGGAGGGAGAAGGAAAGAAAGGAAAGCACCTTCCACCTGCTAGGCTTGGCCAGACACGATCTGTAACGAGCTGTAGGATGTAGCAATTTGTATTCACCAATGTGCTTTGCTCTGAAGGTTAGATTCCCTTCTGGGCTGAGAGAAGCGTTACATTCGTATATAAAGCAGGTAGGAAAAAAATCATACCATATCTTTGAACATATACACAACTATTTTCTTACCTCTTCATCCCCCTTTCTGAAAAATGAAGACAGAAGCATTTTTGAGCTTTATAGCAATTGCACGCCAATCAAACATGTGTTTCAGGAGGAAGGTCCCGGGCCTACTCCTGCAGTGACTTTAACAGCTTACAAAGTTAACGCGCTCAGAGACACAGAAAACGGAGCAATGCTTGCCAGAGGCGGGGGGCTGGGGGGCTGAGTGAAAAAGGTCACGGGGTGAACCCAAACGCATCAGCAGCGACAAAACCGTCACGGGATGTATAGTTGGATAGAAAACATAGTCCATAATGTCGTAATAACCATGTGGGATGTCAGGTGGGCCCTGGGAATATCAGGGGGAACACTTTGTGAAGCGTATGATTGTCTCACCGCTATACTGTACACCGAAAACCAAGACAAAATAATATTGAATGTAAACAGCAATTTAAAAATAACCGTTTAAAAAGTTATGATTTGTTTATGACTCCCGAGGGGAATGTTTTAAGAAAAAAATAAAATCATTTCTTCTCAGAACAAAGCGGGGTGCGGGGAAGGATGAAGGTGTCTTACCCTCCCTGAAGGACCCTGGCATGGGTGTGAAAGGGGGCAGAAGACAAGCCAACTCGGATCTTCAAGTGCAGGGTATGATGCTCTGGGGCAGAGAGAAGCTGAGGGCGGTCAGAGGAGGCTGTCTCTGCAGGACTCCCATGGACCAGGGCCTGAACCTGGGACTGCGAACGGGGAGAGAGAAGGCACTGTGGATGGAAAACCTGAGCGCTCTGATATAAGCACCGAGCGCTACACATGTCCCCACGAGCACGCCTTCATTACAACGCCCCACCAATTTCAATGTTCGGTTTTCACCTATTTTATTCAGAATGTTTTATAATTTCCCTTGCGACTTTCTCATCAATTTTTTTTTTTTAAATTTTCTAAGTAGTTGGCATATTAGGAATATCTTTCTGTTACTGACGTCTACGTCTATAATTTCCTTTTGGTTAAAGAACACAGTCTGTGCGCTTCGGTTATTGGAGATCCATTGAGACTGCAGCCTGTGCTAGGGTACACCTTTGCGAGTGCCCTTGTGTGCCCTTGAAAGGAATGTACATTTTATTCTTGATCTCAGCACTCCTTTTCACACCCCAGGAGACGAAATTTACACATACCGGGCACAGAAGCCATCATATGCATGTCACACATAGATCCTCCCAAGGAACACACTGTGCCTGTTTGTTTTTTATTGTTGAAATTACAACAGGTGTCCGCCATTTTCCGCCTTTTCCCCCCTCCCGCAGCCCTCCCCCCACCTGGCCGTCACCACGTTGTTATCTGCGTCCCCAGGCTTTGCATACATGCATGTATGTTCTTTAGTTACCCCCTTCCAGTCCCCATCCCCCTCTCCTCTGAGACCTGTCAGTCTGTTCCATGTATCCATGCCTCCGGGTTTATCTTGTTTGCCAGTTTAGTTCGTTCATTAGACCCCTGGTGCTTCTTAAAAGTACTGCTGCTCCTCTGCTGGGAAAGCCCAAGCGGCTGTCCGTCAGAAGGCCATCCGACCGTGTTCATAATCACGGTGTTTGAAAACCTGCATCCAAGAACTTTTCCAACTTGTTCCTCAACGACACCTTCTCTGAGCCCCAAACAAGGCCGCTCCCCAAACATCCTGTTCATCTCGGTTCAGACATCGGAGCCTTTGATCCTGCCACTTCTCCCATGCACAATACACGCTCTCTTGTCCTTCACCTGCCCAGGGACCCTACCTTGGCTCCGGGTCACAGGTGAAGCGCACATTCTGTACAAAGCCCCCTGTGGCCCCTGAGGCTTCCCGTCAGAATTACTTCCTGTCCCCCCGGGGTCCCCATGGCTTGGTGCTTATGCCCTTGTTTAATATTTATCATAACCTAAGGTGTTATAATCGCCTCTCTCTGGTTTCCCCACTAGATCACAAAAAATAATGGTTTATTCATCCTGGTACCATGCTTCCTAGCCCAGAAACTTTAGTAAATGTAGGAACACCATTTGTCATTTGATTTTAATCAACGTTTGATGACTATTTCCGAAGCCAACAGAATAAAAGTTCTGAGGTTAAATTTGATTCTTAACTGGTTTTACTTTCATGGAATCTCCTTATTTTTAAAGATGTATAAAGAACGTCGATGACTCACAGGATTTAGTGTTAGAGTATCTCTTGTATCTTCCATTTAATTTTTTCATCCAATATTAAGAATTTGTTTATAATTTACAGAAGAGACACTGGAGGGTCAAAGGAAACATTCCAAATGCAATATTTTACTGCAAGAAATACTGGCTTGCCTCTGGAGAAGATAAATATACTTAACAGCCACCCTGGTGTTTAGACCAGTTAAAGGAAAACTTAATCAACAGGCCAGGAGACAGCTCCATGACTCATGAATATTAAACATGAATTTCATTAAGCCGAACAACATTGAAAAATGCTGCCATAGTTGAGGTAGACCTGTGGAAATGATCTATGATACCCAACAGCCAACGGTCAGGTAGATCTCTACAGCAGGTCATACAGCTGATCGTGATTGCAGATTATACCAGAATTAGGAATCACGGCTGGAGCCCAGTACAGTAACTGGTCAATGTGATCTGATGCGTGGCTTCCCTGGTCAGTCTGAGTATAGAAAAGTATGGGGCAATATTTTAAGAAGGATGGCGTGAGGGTAGTAACGGCAGCAAAAGAAGAACAGTTGGAGGACTTGAGATGTGACCCTAACTTTCCCGAGGATTTAATGTGAGGGTCAGGGAACAGGAAAGGAGAAAGGGCAGGTATGTTTCTTCTCTCACCGGACGGTCACCGCACTGAGTGTGTTACAAGCCCGTGAGCGTGGTTTGCTTTTCTCTGCGCTTTGCGAGGCTGGCCGTTCAGTGGGGCTGGGAGTGGGGTGTTTCACTGAGATCCATCCCCCCCAGCAGCCTTCATACGCATGATCTTGAAACAGATCTCCTTTTGTTTTTTTAAATATATTTTTATCTTGATTTCTAAAACTATGATTTCTGAGCCACTGCCCCTTTGAGGTTTCCTTCTGCCTTATCTGAACTACCTCCTGTCGACCAGCCTCTGTAAGGGGGATATGTGGCGGTCACTTGGTCACCTGCCCACCAGGGGTCACATGCCCGGTTGTTCAGCGGATGCTTTCTTCATTTATGCTTCCCCTGCCTCCTTCACAAGTCAGGCGGTTGGGAGCAGAGGAGAGTCCACCCTGGGAGTGGGAGGCTGGGCAGGTGAGGGAGGTAGTACCTGAGGAAGCAGGGCGAGGGAGGGGAGAAGTCAGGAACTGAAGGAGGTGGTACCCTGGTTACATGAGAAGGGCCCCCCAAAAAACGGAATTTATTTATAAAAATTTGTGTAATTATTCTGACACGTTTGAACTTCAGTCACCTTCAAAGTCCTCTCCGTTGAATGCAACGCACCTGTTGCGACATTTTCCCCTCTGCTCAAAACAGTGTTTGAACTCTTTGGCTTTGATGCCTTTTGGTGCTTCTGCTGTTTTCTGTTTTGCCTCTTTCCTTTGAGGACTTTTTTCACCTGGGGGAGAAGAAGTCTCCTGGGGAGAGATCAGGTGAACAGGGAGGGTGGGACATGGGGTCATGCCGTCTTTGGTCAAAAACTGCTGAACAGTGCAGTGTGGGCAGGTGCGCTGGTAAGTCATCCGTCACGGTGGGGAATGCATTTAAAAAGTCTTCAAAGAAATCCCCTGAAGCCAAACTCAGCCTCTCACTACACCACCTGCTGGCACACCGATCCAGATGGGTTCCTCGAACACTCACCTAGTGGGGGTGATCAAGTAGTAGTTGACAACAGGCATGAGCGGAATCTACTCTGGTCATTGAGTAGTTCCAAGCAAGATATTCTCCTGGTGTCTCTTACTGCTTCCAATTTTAATAATGATGATTTATGAAGTCCTCCTAAGGTGGGTAAATCAGGCCACACAAACAGAAGCAGAGAGGATAAACTTTTTGGAAAGATACTGAGTATCCCAGCTGGGCTTCTTGAAGAGAAGCACTCCCTGGAGCATTGTGGGGAACAAGAAAACCCTCCACACCTTCGTTCTCAGATCTGCTCTTCTCTCTACCGTGATTCTCTCAGCACAGACCACCCTGTCTGCTTCCCAGTCGTGGTGGTTCCAAATGGCTGCTGTTTACAAAACCCAAGTTCATATGTTAGGTCTAGCCACCCGGAAGGAAGTCTTTCCCTCTCCCCGCCTCCTTTACCCTCTCCCCTCCTTCTTCCACTTCCACAGCTACCGCAAACACCAAGGAAAGGATGGAGTAAATGGACTTTTCCAAATAAGTCCTGATATGACGTGTTTTAAATGGAATCTTTTCCTAAGAATAAGGTGCCGTTTAAACTAGTTGAATTATAGACATCTTTATTAAACTGTGCCATGATTATAGACATTAACATCCTCCAGGTACCCCGCTGAGTAGGTACCTACCGAACAATGTAGCTGGCATTCTGATGTAGCGTACTCATGAGAGAGAAGCTACTTGGGGTTTGTGATGTGAAGTGATCTTAAAAGGGGCGAGAACAAGATCTCATAGACCAGCAGAGTCACTTACATGTTTAGGGGCAGCAATATGACGTGTTAACAGGGGATGACTGCCCTCCCTAGAGACAGTGGGTGAGTTAAGTACTCGTTAACTTTCACGTCACTTTTAGAATTCTAAAGTAACTCGTTTAGTACTAGGTAGGTTTATTTTTATATGTGAATTACAGGTAATATTACCACAAAGACTTCCTCTTAATATGAAATGAAAATCTAAAATTAAACTCTTCTGCTAGAAAAAAGAAAATGTAGCAGCAGTTGGTGACTGAATCCTCATCATAAATTTATCTGGCCTTCTTTGGAATAAGCATAACATTAAAGAGGCAAGAAAAAAACAAAACAAAAAATGTGTCCTGCAGCCTTAGTGAAACCTGTAATTAATTTTGTGTTATGAGCACTTTTCTATAGAGATACTAAAATCCTCAACCTCCAACACGCTTCATATTATCAGAGGTAGTACATATTAAATAACTTGCATGACGTTTGCTGCACCTGTAGGCAACACATCAATATTACAGGCAGGAAGGGGCCTAAAAAAAAAAAAAAAAAAAAAAAAACCAAAGGAGGCAAGAAAATGGAGTCTGTTTCTTCTATAAAAGCTCTCCTGGAAGTGCTGCCCAGGGACTCTGCCACTACATTCACCAGCCAGACCGACTGGTGCCACGGGGTCTGGGTCACTGACCGAGTTTTCACACTCCTACATGTAACTCTAATCGATGATTATTTGAGGATACTCCTGATCCTCAGAGAAGGAAAACTCTGACTCCAAAAAACCTCCGCTGCCTTGCGGCATACCTCTTCAGGGGAAAGGCTAAGGGAGTAAACCCCGACAGAAAATCCGGAGCCGGAGTCCCTAAGGCGGTTTGACGTTGTAGTCAACACCGGCAACTCCTGCGGCGCACCTGAAGCCAAGCTGTATTGACTCCGTCTTTCCCTTGGACCCTTCAGCTGCGAAGAGAGGGGGGGTCTGCTGCACGGGCAACAGCAGACCCTCCATATCACCCTGCCCAGGCTCTGTAGCTTCAGCTTCACTGGAGAGGACACTCCAGCGTCATCGCAAGATGTCGATTCAACACGGGAGGAGACAGATACCGTGTCACTCCCGAGTCGGACTGCACAGCCATTCTCGGCGGTGCAGATAGACTCTTAAGAAGCTACACCATCGTCTCTCGAGACGGACGGCTGCCGACGACGACGACATATTAAATATCTTAGCATTTTTCTGGGTGTGGCAGTACTTTTTAATTTAAAAAAGAAACACCTAGACAATAAATCAGTTGACTTCCATTTAATTTCTTCTGTCTTGTCTGAAAACGGAAGGAACTTTAATATAAGGGTTAGTGTTCAAGTTCCCTGTCTAAGGAGGCCCTTGTAGTGACAGCGCAGTTTAATGTTAATTCACAAGTATTTGCTTCTCTGCTGAGTATCTGCGCATCTGAACACTGAGAGGAGAGTGATCAAACGCATATTAGAAGGAGACCCTGCCGTGTTCTAACTAATTCTGACTCAAGTAACGACTGTCTGCTAGGCAAGGAGGTTTTGAAGTGTCCCTTATTCCATCTCTTGACCGATCGCTGTTGTATGTGGTTTTCTCCCTGAGCACATGGCTGACTTAGTAGAAGCATGTTAGATTCATACCGTGTCATTGCCTCCTGAGATAACTGCGCTGAGGAAGGAAACAGACAGAGAGAGGCAGGGGAAGACCCCCTGCGGGCGTTGGTTAAAGAGTCTGCGTGAGGCTCTGTTGTGGGCTGATGTACCCGAGACCACGATTGTCCGGTGAAATACGTCAGAAAGCGATGCTTCTTTCCAAAGGTGCGCGCCCCCATCATGGCTCCGGATGTTATTCTTGGCGTCATAAAAACGACTTAGATTTTAGCCCAGATCTGGATAAGCATCTTCCTTTCTTATGGAAGGAAGCTCTGACAGGAGCACACAGAGGTCGGGCGGGGCTGCCCGTGAGCAGCAAGAGCAGCCAGACCTCGTCAGCAATTCATTCACATTTGCTAATGCCCACCGGGTGTCATTTCAGCCTGAGCTGCGTGGTTTTTCTACACAGAGCAAAGGCAAGGGTATGAAGGTCCAATGCCCTTCCATTGCCCATCAGTATGGAGACCATGTTATTGGCAGATACACTCCACGTCATCTGTGCTCGCCCTATGTGGTGGAGAAAGAGTCAAATAAGGGGAAATAAGGGGAAACAAGGGGAAAATAGCATCAGAGAGCAAAGCAAGTAACAGTGAGCAGAGAGGAGACGGAACATGGAGGAGTGAAAGAAGGGCTGTCCAGAGAGAAGGAGAGAAAGAGGTGAATCCTCGCTCCTGGCCTGGGGACACTTCCAGTCCCCAGAGCTCTGCTGCCCAATAGTAATACATCGTGAGCCAGAAGGCAAGCTACGGGTGGTCTTTTTCAGTGTTCTAGTAGTCACGTTAACATGTATGAAGGAACCCCTTACAGTGGTCCCTCACTGATCGCGGGCATTACGTTCTAGACACACCCCCGTGACAGGTGAAAATCCGCGCAGTAGGAACCTTACATTTATTTTAGTGTTTATATATATTTTAAGGCTTTATAAACACTTCCCACACACTTATAAACCGTTCCCAGTCCCTTATTAACCTTTTCCACACTTTTATAAACACTACTTATGTTCTTAAACATATTCTACACTCTTAAACCTATGGAACTTTAACAACATACGTATACAGTACCGCAAAATCCCACGATATAGCAAAAAATCTGCAATTAATAATTAAATACAATATCTTTAAAAACCCCCGATACAGTGAGGCCGCGGTAAGTGAGCCGTGATATAGAGAGGGCCGGCTGGATATTCAGGAGGTCGCTTTAATATGCAACCAACATGAACACTGTTCATGAGCTATTTTACCTCATTTTTGTCTGTGCTAACTACTTAGGATTTGGTGTATAGTTTACACGTGCAGCCCATCGCAATGGGGTTCAGCCACATTTCAAGGACTCAGAGGCCACGCGTGACTCGTGACCACTCTGCTGAGCAACGTAGCTGTAGGAGATTCCACTTCTCTTATGATTCAGTGTTTTGGGGAAGATAAATCGATTCCTCAGAACAGGCAGGAAGGCTTGATGACGGATGTTTGACTCAGAGTCAGAAAAGAAGAAAGAAGCTTTTTCATTCTGGCTGCCCCCACAAGCTGCGGTGCAGATGATCTCCGTTTCCTGTAAAGGAAACCGATCCTTGAATTTACATTTCCCACAATGAAGTCGGCAGAACTGAGAACGCATTCTAGGAGGGACTGTGCTTCCTGGAAACCAACGCTGCCTCAGGTGTATTTAGCAGGTGGATCTGTGTAGTGCAATGTTCTTGTTAATACACCCATGAGTTCCGATACATGATATCGGTGATGCCGCTTGTGCCGACTAAAGATGGAAGCAAAGAAACTTAATGTGTTGCTATGGCAATGGATGCTTGGGAACAGAATAGAAGGCATAGCTTTTCTCTTCCTCTCTCACACCCCTCCATTCACATCTGCTATGTGCTGCCTCGTTTTGCTGCATCTTGCTTGCCCTGTTCACTTACTGGTCATGGCCTGAAACTTTAATCGTGATGTAGCTGGCTGTCTGCATAGCAAAGAAACACAAAACCAGACTGCAGGGTCGCCCATCAGAAACGACTTTCTTACGAGCTGCTTCTGAAAGCAAAACCAAGGTGCCAAGCCATTGTCTGGTGAGAAGGAGCCATGTAGCCAGCGAAACCAGCTTGTTGCTTCCTCAGTCCCTACACTTCTTCTTCCATCACAGGACCAGAATGACCAGTGAAGTTGTCACTTCCCGCTGCTCCTAGAGGGGCTTTGTTGGCCTGGCTCTCCCACCGGGGCCCAAGACCCTGTTCTCCTTCCCACGCCCCAGCGCCTTGCAATGTGGCGTCTCATGGTCACTTCTCATCCAGTCAGAGACAGCACAGCCTTTGGTGTGTGAACTCCTTAAGGTCTATAAAGATCATTGTCAAATATGCTTTATGTCAGGTCCAAGGCGTACCTGGACACTAACAAATGATTGTTTTACATTTGAAGAGCATTTATCAATCAATACAAGATCAGGAACTTTAAATACTGTATGATCTCACTTGGATGTGAAATGTAAAAAACAATATAAACCAAAAAATGGAAACAGAGTCATAGATACAGAAAACAGACTGATGGTTGTCAGAGGGGAGAGGGGTTGGGGGGCTGGGTGGAAAGGTGAAGGGGTTGAGGAGGATAGCTTGGCAGCTACAAAACAGTCCTGGGGTGTAAAGTCCAGCAGAAGAAATAGAGTCAATAATATTGTGATAACTCTGTGTAGTGCCAGGTGGGTGCTGGGAATATTGGGGGGAACACTTTGCAAAGAACATTATTGCCTAACCAGTATGCCGTACACTTAAAACTACTACAAAAGAATATTAAATATAAACTGTCTTTGAAATGTTTGTTTGAATTTTAAAATGTTAAAAAAAAAGACCAGCAACTCAATAGACTAGTGGGTTGTCTGTCATTTTCCAGTTTAACCTTTCGGGGACGATCTAAATATATTTCAAAAGACAGTACAATAAAAATGTTAAAAAGAGAGATTACTTTGGCTACTGTTTCAGTATATTTTAATAAAGATGACTACTCATAAATAATGACTTGTGTGAGTGGACATTTTTATAGAAATGAACAAATGTTGGGAATTTCACAGCTGGGCTGACATAGTATGAAAATTATGGGTGAACGAATTATATGTCAAATTTCTCCATAAACTGAAGAAGTAGTTTATAACAAGCAATAACTCTAAGAAGTTAAACACTTTACACAACCACTTTTCCCCTTCACCACCTCCAACTGTTACATTGACAGAAATTTTAGGAAAAGTTGTAGATTTCTAGGAGGTCTAAATGGGATATTTAGGAAACTAGATTTAGTTCTTAAGAGGCACGGCGATCCCAGCTAACACATGGATGATTAAATAATAGAGCATTAAACTGGATGTCAGGAAACCTGGACCCAGAATCCACCTGTGACGGCTGATACAGCACCTGAGCACAAGAGGACAGGAAGGTCAGTCTCTCAGTCTCCCAGTCTCTCAAGTACCCAACACAAGGCCGGGCCCAGAGAAATGATCCCCTCTCTTCCTTCCTTCATCTTCCTTACTCTGCTTGTGGTTTTGTTTATGTGTCCGTCTCACCAAACTAAACTGCGACCCGTGTGAAGCATGTGTACTGGTTTCATTGGATTCCACTGCCCAAGCGATGGGAGGGAGGGGGGAGCGGGAGGAAGTCACATGGTTTAAACAAAGGGAAGTATACTTTCCCTCCCATGTGACAAAATGACCGGACTTGAGAAGTCCTAGGCTGGGATGGCAGCCCCATTGCTGTTATCACAGATCCAGGCTCTCGTCACGATGCTCATCGTCCTACACATACATGTCTGTCACTCTGAAGACGATGTCACGGTTCCAGATGACTGCTGGAGCTCCAGCTATCCAGCCCAGTGCGCATACAATTGTGAGCAAAAAAAAGAACCAGCCCAAAAGGGCACTATATCCTAGGCGGCAGTTTTCAATTTCTTGCCTGTCAGCTGCAAAACTACTCCTTTGCTTTCTGCGGCCTGCGTTTTGATGCTGGTACTTGACTACGTGAATACTTTTTTGTTTTGCCAGTTTATTCAATAAGACTTGCCCATCGATAGTTTTGCAAGGACATTGCAAACCTGGAGCAGGAGGAAAGGGTCCCCTTTCTGGTTCCAAAATGACATTTTTGGTGAGAATGGCCTGGCAGTGCTTATATCGGCATCACATACAGACCCACACGGGTCTGTGTCAACCACGCAATTTGTCTACCAGCAGGCAGGCCACACGTGTGGGCCAGCTGCAGCCTGTGATTTACTTGGTCCCCAGAGGACTGCCTGTTCCACATCTGAATTTCAGGGGTACGGTGGAGCTTTTGGTAAATCCCTAGTGTCTTCCCTGATCATGCGAGGCCTTAGAGATAGTAGCTCCTTCTACGGTCCTCAGAATCCTCTGTCATCCATGTTTATGGTTAACTGCCTTTTGCTAGTTAACAATTCTATTAAATTTTCCCTGTTGAAATCACTGGTGTCATTTCTGTCTCCTGACAGGACTCTGATTGATTCTACTTATATAAAGTTCAAAATCAGGCCAAACGGATCTGCAATGACAACAATTCTCTCTAGGAAGGTTATCGACTGAGACAGTCATAAGGAAGCATCCTGGGGTGCTAGGAATATGTTGTATTTTAGTCTGGGTGCTGGTGTTTGCGTGCACACACACAAAAACCCATTGACCCATATGACTAAGATTCGTACAGCTCACTCCATGCAAGTTTTTCCTCCATCACCATAGTGAGGAGAACAATCTAGGTCGCAAACCTAGGGATAAAGAGATGGATAAAGAGAGAACCCTTTGTAACTGACCCAGCCCCCTCCAAGTGGTTTCCCAGTCACATCACACTGCACAGAACCATGTGGCCGTAAGTAGCCACAGGGTGTGCCTAGCTCCAAATCCGGGTTCTGTCAGTGAAGGAAGAAGGAGAGCGGGTGCTGGTGTAGTCGGCTAGTGATCTTTGCCACCGCAGGTACTGTATTAAATTCGCTGAGTGAGAGCCGTGGCCTTCAGCCCTGAAGATACAGCTGTAAACAGATCGTCACAGCCCACCCCTCATGCAGCGTACGTTCTAGCACATGACTCTTAGCAGGCCCCCCAAATGTTTGTTGAATAAATAATGTGAACAACAGGGAAATGCATGGACAAGTTAATGAGTGAATAAATAATACTTGTCTCAGTGGGAATGAACAACTTAAGGAACTGCAACCGTAGCTATAATTTTGAGAAGAATGTGTGCCCGGTAGGAAGAAATGAGCTATCTTTGGGAGACCGGCAGGGCTGATCTATCCTACAAGAGCCGTTTCAGAGAGCTATAAATCTCCCCACAGAAGTGACTTCTCGGCAGAGGAGAGAGGTGAGAGGTGAAGGCCTCCTACCGGGAGAACAGATCTATGCGTCACTTTGTCCAAAGCCCATTTGTCAGTTCCATATCTCCCAGACACGTGGTTTTTAAATATAATGATTTTAAAAGCTTCGGCTAAAAAGCACACTAACCAAATTCTGGGAGAACACACGCTGCCCGCGAAAGATAAGGAAGCATTTATAAACCAAAGGCTTGTCAGGGAATAGTGCACCTGCATGAGGTCTCTGAGCCCAGCCTCAGGTTTAGCTGCAGAAGGGCCTCCTGAGACCCTCACTGGGGCCTTATCACGGGGAAGCACACCCCAAAACTCCTTTAATTTAGACAGCGGCATTGGACAGGCCCCGCTCTCGCCTGCAGAGTGAGACAAGAAGACCATTGGTTGGGGGCTTGGGGACATCACTAGAGAGGGCAAAGTGGGGTCAGAAATCTGCGGGGAGAATGTTCACAAGACAATGGGGAGAAAGAGAAGGCAGCAAGTCATGCTGGTGTTGCAAATGTCGTGAGTGCGTAAATCAAGGGGAAAGCCTGGGTGATGGGCGTATCGAAGGTGTTAGGATGGGAACACAGTGACACTGGAACCCTGTATGGGGAGGGTTTTTATAAACCAGACAGAGGTTTAATTAAACGATAGCCCAGGAACACAGGCTGCAGCTCTGTCACTGCGCAGCTATGAGCAATACCTCTCGGATCTCAAGTTTCATTGACCACAAAATGGAGGTTTGTAATATGTAACATGAGTGGGCCCCCCAAAACTTACTTGAGTCCGATATAGTATTCCTACCCTCCACTCTGAGGACGTAAGGGATATATGTATTATGATCTATCCCTTACAGAAGCTAGTATTGTGTTGACACACACCTGTTCAGGCTCTTGAATAAGACAGAGAACACGGTGCCCACCTACTGGAATGGATCCTCCTCCCTCATGAAACAGACAGTGGCTGCAGCCGTGAAGCTGATGGGATGTGTCGCCATGGCTCCAGCGTCTGCTCTATGGCGTACGGACCCTCCCGTTCCCAGCACCAGCCGTTCCCCAGCTAACTTCATGAACCCTCAGACTTGCCGCCTTTTGAAAATCTTTGATTATCTTCACAAACTCAGCACGACTTATAATAAAAGTGGCGGTGAGTTTTTCTCCCCAGGGGAAGTACGTATTGAACCCCAGAAATGAAGGGATATAACTATTATATGGAATTTCATGTATACCCGGGGATGGGAGAGGTGAAAGAAATCTGGGGATCTTGAGAAATCAACCCATCTACCAGGAGGGTACATAGCTGTTTTTTCGAGGTCAGCCCTCTTTTCAAGGGGGTGACTCTAAGCCTGAGCCCTGTGTGGCCTTGGGCTGCCCCAGATTAGGAATTAAAAACGTGGTCACTCATAAGACTCACCCATGTCTATCTCCGAGTAATCTCATTGTGTTCTTCTGCTTCCGTCCCCTTCCCGGCCTAAGAACCCACACGCAGCATGTCCCACTTCTTCTGCCACTGTCCTGCCACAGAGGCTGCTGTTCATGGCTAGGACGCTGTCCCCAAGAGCTGGAAGAGATGCCAAGCTATCTTCTTTAACTCACTTTCTTATTTCTCTCAAACCCTCATTCAAATGGGCTGCTTCATGTCCACACACACCTAAATCCAAGCTTAGAGTTAGGGAGGGATTTCCACGACATAGACAAAGAAGTAAGTTTAAGGAACAGGGCAGTAGTAATAACAACCTTATCTTTATAAGAACAGGTACCATTTATGGAGACCTAGCTCTAGGCCAACCGCTGCACTAAAAGTTTCTTAAGCATTTTCCGATTTGACTACTATCAGACCCTATGCAAAAGACCCTATTCTTTTTTTACCATTAAGAAAAGTAAACTAAGGTGCAGAGAGTTAAGTACCATACCCAAGTTCACAAATGTAGAAATTTATTGAGCCCAGATACGAACCCCAAAGCTGAAGGATGCAACCATTGCCGTTTGCAGATAAACCACAAGGTGCTGGCCTTGAAATTAGCGTGACCCGATTGGAGAGCCTGAGCCCTCTTTTCATCAGATGTGATTGGACAGAATGTGCACAGCTGGGCTAACCCTCCGGGTTTTGTGTTGCCTTAAATGGATATGAAAAATGACCCTACGGACCAAAGTAATGGGAATTCTGTCCAAGGGAGAGCATCCTTCTGGGCGAGCTGCTACGCAGTTAAGTGCTCCCGTCCACCGCTGTCTTTACAGGATCTGAATGTCCTTTAGATGCAAAGTCTTTTTGAATTTCCAGGAGATACTAATACAAATGACGGGTAATGGGGTAAAAAGGAGGGTTCTGTTTTTGGGAGACACCAGGAGACTGGAGGATAGGAAAAGTAACATGGGGGGCATTGGGTGACCAAACAGGAGCAAGTCCCAAACAATCTCTATTCCTTAGTCACAGATGAGCCCTGGTCCTGGATACATGCCAAGCATCTTACAGTGATCACACCTTCGGCGCTCACCATGTTCAATGCTCACGCCGCGGGACATCTCTGCTATTTCATTTCACGACATGACACTATTCATATTCACAGTATTGGTCAGTGTTTCCTGCAGCAGCAAACAACCTCCCCACGTCAGCGGCTGAGAAAGCAAGTGGTTATTTCCTGTTCACAGTCCACGAGGGCTGCAGGTTGGTTGTCATTTGGCTGGGCTTCACCTGTCCCCTCGTTCTGAGACCCATAACGATCAGCTACCATGTGGCTGCAGTCATCCCAGAGGGAAGAAGCAAAGGAAGCAGAGCCACTTCCTGCACGTCAATCAAAGCTCTTGTTCAGGCCCAGTGTTTGCTGCACCTGTAGACAACCCACTGGCTTAAGCAAGGGAGTCTGCTTCCTCTACGCGATGGTACTGGGCATGGTGGGCGGGGGGGGGGGAGTGAATAACTGTGAGCGAGTGATCAGATCTGTCCTAGCTGGGTCTCCCGTCACAGCGCCTGTCCTTCTCTGTCGGACCCTCTGGGACGCCTGCCCCTGCTGCCTTCCCCTCTCCCTCTGCAGGGTTCCCCCCAGCGAGCCTCCCACACCACTCCCCTCCCCGACTTCAAGCACATGTTCTCCCTATATATTAAATATCTACCTAAGTACCCTTCCAGTACCACAAGCTCAATTTATGCAACACTGAATTTATTAGGCATTCTAGTTCCTAAATATCTGTTTTCCTTGGATGCTCTGAGTGGCCTTCTGCAAGCCCTGGCCCTTCTACATGTTAACCTTCAATGCAAAGCCTTCCCTCTCTGTTCTTTCTCTCCCTAAAACCAGGCAGCCCAGCCACCTCCTTGCCATCAGCCCACTTCCCACCCCAGCAGTGCTAGGCCATGCCCTGCTGTCCTGCCCACAGGGGGCCATCCTGAGAGGTTTGCGACCCTCCCCTCCTTCTTCAGCTTCTCCTGGTTTCAGTTCCTCCTCAGATGTCTCAGAGTGATCGTCGTCAGGCATAAACTCATCATGACATTCTCCAGGTGACGGTGACCCTCCGTCAGTGCGGTTCAAACTGTGGGGACTGCAGGAGTACATGGAGGTGCCTTATGAACTGATGAGAGGAGAGGGGGTGGAAATCTGCACACTCCCTTCTCTTGATGTCACCACAAAAGGTCTATTTTATAGGTAGGCACCCCACACCATGTGAATAAAGGATTCCTGAAATATCAAGCCAACAGACAGACAAAAATACCTTGACATTTTCTCCCCTGGAGGGTATATGCGTGTTTCTTAAAGGTTTACACTTCAAGTCAGGCTTCTGTCTTCTCTTCTGACTGTACCCCTGCCATGTGTTCTCCCCAAATCCCACCTCATATATGCTTTCTTTGCCAGGACAACGCCACACAGAAATACTCAATGTAGTTCCCTTGGCTGGACGGGTTCTCTCCTTTTCTTCAATTGCACCGAGAAAACCCCTGCTCTGAACTTTAAGATCCAAGCTCAGAAGAAGTCACCTCAACCCCACCTCCCCACCTTAGCACTGCCAGCCCAGGTGGTAACTGTTCCCACTGTGGTGCCTGTACCCCGCTTTTAAATAGCATTGTTTGTTTTGAATTATTGTTTGTTGTTTTTGTCTGTCTTTCCAAGTAGATGAAAGTTTCTGGAAGGTGAAGTAATGTCTTACGTGTGCTTATTTTCTTGTACCCTGCCCAGAAACTGATCCAAAGCAAGTGCTCAAATAATATTTATTATAGGACTGAGTTAGGCCTTAACAGTAGCAAAGCACCCCATCCTCAACTGGAGCCCTAGAAAACACTGGCTGCTTTTTGGACTCTGTAGTGGACATTGCTACTGTCAAGCTCACTGAGCAGCCTTGAATTTCCTTTCTAGAAGAGAGCCAGAAGCTGCTGTCCTTGCCTCTCTTCCAGTTAGAGATGGCCAGAGCTGAGCAATCGCTCTGACCACTGAACCCCCTCTACTAACAGCTGTTCTAAGAAAAACAAGCTGGACTTCCAGCCAAGATGGAAGCCTAGACAGACACGCTGCGTCTCCCTCTGCAACTAAGAAGGAATACAACTACCTCAAAACTAGAGGTAATCAGAAGTTCCAGAAAACTGAGCTGCATAAAAGTCCAAAAAACAAAGAAATAAAGAAGAAATACTCACCCAGACAGCTAGGAGGGGTGGAGCTGGGGCAGAGAGGATGCGGTGCGGTGGTGACAGCAGTGGCAGGCCAGCAGAAAGTGCAGTCACACATTATAAAAGTCAGGAGGGACACCTGGGGAGAGTTCCCAGCCTCAGACCAGACCACAGAGCTTATGGTCCCAGCATGGGGGAAAATCAAGCCTCATTGCTTCTGACTGTGCAGACCAGTGGGGGTTGGGGCAGAGGAAGAAACTGCCAGTCTTTAAATAGGAAGAAACTTAAAACAAGGTCCACCTGTTTAAAGGGCCCCCACGGTCCTAGAACATCTGCAGACCCACTCACTCTGGGAATGACAGCCAGGGCAACAGCTAGAGGGGTGCCAGTCCCATATGAAATTAGGAGAAGTGCCTGGAAAAGGGGCGAGTGCTGAGCAAGCGGCATTGTTCCCTCTCAGACCCCTCCCTCACACAGAGCGCCACAACGTGGTGAAACATGTCGCCCTGTACTGAGGAATCCCTAAGGCTCCGCCCCTTAAAAAATAACAGGTGTGACAGCTCTACTTAAGACACAGAGGCAAACAAACACAGGAGCCTGTCAAGATGAGGAGAAGTATGACCCAACAGAGGGAATGGATCAAGGTTCCAGTAGGAAAACTAAGCAATGAGGAGACAGCCAACCTAACAGACACAGATTTCAAAACACTGGTGGTAAAGATGCTCACAGGCTTGACAGATATGCTTGAGTACGGCAAATGCATAAGGGAAGAAGTGAAGGCTATGCTAAATGAAATGAAGGAAAACCCACACAAAACCAATGATGAAGGGAAGGAAACCAGGGTTCAAATCAATGATTTTGAACTTGAGGAAAACGACAGTCAACCAGTACAGAATGAGGAAACAATAATTGAAAAAAGTGAGGAGAGGCTTAGGAACCTCTGGGAAAACTTTAAACATGCCAACATCTGAATCATAGGGGTGCCAGAAGGAGAAGAGGAAGAGCAAGAGATTGAAAGCTTATGTGAAAAAATAATGAAGGAGAATTTTTCAAATTTGGTGAAGGAAATCGACATACAAGTCCAGGAAGCACAGAAAGTCCCAAATAAGCTAGACTCAAGGAGGACTACACCAATACTCATCATCATTAAAATGCCAAATGGGAAAGATAAAGAGAGAATCTTAAAAGCAGCAAGAGAAAAGCAGAGAGTTACCTACAAAGGGGTGCGTATAAGACTCTCAGCTGATTTTTCAAAAGACACTTTGCAAGCAAGAAGGGACTGGCAACAAGTATTCAAAGTGATGAAAAGCAGGGACCTACAACCAAGATTCCTCTATCCAGCAAGGCTATCATTTAGAATGAAAGGGCAGATGATGTGCTTCCCAGACAAGGTGAAGCTAAAGGAGTTCATCAGCACCCAGCCATTATTATATGAAATGTTAAAGGGACTTATTTAAGAAGAAGAAGATCAAAACTATGAACACTAAAATGACAACAAACTCACAACTATCAACAACTGAATCTAAAAAATAAAAACAAAAAGAAACTAAGCAAACAACCAGAATGGGAACAGAATCATAAGTGTGGGGATCATTTGGAGGGTTATCAGCTGGGAGGGGGAAGGGGAGAAATGGGGAAATGGTGCAGGGACTAAGAAGCATAATTGGTTGGTACAAAATAGACAGGGGGAAGTTCAGAATAATACAGGAAAGGGAGAAGCCAAAGAACTTACACGCACGACCCATGGACATGAACTAAGGGGGGTGGGATTGCTAGAGGGAAGTGGGGTACTGGGCAGAGGGGAGCAAAGGGAAAAGAAATTGGGACTACTGTATAACAATCAATAAAATATACTTAGAAAAAAAGAAAAGAAAAGCAAGTTGACAGAGGTCATAAATGTTCCAATTCACTTTCAATTCCAGCAACAAGTCTCAATAAAGCTCAAGTTTTATGTCATTCCCAGCCTCAAATCAGTAGAGGAAATGCTACAAATAAAATTCAAACTAGTTTAAAAACATACAAAACAGGTGGCTAATCGGTGTAGACATTGATTTCAACATAACGTACAAGGCACACTTGTTTGCAGCCGGTCTTTCTAATTTGTGCAGAATATCTTTCTGAGCCCTGGGGGCACAAAGGCATAAGGAAGAGTGAAAAGATAATCCAAGCCTTAAAGTCTTCGAAGCTCTCCAAGGTTTAGTTCCTTTATTTCGGAAACCTGGCAAGAAACGATAGATATTTCCCAGAGACAAGCAAGGGCCAGCTAATGCCTTGAGGATATTCGCTGCTTTGTTATTTAACGTTCTTCAAGGGCTTCTCCTGCATTTGTGGCCTAAAACCCTTCCTGGGGTCCGGCATGGGGTCAAGGCCAAAACACAGAGGGGAGGTGGGAATGTGAGCTGGAGCTGAAGACCAGGGCAGGTGGCCCGCCCGGTTCGTGTGGACGAGGCGAGGGCCCCTGTCCTCGCTGTCCCCTCTCGGGGTGCACGTCCTGAGTTCGGAGACACCGTGGGAGCGAGGCCAGCGCAGACCTGCCACGAACGAGGCACTTCCTGAGGGATCGGTGTTGTGCTGGCCTCGGCCACACGCACGCTTTCGTCAATGCTTTGCAGCCGTCCTGAGGGGCATGTGGGGTTTATTGTCTCACGTTCTCGGGTGCAGGGCTTCAGGTCACTTGTCCAAGGCTGCACAGCTTGGTAGAGCAGAGCTTGATTCGAACCCAGGCTTTTAATTCTCAGTCCGCGTATTGTCATGGGAGCTAGAATGGTCCTCAGTGTGAGTGACATCTGGGGACACGCGTCTAATGATGAGTCTCTTCTGAATAATTCTAATTTCCCCACAATCTCGCTCAGATGAGCTTTGGAGGTAACTGTTTCTACACATCTGCTTATCGTGTGAACTTTCCCCAGAAATAATGTTAAGAGAGACAAACTGAGACTCAAAGAAATTTCTGTAAGGGGCTGACCAGCAGGGACACGCACTATGTCTGGCTCTCTGCCAACTTGTCACCAAAAGTCACAGGAATTCCCACCCAGGTTTCTAGACTTCTCAGATGCCCAGAAATTCAATGGCATAGAAACCTGAAGACTTCACTCCGTGAAGGCATAAATGTGAGCAAACGCAACGGGGTTGCAGAATTCGGGACCTGGGAGCATCAGGATACATTGATCCACACGCTCTGAGCGCTGAAAGGAGGTCCCTTCTGAGGGCTGTGCTCTGAGCCACGAGGGACCGAGGGGACTAGACAGCCTGCCATCTTTCAGACACCAAAATGAGACTCCCAAGTGACTTTCACCAAAGGTATGGTTTCAGAGGAGCTCACGCCAGCGGGCTGCCGTTCAGCAAAGGTTTCCTGGGATGATATCACGAGAGGCAGAGGACGGTCCCCAGAGAACGGCCACAACGACGTGGTGGTGGGGTGAGCCACGCTCATGACTCAGTGACTTTGCATCTTTTCCTCAGGCCAAAGAGCCGGCAAGGTTGCTTGTTGTTATTCTTAGCTGCCCGGACGCAGCTTCCGGCTGTGTTTCATGGCGGGTGCTGACGGCTGAGACGAAGCCTTGCTGAAGGAAGTAACTTGTCACCAGCTGATGCATGACTTCAGCGTGGAAAGTTCTCGGAGGGAAGTTCAGAGACAGAAAATCATTTTTATCTTCAGACCTGCAAAGATGTGACCCAATAGTGGTGACATGCTGACTATATACTAGACGCTTTATAAATGTCATTTAATTTACCGTCACAGTGATGACGAGAGATAATCACCGTCATCTGCACTTTCCATGTGAGAAAGCTACACCCAGACCATGCCAAGAAATTACCAAGATTCACCCATCAGTAAGTAAAAAATATTATTTTATTTAAAAATTGTTATTGACGTATGATATTCATATCTTAATGTGCATAAACGGCACTAAAATTAAATGTATAGCTAATGAACTGTTACAGGCGTACATACTCATTAAACCACCGTCTAGCTCAAGATATCGAGATTTTCAACGCTGTAGGAAAAGCTCCTTCTTGCCTTTATTGTTCCACAAACAGCCCAGAGGTAACGTTGATTCTGACGTCTGTAAACATGAATTAATTCTGTCTGTTCTTAAACTTGGTATTTCGTAGGAGTGTAGCATGGGGAACCATTCTCGTCTGCCTGGAGCTGAGACGGGTTTCCTGGAGACGGACTGCCCAGCGCTAACATCAGGACAGGCGAGGGTCCTATGAATGGAATCAACCGTACCCCCCAGGCGGGGCTGTGTGGTCTCCTTTGCACAACGTAATCTCCGGGAGACTCATCCAGACTGTTGTTCTTTTTATTGATGTATATTGTTTCACTGTTCAACTATTTCATAATTTATTTATCCATTAGCCTGCTGATGTGTGTTTCTAGTTTTTTACGTTCATGAATAAAGTTAAGAATATTAGCATATGAACCTTTCTGTAGATATAATTACTCAGTTTTCTTGTCAGTAGAATTGCTGGGCCATAGGATGAACATACTGAGCTTTAATGATACTGTCAAATAGTTGTACCGACTTGCGCTCCCACGAGCAATTTACGAGTGTTCAATCTTCCCGGCATTCGGTGCGACAGTGTTTTCTCGCTTCAGTTACTCTGGCAGCAGGCAGACTGCTGCTGCAGATACACGTGCCCTTGTGTGGGCTCTGCCCCCAGGGCTTTGGTCCCGGCTCTGTGATTGACTTTAGCCAATGAGATCTTAGCAAGTGTGACACTTGCACACTTGGACTTGTTCTCTTGAAATGCTCACTCTGACATACTCGATTCGCCATGTCAAGACGTCTGGCTATGCTGCTGGAGAGGCCGCCTGGCAAGGCGGAAGGAGGCAGGAGGGTGAGTGTGCCGCTCAGGGGGGCCCCCGCTGTCCCAGCCATCCCAGCGGAGGTGCCAGACGTGGGCATGGCATGAGGAAGCCGTCGCGGAAGTTCCCACTCCAGCAAAAAGAACACAGGGCGGGACGGCCCACGCGAATCCAGCCCAGGTGAAGAACAGTTCTTGTCGAAGGCCACTAACACATGTGACGAATGACAGCCTTCGGTTAATAATAATGGATCGATACTGGTTCGTTAATTATAACAAATACACAACATTAACATAAGCTGTTAATTCTATGGAAGACTGTAGGGAGGTGTGTGGGGATGCTCTGAATGACCAGCTCCATGTTTGTGTAAATGTTTATATAAATCTTCTTTACAAAATTACCCCTGTTAGTTTTCTTTACTCATGCGGGAAGCATAGGCACAGCGCTAGTGCTGCTCCTTCCTGGGAGCAAGTGTGTAGGTGTTAGTTCCGGTCCTTCCTGGGTTGACCCTGGTGAAGCCATTCATCTCGGAGAATCGACTTGGCGGATCCCAGAAACAAGTTAACAGATCGCTTCAGGCAAGAACAGGAATTAGACTGAAAAGCACTCTAGTATGTTTTGGGAGAAGCAGTTCTCAGGCCACTAAGTTATCAAGCTCATGTCACGAGATGGGCTCATTTGGGAAGCTGAATCAGACGGCCGGGTAGAAGCAGCCACAACCACTCTACGTGCAGCGAGGAAATAATATTAGCACGCCCCGGATCCATGATGTTCCTAATCTATTGGGGAATCATAGTGACATTGGTCCTCGACATCTGAGGGTGTCCTTAACAAAACAAATAGTCGTTTGCTTTGGCCTGGTTTACTCTAGTCATCAGTGTGCGATAGGGCCATTTATGTGACTTCTTAAGCCTCTGCTAACACGTTTTTTCGTGAATATCACAGAGATAAATGTCATCTTCTGAGTATACATGGCTTAGCTCCCAAAGGCAGGACAGGCTTAGCAACTCTTTCTTAGTAGTTTAAATAAATCTTGGGACTCAAATTGTTTTTCCAAAGGCTTACTTTTTTTATTATTATTATCATCTGAATTTGTGTTAACTTTTTATTGTTTATCCTTTTGCCTTGAGTCCAAAACTTTAAACTTTGTTTGAAAATTCTCAGACTCTCTGTCTCTGTTTGCAACCCCCCAGCACACTTTCTAAGGCCTGTAGACTTTAACTCTTAACAGCGTTTTCTGAAATGAGTGCATGGAACCAACTATCGCTTTTCTTCTGCTATATTTCCAGACTCTGCTATTAGGTCGGGGGAGCACTGCGTGCTGAGTTCAATAGCTTATGAACAGAAATGACGTATATATTTACGTCCAGGTGGGTCGATAAGAGCAGATGTACCCCTTCCTCTACTTCTTGCCCTCTGTAGCGATCTCTGTAGGGACCACGTGTAGCCCCCATTGTCCTGGGTCTCTGGGAGGTGCTGTGAGCAAAGTCCTCTGCCCACTGACCTCAGGCAAGTAAATAGGAGTGAGAAACAAGCCTTTGTTGTGTGAAGCCGCTCAGATTTCATAGCCAGCCTGTCATCACAGAGCAACCTCTCCTGTGCAAAGACAGGGGCCACCTTACAGAGTGAAGTCAAGATGTAAACCGCGCAGAAACAGGCGAGTGAAAGCGGTCTCTGCCTGCGATGACTGTCCATCCTGCCCTGGCGCTCCAGGCTGGCCTACGCTGAGGAATCCTGAGCTCTGACCACCGTGTGCAGGTGAACTCAGCTGCTTGCGACGCTCAGTTTGAAGTTCTCACTCCAGTCACCACGGTTTCTTCTCTCTGAACAGGCTCTGCCCTCCTTCTCCTTGCCGAGACCGCATCTGCGCTCGGGATGAGCCCTGTCGGTCCTCGTGGGTTTACAAGGAGGAGCCTCTCACGCGCAGCTCTCTTCCTGCTCCCCTGTGTTCCGGGGTGATGTGCTTGGTGGGCTCTGACCCTGGGGCTGGGGTCCGCCCGGGAGGCCCGGCTCCCACTTGGACTTCTCTGCACTGTGTGCTGGGCGATGCTGACGTCCCTGGGGCCTGCGCCCTACCCTCGTTCCGAGGTCCCTGCGCTCTGCTGCAGGGGTCGGCAGACATTTTCCGTCAAGCCTCAGAGAGTGAGTATTGTAGGGTTTTCAGGTCGTATGAGTCTCCCTCACAAAAATGTCTCCTTCTCTCTCATTTCTGTTCCTGTTCTTGTTGTTCTGGTGGTGGTGATGGTAGTGGTGGTGGTGGTGGTTGTTAAAGGGTAAATTTCAAAATTTATAAGGAAATTATACACCTCAACAAGAGGAAGGCAAACAATCCAATTAAAAAATGGGCAAAGGACCTGAATAGACACTTCTCTAAAGAGGACATACAGATGGCCAATAGACATATGAATAGATGCTCAACGTCACTAATCATTAGGGAAACATTATTACTATTATTAGATAGGGTCCTTAACATGTAGGAGACATGGTGTGGCTGAGAATGCTAACTACCCTTTATTAATCGGCTGAGGTTTACAAACATAGGTCATGGCAAGGTAAAATACAGTACTGAACACGCTAATAACATGAAATATTCTTTACTATTATGCAATGATCAAAAGAAACCTGTTGATGCTCTTTTTATTTTTATTAAGTCATATTGTGCCATTATACCCCTGACTGGTATAACTCAGGGGGTTGGGCGCTGTCTCACAAACTGAAAGGTCACCTGTTTAATTTCTGGTCAGGGCACATGCCTGGGTTGTGGGCCCGGTCCCCTGCTGGGGGCGTGCGAGAGGCAACCGATGAATGTTTCTCTCCCTCTCTTTCTCCCTCCCTTCCTCTATCTCTTAGAATAAGTTAATAAAATCTTTTTTAAAAATCATATTGTGCCATTATAAATAGGTGCAGGAAATGTCTTTAACTGACCACACATAAGTTTAATAACAATGGTAATAAATTCCTTTTGTCAAAGTTTCTCATAGAACTGATTAATTAATCTTCATGATCACCCCTGTTGAGCTCAAAAACAATTCCTTGCCCAGACATAATTATAAACGCTCAGATCTGTAAGAACAGATTCTATCTCAAAGCAATTTCGTTAGGCCTGCAAGGGCCCCTCCGGCATTCACGCGATCCCTAGGACTGCGTGGTGGTTCGGTTCTCAAGGAGACGACTCTGGGGGTTTTCTTGCCAAATAGAGTGGTGTTCCTGTAAATGAAACCCACACACAATATCCTGAAGCCTTTTAAATGTCAGTCACCAAGCTGGAGAGGTGCAGATGAATCCCACGTAAAACCTTCGCCAACAGCAAAGCCTCGGACCACGGGGAACACGGAGTGAAACAAACCAGAGCAAGCAGGTTTCCTCTAATCAGACCCCTGACTCTTGGGAGGCTCGGAAGCCTGTGCTGACGGGCTGTCAAGAGAAGATGGCTGCAGCATTTTAACTCCTTTAACGTGCATGAGACGTAAGAAAGCAAACCAGACCATTATATCCCGAACAGCTGCTTCTCGGCATAACATTATTCTAACTAAACTAGAGCATGTATTTATAAAAAGTGTGCAAAAGAGGAAGCTAAAGCCCCAGGACAAACATCATGGCTTCCTTGGGCACCTGTTATTTTTCTAGAAGTTTGGTGGGAAAGCATTATTTCATATTTATACAGCTACCTCACACATTTTTATGATAAATGAAGATATTTACGAATATACATTCTTCTCTGGGGCTACACTCTGGACCCCAGGAATTTTGTGTTTACTTTCTCCTTCTGAACTTTGGTGGGAAGTTGATATATCCAATGTGACAACATGTTCCCAGCAGCCAAAGGCAGATGCAAATTCTGTGATGTTCTGGTCATAATCTGCCTGCATTCCTCTGATCCCTCCGGTCCGTAGGCACACAACCGCCAACACTCGCGGTAATGAACGTGGGATTCACTTCCCCCCACACACTACCTCCAGGCCCCATGCACTTACATGCCCTTTATAGCAAAGAGGATTTTGTCCCTGGAGGATTCAGAGCTTCACGAAAGTACACAGAACAGCTGGTGATCCTCCTAAGACCCTCCAAAGCGCATGCAGACGGTAACGCTAACCGCCCATGCCTTGTCTGTCTGCCCGGACGCTAACTGTCACCAGGGAAGTGAGGACATTTTCATTCCAGCAGTGAACAGGCTGTGAAAAGGTGTCATGATGCCCTCACCTCCTCCTACCCCCAGGCTCCAAACTGACCACACGACCATCAGACAGAATCTCAAGTGACCGAAGGCCCCAGGATTAATGGCTGGACAACAGTGGGCTAGGCATTTGGCTTTCAGGTAGAGGACAGTATGGGGACAGCAGGCCTCGTCCCTCTCATGGTTCCCAGGAAAGAAAGGCTGGAAGAGGGTTACAAATTAATGGCTGAGGGGCCAAAGCCTGACAGTACACATGGCTGTTAGAAAAAGTTCAGTTCAAAGGCGGTTGAGGGTCAGGAGAAACCCAACAGAATTATCACGGGTAGAATTCCAACTCCGACAAATCTTGGGAGAGTGATTTAAACTTTCCAAGGCTGTTTTCTCGTGAATAAAATAATGTAATATTTACCTCATAGTGTCGTAGTAAGAACTGAATTACACAAAAGAGCGAAAGTGTAAGGAGCAATTGAGGGATTATCATAAGGAGACCCTGAATAGTTGAATCACAGCTCAGCACGCCTGTGAAACAGAGCTCACACGGACTGCAGAGCATGAATAATAGAACTTTCGTCTGGACAATGACAAACACTAAACAGAACTGAAAAAAGAGTATAATTTGGAGCCGGAGATATTTATTTGTTTTTCCCCAATTTTGCTGCTTAGTAGCTGTGTGATATTGAGCAAGTCATTTAAGCTCTAATAGTATCAGTTATATTAGCCACAAATCATGACTACAATATTTATCATTTATAAATTAAATCTATTAAAATTTATAAATTTTGTAATTTTTAGAATTTTGCTCATCCCATCACAGATCTATGTTGAGACTTTGTATAATAGAGCCGTAATTTATGAAGAGGGACGCGCTCTACAAATATAGGGCACCGTCGTGAATTGCGATGTTTTGAGTTGCTAAATAGAAGTGGACTATAAATATACGTGTGCAGCTGGGCCCTCTCGTGCGCACTCAGGCTCAGGGAGATGGCACCACCGAGTCCCACAGGACACCTGCTGCAGAAGGCCACCCGCCAAGACCGGGAGACAGAGCAGATCTGCCTCACGCACAGAAGTGGATACAGAGAGGCAGCCAACGTGGGGAGACAAAGAAACGGGCCTCCAAGAAAAGGACAGGAAAAGACCTCAATGAAATGGAGGCAAGCAAGAAAGTTAGGTGAGTATATCAAGAGGTCCGCTATCCAAACAGTGGAACTCCAGACTCAGAGAAGTGAGAAACTAGAAGAGAAGAAGTCATCAAAACGAAGTTGTGTAACATTTTCCACAAATCACTGGCAAAGGCCCCTAGATTAAAAGGGTTCCCTAAGGGCCCAGTGGAGGAGATGAAAAGAAACACCCACCCAGGCTCAGCCCTGGGATATTTCAGCATTTCAGAACACAGAGGACAAAGGGATGATTCTCTAGGACTTGAGAGACGTGAGGAGAGAGAGGCTACAGGCTGGCGGGGGTGCAGTGTTTCACACAAAGACATGGCATAGGTCCTTGACTTCTCAACAGCGTGGAAGCTGAAAGGCAGCGTGCCGTGCAGAACAAATCCCGCAGAAGTTGCCCATTCCGTCAGGGGTCCCAAGTTTAGGGACTGACAGGAGAGCTCCCAAGACTCAGGATCTAGCTGTGCTCGCTGCTCCCGTGTATAACAGCGGAAGGGTGCAGAACAGTCAGCGAAGGGAAGAGGCACACACCGGGGAGCTCTGAGGATACCGGGCTGCCCCTCCTGGGAGTGCCCTCCCATGGCGTACGGATGACATGCTTCACTTCCAGGAACGGGGAACCTGTCCTTGGCTTTGACATTGTGCGTGACTTGCTGTCTACCAAAGAAGCTCGTTAGGAAGGCAATGCCCGCGGCTTTCTTGTTTAATTTTTTTTTTTTTTTTTTTTTTTTAGTTTTTGCAGGGGGTGGCAGGTCATGCAGGCACCCTCTGCCTATCCTGCACCCAAATTCCAGACTCCCCCAGAGAAAAGCAGGTGTTCAGCATAAACCACATTGTTTGCACAAACAGCTCAAGCATCATAAACACTCTTATCTTTCAGAGAATGTTGATATCCATGCGGGGAGCTGTTTACAATTCAAGTTCCCAGGGGCCAAGCTTGTAAGCGGGTATTTCTCTGGACGGCAGTCTCGGGGCGGTACGTTGCCTCTTCTCTGCACACCAGCTCACGGCTCTCCATCAGCCAAACCATCGGCCAAATGCAAACAGGGAACAAAGATCTTTTCAGATATTCAAGACCTCAAAATATTATGACTCACACCTTCTTTCACAGGCGAGTGCTGAAGAACAGACTTCACCAAAGCAATGGCGTAAACCAAGAAGCAGGAGAAACTGGAAAAGCAGAAAACAAGAAAGCCCACACAGAAGAGAGGCCCTGAAATCCCCAGATTGACGGTAAAGGAAGATCCCAGAATGAGAGGTTGTAACCACTTCTCTGGGGAGAGGAAGACACTGTATTAAATAACGAAGTGATCACAACCCAAAATCCCCCGGGTATAATCAAATGGGTGCAAATGTCAGAGCACAGAACAAGGTCAAGGTTGAAGGTATAAACAAACATTTGAAGACCAGAGAGGAGGCAAAAGCTAAAGGGATAATGGAAGGGGAGATCTGAAAAAAAAAAAAATCTAAGCTGACAGTGTAGGGAAGGGGAGGGCCGAGGTGGCGGAGTTAAAGGAGCAAACACTTCAGCGGGACCGAGACCACCCTGCGCGCAGAGAGCGATGTATCTTCCTGCTGTTTCCAAATAGGACGAGTGTGGACCGTGAAGGTAAGTCAGAGCACCTGCTGGAGTTGGGAGGAATGTGAGCTCATCTATGAACAACACCTCAAGAACAGCGCATATGAGCAATAGCTGTGCGTCCGTTTGGATGTGATCAGGTGAAAAAGAAAATCCGATGAGGATGATGAAAACATCCACATAAGCTTGTTTGCTTGACGGGAAGCCCAGAGGTAGACAGGTTTGGCTTGGAAACTCACTGACGTCATCACAGACCCCGGGGGCTTTCCCTGCTTTCCAAACGGTATCCTCCGTATGCTAGAAATGTCAGCCCATGTGGTCACCAAGGGCTGGTCAACACGACAGTGTCCCAGGACGATGTCCCAACCAGGAACTGGGAGGGAACACTCTGAGAAGGCCCCAAAGATCTGCGATCATGTTGAACCGCCTTGAGCGGGGTTCCCATGTCCACACCCAGGCGGTCACTAGCCCAGGAGAGCATAGAGCTGGTCTCCTCTTAGACCAATCGGATTTCTTCCTCTGACACCGGGAGCACTTGAAAGAAAACAAAACTGGAGTTCTCTTAGCATGAAGGACACCGACTCTGGCTGTAGGTCAGGCTCCCGGAAGCGTGCCACGCTTTGGGCCAGATGACGCAGGTACTTGCTCTGCCTTGTGTAAGCTCCCTGCTGGGGTAGGATGATGTCCATCCTTCTGTAAATTGGAGCTAATAATACAAGGGTGAACTATTATGTGATGAGGATTAATTGAGACAATGCGTGTGAAAATGCTTTGTAACCTGGCCCATGAAAGGGTGCAGATATGACTTTAATTGAAGGACAGGGTATTGGCTTTGGGCTCCCTCCATCCTTAAGACAAGTGAAGGTTCCCTCCAGAGGAAAGCACCACATGGTACCATTATTATTATTACAGCTTCTAGAGAGTTGGCAGCCGCAATACTGTAATTGGTGATATATAATAAGTAGGAAATGGAATGGCTGGGAGCTTTGAAGAACACGCTGAGTCTACCTTCCAGGTACAGCACTGAACCTTGTTTACAGAGTATGTAACCCACTGCAGGCCACTCCGTGAAAGACAGGAAAGTCTGGGCTGAAACCCAGCAGGAAAATAACTTGTCAAAATCTCGGCAGCAGCAATTTTCCATTTACTGGAACTCTGACCATGACATGGTCGAGCTACCCCCAGAATGAAACTCCGTGCGTGAGCACATCAGTAAACGCAAGGCGAACACACCAGACATTCACGTTATCTGCTTGCTCCCAGGGACCAGCCACCGAGGCGAGAAGGCGACCCTTCTCTCTTTTTCCCGATAAAACAACCCAGCCACTTGGCCGTGAGGAGAGAGAAAGAGCACTCCACATCGTGGCCACCCAGCAAGTTATTATTTCTGCCACGGACAAGGTAGAGACGGGGTCAGAGGCAGGGCAGCGTAGGGGACTCCGTGGAGGGCCGTGGAGGAGAACGAGGGCGGAACGGCAGGAGGGAATCCAGGCAAAGGCAGCAGGTCAGGTCAGGTCAGGGCCGCGTGGCCAGCCGTTCCCAGCGCTCCCAGGACAGGCAGACGCTGGCCGAGATTTAGAAATCAAACAGTGAAAAAGAAGTTGGGGAGTCGTGGGGGCACCAGGCACAGGAACAGATTTTTATTTTCTCACGTGGCCCGTGAAAAGAGAAATGTATGTTTGGGGTGGTAGGGAGCAGAGAAGTACCATATAGCAGTTTAGAGAAGGTGCTTTTGGGGGAGAGAGTCCCTGACCGAAGTCTTACAGGATGAATAAGACGGGAGAGACGGGACAGGGTTTGGGGCAGAGGGACCGCCATCGGAGGGGCCTTCAGTGGAGGAGACCGCCTACGTGGGAGGAGAGATTCTAAGACGGACGGCTTCTGTGCTTGGAATTGCAGAAGAATCATAATCATGATAAACGGCTCTTTGGTAATAATACCTGGTTTACATATGTGTTACCTCACCTATTCCTGCGGCAAGCCTGTGAGCAAGGATTATTTTATCCACAATTTACACAGAAGACTGGGGCTCAGGGACATTAGTTCAGCAAGGAAGGGCCAGGCCCAGCAGACTCGCGTTCCATCTCCAGGACCCCTTCCTGTCCCCTACTGCCCCTTACTGCTGCTCCTTAACAGAACATCACACGACTCAACACAGGAGCAAAGCTGGGGTACCGCACAGCCCAGTGACTTCCACATTTTGGGCATAACCAGTAAAACATACATTTTCCATCTCAATCTCGTCTTCTCCCCAAATACATGTAAACAAAAGCATCACAAAACCATGCTTCATGTATACACTTTCGGATGTTTTCTCTTCTAGCCTGCTTCATTTCACGGAAATAAAAATGCTGGTAACCAACCTTCCATGTGTTTCACCGCCACTGGGCCTTGGAGAAAGGAAGGGCCTCGCTGAAACTCACCTGTGAGGGACCGGCTGCTGGAGAGACCAAAGAATAGTCCCCCGGGTGACAAGGGGAGCTAGTGGCCCATCCTAGCACAGACCAGCACTCAGTGACTGCCCCACACAAAAGGCCTTGCTCTAGGGGCTTTGCCTGTCCTCACTCCTCTGACCTAAGAACCCCATGAGGGAAGCTCTTCCATTATTCCTGTCTCACCAGGGAAGACACTATAATGCGAGACGAGGAGGAGGCTGGCTTGTCCTGGGTGACGTGGTGAGTGGTAGCCACGGTCGCCCTGGCCACAGCACTGGTCAGGTCCCTTGGAATGTCGGTGAATAGTGCCTTTCCACGTGCACTGAGACTAGCAGGCTCTTCCCAGTCCCCAAGTTCATTCTCCTCAGCACCTCTGTTTCTTCAAAGCTGCCTGCTGTGCGCTGACTGGCAGAAGGTGGGCAAGATACCTGAAGGGCTCTGGGCAGGGGGGAGGGGTCCAATGATGTTCTCAGGATTTCCGTTTTAGAAATTATATCAGCCTCATTCTGGGTTTGTTAGTATAGCTTTGACCCAGTTGGTGTCAGGGTTCATTCTTTCTTGTTTCCGGAGAGCCAGAAAAGTCTCTAACTATAAATAAAATTATAACTGCTATACTAGTAGCCATTATTGGCTTTCTATTGGCTTTTATTAACTTAGGAAGCACAGACAGATTTCATGAATAATAAATCTACCAAACTAACAGGTTATGTACCAGCGAATTTTAATGCATGTCATATCACACAGGGTGCATATTTCATGTTGAAATCCTGCTATTTTATTATCTCTAATTATTTGCCCTTCTTGATAGCAATTCTCCAATAATTTCATTGTGAAGTATACATCCATAGTGGGAAAGAGAAGTTTATACCAGGGCCCAGTCATTTACTATACACCTGGGCCCTGCGTGACAATATAAGGACTCAGGGGATAAGAAAAAAAAAAAAAAAAAAAAAAAGGATATTACAATGGGAATCTACTTAAAGTAGAGCTTCGAATATTCAGAACACAATTCAATATATGGTTTCCTGGTGTGTCTCTGACAGAGAATCTGTCTTGAGGAAAAGGCCTTGGCACTCCTCCAAAGCAAGAGAAATGTAATTTTATTTAAAGACAACATTCAGAGGTTCCAGAAAACAGAAATATTTTGAAAGTATGACATGATTAAACGCAATCCTCCTTGCTTTTTCCACATCTTTCCCCCCGAGAGGCATTTAGATCATCTAGGCAGTGATTGATTATTGTGATTTGCTGGAACTTCTCAAATAAGATAAAGCTCCAGACACTTGCGTCCTTAAGTATATCACTTGAAGAAGCAGTAAGGTTTTTTGTTCCCTCAATCCAAGAAGTGACCTCATCCCCCTTGAAACTAAAGCCAAGGCGTCTTTGTTGAAAACACGTGGCAAAGGAGTTGGAAGAGGTGTCTTCCTCCAGCCCGGGCCTGGGGTCCCCGTTAGTGCACTGTGTGGCCTTGAATATGTCACTTCCCCTTCTGGAGTCCAGTTTTCTCACTCGTAACATCAGAGGGCCGGGTAACCCAAGGTCCCGTCCAGCCATGCCTTCAGGGCTCTTGATCTATTTTGCCTTAACTGTTTTGCCCTCTTCTTCTGAAAGCCCTGGCTTGCTAAGGTCCCTGATACGAAGTTAAGTTTTCCTTCTGGGTCTAAGCGTTCTCACCACTCCCAAGGGGAACATCTCAGCGGAAGATCCAGCAGTGAGTCTGCTTGCCTTGGTGTCTCTGCCCAAGGGCTTCTTCTCAGGGATCTCCTGGAATCTCCAAGCCCTCCGATAGACAAGCCGCGCCTCTACTCCTGGTTTCTCCACCACATGGGCCTGCTCAGCCCCGTTGGCTTTGCATATGTTTTCTGTGTCCTTTGACGGCCCGCCTGGGCTTTCTCCTTTTTCTCGTTCATTAGTTGTACTGGTCTGCCCATCTCCGCTCTCCTCAGGACGCTGCCCCTCTAACCACGTGGAGGGTCACCTCATAGAGGTGAGAACTGTGTACCCGCAGAGGGACGCATCATATGTCACCAGCCAGCATTTCTGTCGAAGGCACCTTTTACGCTGACGAGAATGATAAAATGAATGCATGCATACAGGTATAAAACAAAATTTATAACGGGTCAGATTTAACAGGAAAATGGGACGAATGAAGGGAAGCGGAGGTGGCCAGGAGAATGACGTTCTCAAATATGATTAATCCTTCATCTTACAAATGGTAACACTCAGGACTATACCGAGAAAAGGCAAAGGAAAACTAAATTCTGATAATCTGCTAGGTGCCTATGATCCTATAGTGGGTACACTCAAACACACACACATGTATGTATCTATCCTTGTATACATATATGCATGTACGTGTATATCTTGTGTGTGTATATATCTCATATTTTCTTGGATACCTATATGTGTATATACATATATGCGTACATAGATCTAATCTGGATTATACACACACACTTTCGTTTTTCATACAGAATATAGAACAGTTTTAACATTGATTTTCTTCTGAAATTTTCAGAAGTTTTCTAAGTGGGGAACCCCAACTTACAGATCTCACGCTCCTGGGGCGGGCTGATCTGGGATACTGTAAACTGTGCTTTTCCTGCCTCCACCTTCCTCTCCTTGCCCAGTCTGAAAGCACGCTTGTCCGGAACAGCTTTGACCTTGCTTTGGCCACGCACCTGAAGTTTGATCAATCTGGGATCGTGAACGTAATTTTGAACTTCGGTTTCTAACTACAGATACCGCGACCCTGAGCTTCAGACACACGCGAGGGTGAGTTCTATCCGGAATCATGGGAACATTTCTCTTCTATTGCTCCTATACAGCTATGCTTTTCTCATTCACCCTCTGAGATACCAGTCACCGGTGTTTCCTGTCACATGCAGGGCCTCCTGATGTCACGTTGCAGCTCTTTTGGACCCAGGCCTGATCACCTGTCTCCATGGCAGTCACCCTTTAAAACCCACGAGGATTAGGGACTTCCCCTGGACGATGCTGGCTGCAATACGATGACACCTACTTCTTGGGAGCAATATGCCTCCTCTATTTCCGGCCCTCCCTCCTGCCCTCCCCCTCCCTGGTCAATGCGCCCCCCACCCCCCCGGGTACAGCACTTTTATAAAAGCACTTCTTTTGAACATGGTTGCGAGGACCTTTAGGGGGCATGTTCAGGGACTTAGCTGGGCAGCTGGCCCACCACTGATGGACTTCCGAGTTGGCCCAGAGCTTTATACCCTCAGTCTCCCGTCCTGCTCGGGCCCTTTGCTCTCTAAGCAGCTCCTGGGGGCCTGCACCCCTCTTTTCCATCAGCTGCCCCTGCCTCTACGAGCTCCGCAGATGCCTTTCTCTGCTCTGAACTCATCCTTCTTTCTCGCCCCAACACAAAGTTTCCACTGAGCTGAATAGAGGAAACAAGAACCCAGAGTTGAGCCCCTGCCCCCCCCCATGTGATTTGGGGTAAATCACATAGCATCTCGAAGCTCAGTCTCCACCTGTAAAGTAGAAAGAATAATTCCTGCCCCACTTGTCATAAATCACTGTGCTGAGGGGCAAATGAAGGAAAGTATGCCAGAAGTTTTATACTCGGTAAGAAAATGTGCTAAAAACACAAAGCACTCGCAGAACTCGGCCCACACCTTAAGGGTGCTTCTCTCCATTTGTCCCTGTGGAAAGGATCTCATGAACGAGTTTGTACTGAACGTACTGTGCTCCGAGGTTATTTGTGTTTTAATGGGGAGACACGCCTAATACCGAAGAGAGCAGCTGTCAGAGTTTCAGGGTGCTGGAGCAGATATTTTGGGTGGTGGGTTTGCTTTTCCTTGTGTCTCTGTTATCGGCGCAAACAAATACACGTGAGGCCAACGCCTCCGTTACCTCCGCAAACAAGCTCACGCCTGCATCCCGGTAATTGCTGGTACAACAATGACAATCACAGAGAGGGGAGGCCACGCCCTAGCATACACAACACAGGCCAGCGGCCCATGTGAAAACGCACGGTCCCAGAAGTTAGTTTTGACCCTTCCCCGAGAGACGATGCCTGCTGCCCTTGCTGGAATTTAAACTCGGTCGACTCCACGCACCGGTTCAGCAGCCCCAGGACCCCGCCAGCTGCTTCCCGCAGGCCCGGGATAAGAGCGTGGCTGACCCTCTGCCCCACTGCGAAGCTGGGTGGGTGGGATTCACAACTGGGGAAGTGGGCAGGTGTGCAGGGTTAAGCCTGAGACAGTGTCAGAGGAAGGAAAGGCAGCGTTTAGCGCATATGCAAGTAAGAGAGATCCTCAGAGGTGTCTGCCTTCTGCTTACGTTACGTTGGCGGGAATTCAAGCTTTTTGTGGTTTACGGCATTCCCCATATTTTAGCATTGGCCCGATCCCTGCAATTTTATATGAACTCACACACACACACACCTGATTTCGAGGGGACATGATGTCCTTGTTTTAAAGTCCTGAAAGTCAGTTAACAGCCGCTACACCCCAGTCTCCTGCCCTACCATACTCCAATTTTCAGTGATCTGGAGCTAAATGTACTTTTTCTTAGAACATCAAATCTGAGCCGGGGGCGGCAATAGCTACCTGAGACGCCCCCTGGGCAGGAGCAGAGGTGCAGGGCTTGCCAAGTGAGCAGGCCAGCAGTCCCTGTGGCGATGCTGCTGCCCAGAGACCCGGGCGATGGAAGCAGGGGTGGACCGCGGGCTGCGTGAGTCCAGGGCAGGCAGAGGCGGCGGCAGGGACATCCATAGTGTGTGGCCGCGGAACGGGAGCAGAGCGGACAGGTGGCACAGGGTGACACAGGGCGTGGATGGGATGCCTGCAGGCCGCTTGTGCTGCTCCTGTGAGCTGGCTTTCCTGTTTGCCCGAATGAGTAAAGACTCACAGACTGATCTGCTCCTCGTTGAATAGAATGTCTTTTAAACTATAGGCTTGGCAAATCTCTATGTCCTGATTTCAGGGTCAAAACCAAGCCTGAACGTGCAGAAGGGTCATCAGGTCTAAACTCTACATGCCTTAGGAGAGAGCACTCAGATACCGCCCAATCCCTGTTTCCTTTCCCTCGCTCTCCTGCACTTCTTCACGCCCTAAAATTTGTTCTAATCTCCCCTCTGATTAAACTGTATCCAGGCATCTCTCAACCTTTCCTCATCACGCTCTCCTACTGTGGAAATCTAGCCTAAGACAAAGTTGTCTGCAGACCTGCGTTATCAAGTCTGAAATCAGTCTCAGAAGTCTCGGGAATTAATTGCAGAAAAGATCGATACATTTGTTAAGTCTCCTAGGTAGCAATCAGGTCCAAAACGTCGCCATGATTTTAGTCAATTCCTTAATTGCCTTTAAAGAGGCCTTTGCTCTGAAGTCACCAAACTACAGTCTCCCGAGCGGACCACGCCATGGGAAACGGGCAAGCGGGGTCCAAACGCAGCTGATCGGGAATAAAAGAAGAGGCATGACTTTTGCGTGGGAGAGAAGTGGGAGAGAACGAGCAGCAGGAAGAGGTGCAGCTGGTGGTCATGTCTGGTGCGGGGTGAAGGCGTTTAGCACCAGCCTGAGAACGGGGGGCTCTCAGCCTCTGCCCGGGACCCAGGGCCCCCGTGGGATGTCTCAGAAGCCACTGTGAGGGAGGAGCAGGGGAGGGATCCGCTGGGTTCATCAGGGCAGCTTTATCCTCACCTATTTCACAGAGAGGGGGCTTTCCATAAACACGCTGCTACTGGGTTGTTCATGTAGATTCAGAGAGGAGAACTCTTACCTCCTCCCCTCTCTCAACTGTATTCAAGTGGATCCAAACATGAACGAGAAAAATACATTCAGAAGACTTATCACTCAGCGTACTCCCAGCAAGCAACAAAATAGGCCTCGATTCACTGCTGGATTTGGTTTCAACATGAAATGATTTTATATAATTTTATTTTTTTGTTTTTAAATTAGAGTCACCCTCTGATGGCCCCTCCAAGCACAGAGAACTTAGGAGGCTGGCGGGAACCCTGCTGCCGAGTTCTGCTGCCGCCCTGACCGACCGAGGGGAACGGAATATCACATTTACCCTCATGGGGGTCGTACTTCCTCCTGGGCTAAAATGATCTATTTCTCCCACTGACTATGAATGATGCTTGATGGTGCTGGGAGTCTGCCTGGAGTGGTACCATTTCTAAAAAATCAGAACAAACCATTGTAAAAGCCCCTTAAATTTTCAAGCATTAAACCTGGGACGACTCCTTTTCATTTGCATGCTAATGGACTCTAAAATGTCTCATGAAATAACTTCAAGATTAATGGTGGTGGAGATCAATTTTTCAGGAGAAAGAGCATTCAGAAAGACTATTCAGCATAATGAATTATAGCAGAACAGAGACATAAGACAGCCTACAATACTGAATGCATGGAACGCTAAAAGCCCCCCCGCACCCCAGGGACGTATCTGCCACGGTAAAGAAAGAACATTGCAGTGGTACTTCCTATGGCTGATTCTTCTCTAGACTCGTTCGGCCCATCCCAATATGCATACAGCATGAATAATGTATGTTATGCAAAGTAGCAGAGCGTCCCTGAAAACAGAAGTGTTTGTGTGGAGTTTCTAACGGGAGTCTGTCTTATCTTTCCGTGAACCTAATTCCTCTGTGAGGTGACGTCCGTCCAACCCACTCCTAGCTGTCCGCAGGTTGGTCAGCACTAGGTCTCCGCGTTTGACTTTCCTACACTTCAATGGATTGTGTCTCCTTTGCCATTTCTCAGGGACTTTAAAGGGACAGGAACACATTTGGTGCTACTGCCGGCTAACATTTTCCATCGGCTGCCTATGACACACCTCACGGCTCACGTGTCCAAAACTGACGGTCTGGCCTCCTTCCACCGAAAGCAAGCGACACCCTTCTCCAGCCATAGCCTCCCTCTTCGCAATGAACATGAACTCAACTTTTCTATTTCAAGGTCAAAACCTTGACGTCCTCCTTGACTGCTCCTTCTCCTCCTACCACGTATCCAATCTTGAGTTCTATTTTCAAAATATACCCAGACTCCTACCACTGCCCACCCACCCACTGGCACCCCCCTGGTGCATACACGTGACCTTCGGTACCCCACTTTTGCTCTTTGACAGCGTCTTCCCCACGTGGCATCCAGAAGCATCCTGTTAAAGTGTGAGTCAGACTGCGCCCACCTTTGCTCAGAACTCCGCAACGTCTCTCCTCTCACTCAGAGTAAAAGCCACAGCCGTCCCCACGCCCCACGTATTTGTGGGCCAGGGCTGTGCTAACACAGGGTCACAGCAGCTGGGGGGCTTCACACAGAAGAGGACTGTCTCCATTCTGGAGGCTAGAAATTCAGGATGAAGGGGTGGGCAGGGTCAGTTCCCTCTGAGGGCTGGGAGGGAGAATCTGCCCCCCGTCTGCCCCGAGCTCCCGGCGGTTCACTGGCCGCCTGGAACGCTCCTTGGCTTATAGAAAACCCAACCCCAGTCTGTGCCTTCATCCTCACGCGGCATTCCCCCGGGGTGTGTCCACTCCCAAGTGTGCCCTATTTCAAAGGACACCAGTCCTATGGGATTAAGGGTCCACCCTACTCCAACAGGACTTCATTGCATCTGCAGTGACCCTGTTTCCCAAGAAGGTCACATCCTGAGGTGCTGGGGGTTAGAAGTTCAACATGGGAATTTGGGGGACACAGTTCAACGCATGACACCCAGTAGGACCCACAGGATCTGACTGCAGAGCTCCCCTTTCCCTGCCCGCACCCTGCCTGTCTTCCACCGACTCACTCCACGCCAGCCCCTGCCGCCCATGCGCGCGCCAAGACAGACCCCCAGCTAACTCGGTCACCTCCCTCAAGCCTTTGCTCCAGAAGTCACGTGTCCACGAGCTCTATGCAAACCACCCCATTTTAAAGTGAAGCCTAACCGCCCCCGACCCCAGCCCACCCCAGTGCCCTTGACCTTGCTCCTCTTTCCTGTCTGTCGCACTTACCGCCTTCTCAGTTAATATGTAACTATTGATTATGTTTATTGGTTACATTTGTCCCCTCCCACCAAAACACAAGCTCCTGGAGGGGAAGTAATTTTGTTTGTTTTCTTCACCAACTTTTCTGATTCCTAAGGAAAATCCTGACTTGGTCGAGCTCTTGGCTGGAGACACTCTGAAGGGACAGTTTGACAGAGGCAGGACTCTGGAAGGGGGTCCCCGGGGAGGCTCTGGGTTGTCACCGGGAAGGTAGAGCCTGTTAGGGCCGCGGGAGCCGCCCTTTGGGCGAACAGCGGAGGCTGCGTGTGCAAGAAACAAACAGCTCCCTCTAGACGAGGGAAGGCAGTCTACACGTGAGTCTGAAAATTCGCTTGTTATTCCCGTTGAGAATTTTGAACGAACCATTTTGCCTTTATAGACAATCAGAAGTTCTCACTTAACTCTCCTACTACAATAGGTCACAGAGCTAAAGTAATAATAATAATAATAATAATGATAGTATGTCTTCACTGGATCGTCCTTGCTGTGGGAAGCCATGTGCGGGTAATAAAATGCTATTTTAAGCAAATGTTCTTTAGAGGAAAAAATAAATATCTTGGGGGAAGTAAACAAGTAAATGGCTTTCTGTTATTTATTTATTTGCTCTTTGTTTGAATGTTCTGCGCACAGGAAGAGTCAGAGCACACTCAGCCGGGAGCCTCGCACGCGCAGCTGACGTGTCTGTCCATCAGCGCTGCCGCGTCCCCGGGCTTCTCCAAGCCTTCACGCTCAGTCACCCGCGCTCCCACCTGCTCCCTCGTGACTGGCAGCGTCCGCTTCTGAGATGATTGTGCAAGTTTCAGAGGCAGACGTCCCTGAAATCTGGCTGTTTTCATGTTTCTGAGTTCTAAGAGAGACCCCATGATCCGTAATTCCGCAAGCTACTACTGCTCTTGCCAACCTAACATACATGCGTCTGACATGCTTCCCGCAGGCTGAACTGCATGGCCTGCGTTTCCTGGATGTGACGCTTCGGTATGGGAGACCATCCCTCTCCTCCATGATAAGAATCATTCCTTTACAGCGACGCTGATTGACAGCAGGGACATAGAAGGCACCCAAGGGGAGGCTTCTACTGCCGAAGACAAAGAGCCTTAAGCCGGGAGGCAGGCACAGAACTCATGGTGTGTGTGTGTACAGTTTCCTTGCTCCAAATTCTCACCTGTAAATATAGGTCTTTAAATATTTAAATGAGTATTCTATCATTAGGATAAATAAATGCTTATTCACACTGCCTCAATGGGAACATTGATGTTACACCCAGGTTTTCAAATATAAGTAATACAGTCAGGTCACTGACTTTTTGAGCTGCATTGAGTTTTTCGTTCGTGTGCTTCATTTATGTGACACCTGAGGAGATGAGGGCTGTCATTCTCTTTAGGTGCTAGTGCATGGCTTCAAGCCTGTCGGTTATAAATGCATCATTCAGGTCCTAGCTTTTATGGGCAGTGAAAAGAAGCCTGTCTTTCTCTCTGAAATCACTCTATCAGCCTCTCCGGCCACACCCTCTCTTCTTGACTGGGAACACTCCAAGTGTTTTAGAAAATAAGAACGAGGAGGTGTGAAAAAGGCAAATATTTATTCATACTGACACCCTCATCTTTACAAACTATGTCACCCAACAGCTTTCAAAGTCCCTCAGAGATGTGTGATTTTTCTAAATTTTATCCTCAGAAGCAGCAGCAGAGCTGGTGTAGAGCTGCCCGGGCGAGGTCGCGTATGCTCTGGCCCCAACACACCTCGGCCCAAAGACCCCTGGTCTATCGCGCCATCCTGCCGTCTCCAAAGACCCTTTCACGTGTCTCCCTTTCAGCGTGGACATGGCAAACTAAGAAAGTACTTTTATGAGGAAGGGGGTGACGTCGAAGGACGATATGGAAAGGGAAGGCGGATAGAGATGTCAGTGTACAGAACAACCAATTTTCTGTTCCAGACCCTCCTGTCCCTAACCCGTGTGCTTCCCCAACGTAGATTTATTTACCGCAGACTACACAGCAGGCTCTGTCTGCAGCTGAAGAAGCGAGTGAGATACTGAGAAACACAGGCGTTGCACACTGGGTTCAAGGAGATGAGTGTGGACCGCGTGAGCGCTCAGCACACAGAAGAGAACCGCACGCAGGGTCCCCTCGCAGTCTCTGCACCCAAGGGCACCCTCCTGCCCAGCCGCATTAGATGCTGGGATGCCGCAGGGACTTGCCCTACTCTCTGAGACTCGTGAGGCACGGAGCTGAATCTACCTGTGAGCACCCACTGCGGTTTGCCTGGGACTGAGGGGTGTCCCTGGCCATGGCACTTTTAGTCCAGGGAAAACTGGGGTGGTTGTTCTCCTTCACAGAGCGCAGGGATCTTTAGTTCATTCCGTGTTCTCCTACCAGCCCATCGACACGTATGAGGTTTCTCCTTTTTATCACTTACTATGTAGCTTATGGTATGGAGTTTTCGAGGCTTTGCCAAGGTCCGCATTGTGTGTGAGTGTGTGGTGTTGCGATTCATAATAGAAGAAAAGAATTCTCCAGTGACTAGTAAAGAAACTCTAGTTGTACATTAGAAGATCTAATTGACTAATGATTTTCATTATTAATGCCTTTTAGTTGCATATTTTTAAATATTTAATTAGTAGTTTCCTGAGAAAACAACATATTCATGGCAGAGATTCAATTGTAACCTAAATTTCTATATTTTGATCTCTAATGTTGATGATAGCATTGGGGTTTTCTATTTTGTATTTGGTTTTCCTTATGTTTTTAACCATTTTCTGGTTTCAGAGTTGTCTTCTGTCTTCATCTTCAAAGAGCCATTTCATCAATCATGTGTTTGATCTCCTTCCTCACGCCTAGTGTTCCCTTAATCTCCTGGTTTCTCAGAGCTGTTCTTGAAAGGATGTTCAACAAGATGATCAAGAAGTTGAGCCGTGACACTAGGGCCCGAATTCAAGCCCTGTGCCACTTTCTTCCTGTGAGGCTTAGAAAAGGTGCTGGGATTCTCTGTGCTTCAGATTCCTCGTCTGTAAAATGGAAACAATTCTAGCCCTGCCCAGCAGAGTGGTTCTAGGACTCAGTGGTTCTTCACATCTGGAAGACCTGAAGTAGCTCCTGGCACATAGTAAGTACTTAATAACAGTTAGCTAATGTTATTTTCATATAGAATTCAATCATTTTTCTACTTCTTAACCAACTGCCATTTCCATCCTGTGTACCTTGGTGTTTTTTTTTTTTCACAAACATGATAGAAGTTTGCTTTTGCCTTATTTATCCACCTCTCTATGTACCTGACCTTAAGCAGCTGAGTAACAGGGCAAGACTGTGAGTCAGTGCACTGTCCTTTCCTGCTTAGTGTCATTGGGGGCCGTCGGGGAATCCCGGCTGGTGTGCTCCGAAAAGGAGCCCTGTCATGGTCCCTTTAAAGGTCTTGTTATGCGTTTCCCATAAAAAGGAATAAGAGATGGAATTGTTGCATGTAAGACTGGATAATGGGAAGGACTGGCTTTTATGATAAAGGTCCATCTCGAGAATGTTTTGTGTGGCGCACAACTAGGAACTAAATGTAACGAGCATGCGATACATGCACAAAGGATGTGTCACAGATGACTTATCACCAAAGACATCGGCGTGGACAAGTAGTTACTGCCTCACAAGTCCTGCCTAGAATAGCATGAAAAGGTGAAACTAAATTATATCCGTAAGTGCCACTATATTGTAAATAATCTTGTATCAGAGATTCTCCCTGGGAATTCCACAGCCGTACATATGAAAACATGTTGAAAACTGAAAAAAAGAATTCCTCAGTAACCAGAGAGCACCGTTAAAGGCTGTTGGTATGCTTTACACACACACACACACACACACACACACACACACGCACGCACGCACGCACACTCGCAGTATCAAAAGGAGCTGTTTATAAAGCCAACCAAACAATAACAGGAATAAATGCCACGACAAAGCAAGTTTCCCAGCTCTCTTTGGTTTTGGTTTTGGTCCTGTGATGGCCACAGGCCTGTGCCATTGAGAAAGGTGGCCGTGGCAATGACTTTCTTCCCTCCCTAAAATCGGTCTGATGCCCTAAAGCAGGCACCGTTAAATTGTCACGACTGTCATTTCCAGCCCCCTGCCAAAAAACTCATTTTTTACCTTTCGGGCTCCCTCAGTTCTTTCCCCTTCTGTATCAGATCCAATCTGTGAGAAATTTATTCTACACTGTAGATGAATCGCAACATGTAGCTTAAGGCAAGGGGTATGATCAATAACCCAATCCCTGAATCCCTAAAAGGGACACTGCCTCCTTTCGTCTTCACCGCCTCCTGCCCGGCCTTATCCCCAGTAAAGTGGTCCTTATCCGTGACGGGGCTACAGAACAGTAGTATTTGAACCACAAACTTAAGATGATCTACATATGTTAGGAATAAGGACCTAGACTGAAATAGACAAGTCCCTGTCTCGTGGGGCAATGCTCTGAATTTGAAAAAAAAAAAAACCTACTTTGTACCTCTGAGCAATTCACTTGGAGAGTTTACCAAATCAGAAATTCCAACACCTTTTTTTTTTTTCTCTCAAGATATAGACCTAAGTCTCTCGAGTAAGGAGCCAGTCTATTTTGGAAGATGAGATCTACTTTCATTTACTGGTAACTCCTTCCTAAAGCTGTGGATAAACTCGAAAAGGCTCAGAAGAGATCAAGAAGAATGAGTCATGGTTTGGAAGAAATGACTAGTTAAGGGAGGTTATAAGAATTCGCAGACGTACAGTTTGTCCTGGCAAGTCTGGGAGAACCCACGGCCACGCAGCTCACGAGGGGAAATGTGAGACATGCGTAGGAACCTCTCAGACGGGTTAAAAGGAAATAATCAAAATTAGGGTTTGTCTTAAAGGAAAACTTTAAGCTTTCGATCTCCCCTCCGTGCCCAAAGTTTATCACGTTGGAACTTCCATTTTTATGGATACAGATAAAGAGATTACTGTCATTCGTCGGCAGCCGTCCGTCTCAAGAGACGATGGTGTAGCTTCTTAAGAGTCTATCTGCACCGCCGAGAATGGCTGTGCAGTCCAACTCGGGAGTGACACGGTATCTGTCTCCTCCCGTGTTGAATCGACATCTTGCGATGACGCTGGAGTGTCCTCTCCAGTGAAGCTGAAGCTACAGAGCCTGGGCAGGGTGATATGGAGGGTCTGCTGTTGCCCATGCAGCAGACCCCCCCTCTCTTCGCAGCTGAAGGGTCCAAGGGAAAGACGGAGTCGATACAGCTTGGCTTCAGGTGCGCCGCAGGAGTTGCCGGTGTTGACTACAACGTCAAACCGCCTTAGGGACTCCGGCTCCGGATTTTCTGTCGGGGTTTACTCCCTTAGTCTTTCCCCTGAAGAGGTATGCCGCAAGGCAGCGGAGGTTTTTTGGAGTCAGAGTTTTCCTTCTCTGATGTGCCCTGACTGGAAGATCGAACCAGCGACACTTAGCTCGCAGGCCGATGCTCAATCCACTGAGCCAAACCAGCCAGGGAAAAGTCCCATCTCTAGTTCTCTTGTAAAGTATAAATGATTCATTACGATATTGGTGAAAATGTGAAATTGACCTTGAAAATGCAAGTGTTCTCACATACTTGTGACTTCAAGCACATTATGTTGCACTGACAAGGATCAGTATTATGAAGACAGCTCAGGGTAGTTCAACCAGTGATTAGCGCGGATGGCGTGAGCATAGACGTTTTCTGCTCTTCATATGCACGTATTTTATAGCTCCACGCCACGTGCTAGAATTACAATCTTCATGTGCAGATTTAATCAGTTTTATGTTTCCACAATCTTTTGATTTGAGGCTTTTAAAAAAATAGTCATTGTTTAGGAAATGAAGCCTGCTCTTGTACCTTTGTTTCGGTGACAAAGTAGGACCGGTGTTATTGTGGCCCTGCACGCAGGACTCTGTGGTATTTCCGGGGACGAGATGTATGGAGTCTTCTGCTGTCCCTGCCTGTCCTTTGCGACATTCACCCGTGAATGAGGAGGTAGTAAGAGTTGAGGTAGGGTCGGGAGCATCGTGGCAACCGAAACCAGGTTTAATTAATGCGTGGAATCTCAAGCCCACTTGCTGTGGAACTTTGACTTTCTTCCTCAGAGTCTTTCATCACCTGCCTGCACCGCGTGCATTAATGTGCAGCGTCTGATATTTGTGAGATCAAAGAATTTCGTGTTACTTCACCAGTTGGAGGGGACTGGTGGAGGGTTTTCTTACTTTATTTCTTATTATTTTATTATTTTACCTCAATTTATCTAACTCAATGAAGTATGGATGCTTGTGATTCATGGGCATACAGAGGAACAGTTCTACTGGCAACTTTGATGAGCTCTCCCGTGGGCATCTGTGTGTATGGTATCAGAGAGAGAGAAAGTGACAGATGCGTTTTGCAGGCCATTTTGGACATGTCTGGTCTGTATTACAGCAAATCTCCAGTAGCCTGACTACACACTTTTGATCAATCCAGGTATTGGCATTGCATCAATACAGTTTCTGAGTGCAGCCGGGTCATTGTTTTGATAGACTATATAAATGAAACCATTTGCTTCTTATGGGCATGTCCGTTTTTAAAATTAAATTCTTTATTTATTTATTTTTTAAAGTATATTTTATTGATCATATTGTTACAATAGTTCCAATTTTTTCCCCTTTGCTCCCCTCCGCCCAGCACCCCCCCTCCCCAACAATCCCCTCTCCAAGTCCATGCCCATGGGTCGTACATACAAGCTCTCCTGCCTCACCCTTTCTAAAATTAAATTCTTTTTACCATTTACTTGTTCTTGTAATGATCTGTTATATCTAATTGATCTTCAATAGAGCAGTGAATTGTGTGAGTTCATGAAAAGCATAGGTCTCTCTGTTCTTCTTTCTGCCTTTGCTACTTAGTTTAAAAAGAGCCTAAACACATTTTTGGCTTTTTGAACAAATTTTTATGAATTGTATTTTTGTATGTAAATATGAATAACCACCATAAATGTGTTTTTATTTCTTTTTTGGTTTGTTCAAATGGGGGAGGATGAAATATTTTTTCTAAAGTGGGGGAACAGTTGTTATAACTCAATTTGAAGGAGGAAAGAAAAATGAACATTTTAATAGACTCTTGTACTGTCTTAAACTTTCTTATGCTTGGCATTCCTTGAGGGCACCTCAAGAAAAATATAGTTACGAAGAAGATATTCTGTGTCGAATCAGACAGTTGACTGGCGGCAAAAAAGGGGCAAACTCAGAGGGTTTGGCCGGAGAATTACTCATGACAGGAGTATTTCAGGGAGGCGTGAGAAGAGCTAACGGAACCCACAGGGATGGTGAAGCACGCCCACCCCTAGGCCGAGGATCGTGGGAGCTGTGGGAGCGAGGTTGCTGTTAGGAGTGGCAACTGCAGGAAAACATCAACAGTCGAAGCTGTGGGGGGTACAGGGGTACATATTCCAGCCCCTCTCAGCCTCCCTGTGACACAGCCCCAGGCTCTGAGGTTGGGGAGGTGGATCCGGGGATTGAGATGGGAACGTTAGGACAGATCCTGTACTGGGTGCTTATTGCTGCTCTCGCCAATTAACCACGAAATTCGTGGCTTAAAATAACACAGATTTGTCGCCTCACAGCTCTGAGGGGCAAAAGCTCTCAGGTCGGGCGTCTGCAGGGAGGGCTGCGTTCCTTCTGGAAGCTCTAGGAGAGAATCCATTTCTTATCCCTTTGCAGCTGTTAGGGGCTGCAGGCACCTTTGACCCAGGACCTCTCCCCCTACACTGGGGCAACCACATCTTTACCACGATCCCCGCACCTCCTCCCTCTCCTGAGGGGCCTGGCGGTCACATTGGGTCCACCTAGGTAACCAACATAACCTCTTTATTTCAAAATCCTGGAGTCCATCAACGAAGTTTCTTTTGCAAGGTAAGGTAGTATGGTCATGGGTTCTGAGATAAGGACAGGGACGTTTTGGGAAGCCATGTGTCAGTCTGCAGACCCCAGACCCAGCTAGCTCTGAATACGGAAGAAGCCAACATCTCTGCTGTAGGGAGAGTAAAACTGGAGACTGTTAGCTCATTGCACAACTAAGGAAGAATTCCTTTTTATAGCTGGAAAAGTATTTTCTTTTTTGAAGAATGGAAAAGTGTCAAACTCATGTTCTATTTAATATTAACATTGTTGTATATATTTAGGCCTGTGTGTTTTAAATAGCTTCTAAATTTTCAACTTCTCAAGTTATCCCTTCCACGATTGATGGCATGAATACTTTGACATTTTTCATAAAAATACTGACTTAGGAAAATAATAACCGGTAAGGTTTATTGAGTTGTTATGATTTCCAAAGCTATTTTCATACATTATTTCCACATGATCTTTATAAGGAAGAGACCTTTATTAACTGTATTTTAGAGATGATGAGACAGAAACACAGGTTGAGTAATATGTCACAGATAATATAACTAATAAGTGGATATGATGGATATCAGTTTCCATTTGCCTCCCTAGATCAATTTTCCACTCTGCCCTAGGTTGGTCCCTAGCGCTATAGAGTGATTTGACTTATCTATTAAAATATAAACAATTTCAATTATCTTCCTGTTTCCTATGTAGAAGAGCTGGAAGAAGTTTAAATCCTGAGTTTAACCTTTATACTTTGAGAGAGAAAATATTTTCTTTGTGGAGAGACAGTTCTCCATGGAGTTCTGTGTCTCCCTATGTCTTCCAAGCAGAGGCACACACAGTCCTCAGTTAAAGACTATCTTTTCAAGGATCTTTGTAGAAACAGCCTTGAAATACAGCAATACTTCCTGACTCTAGAGAAGGCTCCCTTTCCATTGGAAGAGTTTGGGTTTCCCCAGGCTCGGGTTCTAACACAAGTACACATACATGAATCATCTGTCCATCTGTGTACAATGCCTTGTGAGGACTGGGTCTCACGGAATCCACATAAAATAGGCGCATGCTCTTGCTTCTGGCTGTGCTGCGAACAACGCAAAGTCCTTTGGCTCTGACCCAGGAGTCCCGTGGCTTTTGCTAGCATCCATGAAACAGCAGCGGGAGAATCTACGCGTTCACAGGCAGAATAAAATCTCAGGGCCTTCACACGTCTGGCTCCTGCAAATTGTTCTAAACACATTTTTTTATACTTGGTTTCATGCATACATAATAAACCCAGAGCAGAAACTGAAGTGGAGAATGTAATGTGCCCGGCATGACAGTGACCTACTCTGAGACTGACTGCAAAGACGGCTTCAGCTGAATTCATTTTGAAAGACTCTGGTTAAAAATTAGCGACGCCTGCCAAGTGAGCCCACGAGGGGGCTTTGCGATGCCCGCCACTGATGCCGCCTTCTGAGTTCCTGGTTTCCCTGCCAGCCCCATCAGAGGTGCTTGTGCGTGATCACTGACTGAAATGCTTGTTAAAACTGTAGCCTCTCAGTCTAGATATTCATGGATTGAATACTGAAGAATCGTGCATTACTTATGGTAATACTTTGATTTTTTAATCTTCTTTTTTAAAAACAGTAGTTGTTCAGCAATTAATTTTAAAAAGGCACTTTACACTTTGTTTGCCAGATATAACTACTGGAATTCTTTTTAGTTAGGTTTAACATAAAAAGTAGATAATGTTCTTTATTTTGATGAAAGAGAATGTGAAAACAAGAACTATTATTGTGTGTTGATTATTTTAAGAAAACCACACCAAAATTGAGGTCTAGTGTATTATGTCAAAATACCTGCCGAATTCTCACACAGCCAAAATGCCCTAATTTCTCGGTGTGGATAGCCAACGTCGTCAAAATAATCAGAGGTGATGTTATCATCTTGGGTTAAACCAGGACTGCTCTTCCAACGGGACCGACACATCTCCGAGGTAACATTTATCATCAACAAAGAATAATGTGTGGCTCTTCCCAATGGATTACTAAACAGATTTTGTAAAAAAAAAATGAATAAATGACGTGGGAAAATATGGCTGATTTTGGACGTGTCCCTGTGGCACTGTTCTGGTGTGTGTTTGTTTTCTAGAATGCCATATGTGGGTAATGTGATGTTACCAAGAAACACAAGAAAGAAAAGAAAAGTCTTACAACTTCCATCTCAGAACGGTACCTCTTTGATTACTGGATTTTTAATGAAGTGGTTATGTGGGTAAGCCTGTGAACAGGCTTGGGAACCGGCTGTTTTTATCAAAGGAGTCTGTAAAGATGGAATGTTAATTTATTTTAGCAGATGTCGCTCTAGATCAAAAATAAAAATGCTGTCAGGGACGATGAACATTAAAAAGTACGACTTTTGCCATTTTACTCTGTATTGAATATGCAGTTCTAATTAAATGCCTGCAAATTGTTCTAAACACATTTTTTTATACTTGGTTTCATGCATATGTAATAAACCCAGAGCAGAAACTCAGATTTGATACTCATAGCTTGAGGTATTGCCAGGATTCTAGCATCATTGACTGGGTGAATTATTTACTAAACTGGGGAAGGTTAGAGGAGGAACAGTTGGCAGGGAGGGGAAGGAAAGTGTTTTAAAAATATTCAACTGATGGTGAGACATAAAATATCTAAGAAAATATGCCCAGCATCAATGAGATACCGTCAATAAACATAATTTGAGATCTGTCAAAATACAGATTGTATCTATAGTCCTGACAATGAATGAAATAATCTAGAGAGGGAATGAAAGAGAGAAGGGATTTCTGTGCTAAATTTTATGTACAACTCCAGTATTGAAGTCTGGTTGGAAGAGATAAGGAAAGGAGGTAGAGGAGCTATGTCCAGGGCGATAATTGGAAATCAAAGAGAGAGTCTCAAAGAGGAAGGAATCAACTTTCATGAAGGTTACTGATGGATAGTGTGCAATTAGAATCTTGAGGCTTTTGAAAGACGGAATTATCTAGTGACCTTGAAATAGAAGTTCCTATTTATGGAAAGAAGAAAAAATGGAATGTATTGAAGAATTTTTTTAAAAGATGTGGGCAAGGAGAAAAAAACATGTGGAGAACATTTTTGAGAATTTCACTACTAGAGAATAATGGAATAGTCACTGAAGGGGACGTATATAGTGTCACTGAAGGGTTCTGTTGGAACTGAAATGACATGCCAGAGAGGAAGAAGTCAAATACGCAGAAGAGAGAGGACATGCCTGACGAGAGATAGTCCTTAGGAGGATGGAATGGAAGAATCCCGAGCACAGGCGGCGAGTTTGGAGGCAGGAGGAAGGCAAAGACGGGTGAAGGCACAGACACGCGAGGAGATTTGGAGATGGCAGAATAAAGGCATCGCCTATTAGTGATGCATACTTTCCTCAGTGACATGTAAGACAAGGTCATCAGATAAAGTGGTGGATGGGGCTAAGTGGGAAGTTGGAGGGCAGAGCAGTATGAAATTGTCATTGCAGAGGGTGGGAGAGTGAGTTTCTTAGTGAAACAGATTTACAATAATAGAATCATTCAGTCCATAGCGAAGCATGGTTTTATGGTATACTGTTTATACTCACGCACATAATTCCCCTCAATGAAACTAAGGGCTCATTTAAATGTGCTGGTTACACCTTATAGAAACGACAGGTTAGAGTGTTGTCTGTAACTTTGGCGGCTCTCAGCTGTTTTGTTTTCTCCTTGTGAATGTCAAGGATTCACTGACTACGCTACTGTGAACCTGGGGGTCCTCAGAGATTTAGGACTGGTCAGGCGGGGCCAGTATTCCCCAGGAGTCTGGTGCCAAAGAGAAAGCTTCCTTAACAATCTCAGTCTGAGTCTCACTATCCACAAAACAAGGTCACCTTAAGCCAAGATGATGCTACTGAGCCCTTGCACAGGGATTTTTAAAGGCTAGAAAAGCAATAATTTGGGGGTCCCTGAATCTCCTGGACAACCTGAAGGGGATAATCTTCTAAGGTTGCTGTGTCACTACAGGACATGCAGAGAACAATGCCATCACAAACCAAAAAACAGACCTGCCATGACTCAATATCTGCTGCTGCTCCCATTGAGGGTTTCTTGTCTGATCTTCCCTCGCCTACAAAAGCCAACATGCTGTCATCACAGGGTCCCCTCCTCTGGTGACAGCTAGCTGGACCAGGATAGGTCTATGACTCAGTGGCCAGACTACAGTGAGATTCCGTAGGAAGCTCTACCTAACAGGAATGTAAGATGGTGACGAGTTGAAACAGTCATATAAAGTTTTTGTTGTTTTTTTTTTGAGATTTTTAATTCAAGAGAGAGAGAGAGAGAGAGAGAGCACATAGACAGCTATCGGTGGGGAGGACAGAAGCCTAATCACGTACAAAGAGAAGTAGAAACACTGGTGGTAGATCATTAGCATAGAGCCCTGTGACTTCCTGGTGCAATGTGATAACTCTGTTATGTGAAGGTCTGTCTGGAAAAAGCCCAGCCATTGTTAATATAATGAGAACGGTTAGCGTGACATCGATGTAACCCGGCAGCCAAGGAGAGTGGACTGAAATGCACATGCGTGAACAATGACGACCTCACTGTACTAGTCAGTGGGAGTGGTAGAAGCCATTGAGTGAGCCTGCGTACTGTGTGGCCATCACATTCAAAATGACTGAGTGAGTAGAGCAGTGAATCTGCATCAAATTTGGGTAAACTTTAACATTCCTCTGCAGAAACTATTCAGATGACTCAGAAGGCTTTTGGGGACGATTCAATGAGTGCAGCACAAATAAAAGTGAGGCACAGATGCTTCAAATATGGTTGAGCATCTGTTGAAAGTGAGCCATGTTCTAGAAGGCCTGCACCAAGCAATGTTGAACGTGTATGGTCTGTAATCACAAGAGATCAGAGCCTGACAGCACTAGAACTAAAATCTGATCTGGGGATTCCAAAAATTACGGTGTCTGAGATTTTGATGTGAGATCTTAGCAAGAAACATGTTGTGGCAACATTTGTTCCATGGCTTCTACTACCAGAGCAGAAGGACCATTGGGCTGTAGTTGCTAATGACATAATTCGAATCGCTACCAATGAACCAGATTTCATCCAGGAGGTCATCACCAGAGATGAATTATGGGCCTATGGCTTTGACCTGGAAATGAAGGCCCGGTCATCCTCATGGTAGTCACCTGGTTCTCCACACCCAAAGAAGGCGCAGCAAAGCCACGGCAAGATCAAGACTATGTTAACTATGTTTTTTGATTAGGAAGCTGTTGTCTAGCACAAGTACGCCCCCCTGGGCCAAACAAAATGCCTGTCACCAAACATAAATTTTTCTCAAGAAAGCTCTACGTTCACCTGCCTTCACAACCCTTTCTGCCAGGTCCCAGCTTCTTCAAATCTCCTAACAAATGTGGTAGACACCTTTGCTTTAGCAGCTTCGTATCTCTCTTAGCAAATGTCTAATGAAACAAAATTAAATTAAAGAGTTGCTGAAATGTAGTTACTTTTAAACAAGGGATATCTTTATACTGGCCGACAAACGTATGGATTGGAAATGTCCACCAAGGTGACCTTCTCAGGGGTTATGTTCAAGTGCAATGCCTTCTCCACCTCTTGGGCTGAGCGAGTAGAGCAACGAATGTTGACCATGTGTGTTTCTAGAACTTCTCTCACAGAATTCCAGTTTGAGAGGATCTTGGGCTGTCTGAACCAGCCATTTTCTGACAATTGACAATGTCTATGCAGGTGGACATGCATCTGGGACAAGTGAAGAGGGTTTATAAATCCACTTATTCCATCCCTGGGACTCTCAAAATCCTAGGACTTTCTTCTTCCTGTTGAACCAAATTTCCTCTTCCCATTAATGACACCTATTGATTGTAAGTCTGGCCTATGGATCATAAAAATTGTCTTTTTTTATTCAATAGCTCTTCAGAGAAATGAAGCTCATTGTCATGTCTGTTTTCATTTTCCTTTTTCTGGTTAGTTTTTGATTCTAATATTGAAGTCAGTACTTCTTCATGCTCTTCCGATCAAAGCTTTCTGCACCTTGGGAGATGCCTCAGCACCCACACCAAGGTCAGACTCCACATCAGCATCCAGCTGTTTCACCTTCAGATGTTATAGACACGTTGCTAGGCTACAGCCCTTCCAGAGTTGCATATATGTAAAAGCGAGTTATTGACTCCAAAGTAGGAAATAAAATCTAAAGAACTGAAGCTAATAAAAATTTTATTCGCTGTCTAGAAAACTTCATTATGCCAGATTCATTATTAAATTCAGTAGTCATTAAAAATCATTGCACATGAAAACAATGTGTAGGTTAATTTTAACTCTTCCGTAATTTCTGGGTAGACACGAGGATCACAGAGAAATAAGAGCTAATAATAAATTAAGTGGGTTAGTGAGGCTAAATCAATTCAAAAGCAAAAATCATAAACACCTTTACAAAGTATAAGCAACATACTATATATATATTCATAATATTAGTGATATTTGCATTTTAACTGAAAGTCAAGGATTTCAACAGAAGTCTAAGAGCCTATAAAGGTCTGAAAATGGTTTTTAAAATTATAAGCTGATGTAAGAGTGTCCTAACGGGGGTATGATAAATGCAGATTCTGGGCCCCACCTCAGCGCTACAAAATTAATAGTCTGAAGTTTCAGTGCTATTAATTTTGGCCCCAGACTTCTCAGCCTTATTCACATCTACTCCTCACTATTTAGCCACCCTCACTGCTGACTGCTGGCCCGCACCCTCTTCTCATCGGGTACAACGACATTTGTCTATTTTGTTGGCACTAAGCAGTCAGTCCTCATATTATCACCACAGTGTCCCAACTATGGAGCAAACTCAGCATAAAAACATCCATTTTAATGGTATACCCAATAAATGCCAACAGAAAAACGACAAGGTAAATTATGAAAATAAAATCATTGCCAACATCCCAGTATAAAAAGAACCACTTGTTTTACTTTGTCCGTCATGCTCCCAGCTTGCGTTGCCTTGGGGACATGTGGAAACTCTGCTACCTTAGTGCAGACAAAAGTTAAAAAGGAGGACCCCGTTCCTAACCTGGGTGCAGAAACCCCAGAGCTCAAGAAATGCATCTCTCGAGCCAGGCAGTTGTGACTAAGAGACCCCAAAGTGGGAAGAGTCTTCCTTCTTGAGCCCCTTAAATAAGAAGGGAATACAAAGATCTTTTTAAACACACATCTCCAAGGCAGGGAGCATCCCCAGTATTTTTTCCAGTGGTTGCCCTACAAGCGGTTCTAGCACTAACTGGGCCTTCCGTGGTCTCCAAGGAAACTGAAATAGTGACAGAGTCTCTTTAAATACTACTCGGGCATGACTTAGAGCCCAAGAATTATAGCGTTCAATAAATATTAATAAATTTTGATGTTAATATCGAATTTTTTCCTACGGGATGTCAGCTTATCCGCCTTTCAAATCATTTTCTACAGGAAAATTTCATCTCCTGTACAGAATGACCAGCCAACACTGACTTAATAATAATATCTAAAGATTTGAAACATTTAATATTGTCAGACTGTCATAAAAAATAGCAACTTCCTCTTCCTTAAATTAAAATCAACCTCTTTGATACTAAGAAAAAGAAAAAAAAAACCTTGGGGAGGATTTTTAATATTGTTGTCAATGTATCTGTCCTTTGCTGAAAATAAACTACCCAGAGTGCTAACGGTGACTGGGGCCACAGAATTTAAAGTAATTCCTGAATCTTCAGAACGGCGCATTCATAAAAGTGAACACGGAACACGTGCCTGAGCCCATATAGAAACTGGGCCTGGTTTCAGGTAAAGAGGGCACATTTAATACATCCAAGCAATTTTGCTATAGATGAGCAAACCCCAGAAGAGCTATATATCGTGGACTTTTTTTTAATATATGTAAGCATAAACTCGCAGGCCAAAGGGACGAAGGGAGGCCATAACAAGGACAGAATTTTGGAGACAGAAAGGTAACGGACAACTGAAAAAGCCACACCCTACACTGGCGAGGGGGAAAGCTGGGTCGTGATCCACACAGTAGATGCTACAAAGGCTATGAATCCAGCCCCTCCTGGGGCGGGGCTCCCGGGGGTGTTATGATGAGGAAGATGGGTTTAAAGACGTACGAGAAGCATTAAATACCTGTATCTCACACTCAGCTTCACTGCTGCTCCCCACCTACAGCAGGAAGCAGAAGATTTAGTTTCTGGAGAGAGTCAAGCACAGTCTCTGGTCTGCAGAGAACACACCAACAGAGGAAAGTGGGGGTACCTCCCTGTAAAGAGGGGGGGCGAGCGAGCTTTGGGTTTGATTCCTTTACTTGGCTCCCAGAACCACAGCAGCCCTGTCCTTACTCCTCAGGCAAGAAGTTGCAAGAATCTCCTCTGCAGAATTTGCTCAGCTTTCTAAAGATCCCAGCTTCCATATCCGGGAGTTCTGCAACAGCCAGCCCCCCCGAAAGCCAAGGACACCACAGAAAACCCCGTCCAATGCTCTGAGCTTTCAGCCACCCTAGCTGGTCCCCACCCTTAACCAGGAAGACAACCAAAGATCACCAGACTCTCAGGAAAGCTCAGAATGGACACAAAAAGGATCAAAAGAAAATAACTTAGCAGAAACAGAGGCTATTTAGCAAGAAGAAAATTTCACATTTCAAGAACATTATCATTAATATCCTCAGAGAGATCAGAGAAATATTGCATCCATAAAAGAAAAATATAATAATCTAATAAGGAACATTTAAAGCAGGAGTTCTTAAGCTTCTTGGTTTAAGGATCCCTTACTTTAAGACTGTTAATGTACTAAGAATTCTTAAAAGCTTTTGTGGATGTAGATTATTTCTATCAGTATTTAGCAGAGTAGATAGTAAGACAGATACATTTTTAAATATTTATTTATTCAACATAAAAAGCCATTCTATAAAATCAACATAAAAGCATAAATAATGTGTTTTTATGAAAAATAATTACATTTTTCAAGACAGAACCACCAGTGACAATGATAAATTTGCTTCCCACTGTACAATTCTGTTGGCTGTCTGACTTAATAAAGGCCAGCTGAAGTCTCATGTCTATTTCTGTATTCTCTCTGTTGCAGGTAACCCAAGAGGTTTCAGAAAGAAAAAAAAAGGAGAAAGGATACCATAAAAATGATTCAAGAAAATGTTTCAGAACCGAGAACAGGAGTTCCCGATTGAAAAGTCTCACTAAGTACCCAGACGAATGAATAAATTGTGACTCACACAAGTCTATTTCACGGCATACATTTCAAAATCGGAGCTAGTGGGCATGCATACAGGTCTGCAGAGAGAAAAAATAATGCAGTCATCAGAAAGCAGAAAAACCTCAGATTTCTCAACAGCAGTTTTATGAACTCTGCAAGAAAATAGAGCGATGTCTTCAAACTTGTGGAAGGTAATTAGGACACTCAAACTCTCCTCAGACGTATGGGTGGAACAGAGACATTTATAGAAACAACAAGATCCCAGAAAATATTTCTCCATAGATTCATTTCTAGCAAACTACCCGAAAATGTGTTCCAGCCAAATAAATCCTTAAACCATCTGTTAAGAAACAAAAGCAAAGAGTAGGGAAAAGAGCAGATTTGACACAGGAGAAGAGCAGAGGGAATGCGGGGAATATTCAGGGGGTTGACACATGATTCTCAAGATAACACATCTGGGCCCCGGATGGGGAGAACGAGCAGCCCAGAAAAAAGCGAATCCAAAGGTGCAAAAAAAAGAGACCTCTAGAAAAGGTGACCCTCACAAGATGACATGGATTGAGAACTGATTTAGATCACTCTTAGAAAGTTTGGGATTAAATTATTGTTACATAAATAGAAAATAAAGGAAAAGAGCAAACATAGGCGTTATTATTAACTCCAGGAGAACAAAAGTCGTGCATGACAGGCAGTAGGTGACCCCGGCTGGCTAATCGTCTCAGCTCTAAGTGGCATTTACGTTGTCTTAGTATAAAATGTATCAAATTATAATGATCTATATTGAGGCAAGGGAGTGGTGGGAGTCCACACAATGGCTCTCAAAGTAAAATAGGGAGACGAAAACCTGCAACTCCCTCCTCTTCCAAAGTGGAAACTTAATAGAAAACCTCAAAAACGGACTTTAAAAGAAAGTAGTCATGCAAGCATGTTATTAGTAGAAATAGAGATAAATTCTAAAACCTTAAGCAGGAATGTTTAAAGAGGGTACCTTTGTAAAAGGGAAAATAAGTTTACTTTGTATCTTTACAAAATTGCTGTTCTGTAACTCTTTACATGTGCAAACAGGATGTGAATACAATATTTATAAAATGTTGCACAAGTTCAAAAAAGCAAATTAAAGTCCAACAAAAATCAAGCCTTTGGGTTATTTGGGTCGGGTCTTCTCATGGACGTGGGGAACAGTGGGGGGCCTGCTGGGGGCAGGGGGTCAAAGGGGACTGCATGGGAAAGGGAAACACATACAGTCAAGATTAAATTTAAAAGTTAAAAAAAGAAATGATCAATTTTTAAATCTAAAAAAATCACGTATTTGTGTTTTAAGGAGATGGAACACATTTACAACAAACCAAAGCTAATGTTTACCCCAAGGTAAACAAAGATATTCCCACTCGTCACTGTGAACTGGAACAATTCAGATGTCCCAGGTCCTACAAACTTGGCAATCTACAATTCTGATAACTATTTCCTAAGCCAACTTAATCAGTTGTGGAAGAGAGCCTGTCATCACTACTCTGTACAGGCTTGTGTCTTTACCATTATTGCTTCAAAGAGCAAATGCGTATTAAAGCTAAAAGCTGGTCTCCCCTGCAATCGTGCTAAGCTAAAGCCAGGCGGAGATTTTCATTGCATCTGATGGCGAATATGTTACAGAATCACCTGCAGGTATCTGAGTTGAAATGGGAATCTTCCGTGGTGTCGCGGGATAAGCATTGCCAGGGTACGAGCACAGGCGGGTTTGAGATACAGGGGCAGGGTGTATTGGAGCTCAAACAAAGAGCTGCCCCCAGGTGCGCTATGCCCAATCCAATGTCTCCTCCACGACCAGGTAGCTCCGTCCCTTCTCACAGCAGAGCTCCAGCTCTGGGGCCGCAGGCCCGCAATGGTCCCCCCACTCCCCCCCTCGCGCCCGCTGCCAGGCCCAGCAGGAGGGCCAAGCCCCAGCCCAGCTGCACATCAACCCAGCATCTGAGGCGCCAAGAGCCTTAGTTTCTCTTCCTGTCCGGCCTGGGACTGGCACTGAGCTTCAGCCCACAGGGCCCCTAAAGAGAAAGGGTCCTCAGTGAGAGCCCCCGGCCTTTGGTGAGTGTGATTACATTTCCTTGGGCTCGGGAAAGAGTAAGCTTTCTTTCCAACCATCCAGCCTCAGTCATGGATCTCCCTGGGGGGCAATGCTGATGCCGCCTCCTATCCAGTCCCTTTCCTGGACAGTGCGGGGTGCCTGCCCTTGTCCTGTCTGATCTTTTCCCCACGTTTGTCTCCTCCCCTCTACAGTGACCATTTTTGCTCCTACTGGGCAGGCCTCCTAGTAAGAGGACATCCTGAAACAGTGTGTTGGCTTTTAGCAGAGGAATTTCTCCCGCCCTGTTTACCCCCACACCCCCGTAACCGGGGAAACTGGGTGGCTGTTCCCTGGGCAGGCTGCCTGGGATTAACGTCCCCTTGGCAAAGCATGCGGCTGTCCCCTGGGGTGTCTGTGAAGCTTTCTGGCTTCATCAGGCTTAGCCAGTTCTGCTCCTTTTTCTTTAGTTGATACCTGCCTGCCTACCTGTGCTAACAGGAGTACTGTGTGAGGCCGTACAAAAAATAGGATGTTTATCCTCTAAAGCCTGGATACACGCTCGGACTATTTCTCTCTATGAGTCATAACTTCGTAAGAAGCTGTTTGTGTTCTTCCCATTAAATTCCAGTCGGCCTTGTCGGTGCCAGTCATCCAAGTTTCCCTGGAAGAGAGCTGGAGCTGCTCACTGCCTGGGAAGAAATGGCCATCCCACTTCCCAGGGCCTGCAGCAGCGCTGGCTTCTCTGCGCTTCCCGCAAGGCGTCCTTGTATCTCAGGCCGTCCCAGGCTCCACTGCTTTGGGGAAACTCTTCTAACGCTGCCTTAAAATGGAGGTTGGAGAGTGAAGTGTGGCTCTGTGTCCTTAGGAGTGAGACAGGATGGGTCCTCAGACCCAGAAGGAGCCGAGACTGATAATGAACAAGGAATAGGAAAAGGCCCACTCGCAGCGGGGGGCGGTGGGGTCTGGGGTACCCCCCTGGTGGCAGGTGGAGAAGCACCATGGAAACACAGAGGACGCATGGGCTTGAAGTCAAAGCCCTGTTTTTAAATATCAGGCCTACCGCTTTCCTGTGGTATTTTTTGAACTTCAGGTTTGTTCTTTTAAGTGCATATTTTATATTTAATACTTATTTTAAAGATTATAACTTACGTTCTGCTCATTGTATTTTAATAACTGTAATGACAGCTTCCTCTAAAATAATAACACTTATACCGTCTTTTAAATTTATGTGAGTTTCAGTTCTTATCTGTAATATAAAAATGTTAATACCTCTTCTGGGGGTGGTTTGAAAAATTAAAAGACTACTTTTTTGCTCCATAAGACACACTCCTCCCCCCAAAAAAGTGGGGGCAATGTCTGTGAGTCTTATGGAGCAAATACTGCGTCTCAGACCGTGATGTGCATGACCTGACCTGTCGGTGACGGTCGTTCAAAAGTTGAGCCATTAGCAGGGCCTTAGATGGAAATGAAGATGGTGTCACATATGAAGAGATAGAAGGAAGTGACATCAGTGACTGTGAGCAACTGAGCTTCATAGATTCCGACACCAGCGATGATGAGTTCTTGGGGTTCCCAGAAAACTAGAAGAGCACTTGAACCTTAAAGTCTCTCCTCGTTTGTTAATGACAGAGATGATGGTTCTTAATACCGCTGTTGACTGCTGTTCACTTTACCCGGTTGAAATATGATTCTGTTATATTTTATTAAATATTTTAGTGCACCACTTGGTTCAGAATGTTTTTTTCTTGTTTTCCTCCTCCAAACCCAGGTGCGTCTTACGGTCAGGTGCGTCTTATAGTGCGAAAAATATGGCCATTCATATAAAGCCCCAAAGCACTGGGCTGTGTGGCTCTTCCTACAGGAATAACCACAGGGACAAGCACAGGGATCCCAGGGCAGATCAACCTAAGTTGTGACGCTGAAAACAGCTTTCACAGTGACAGCGAGCCCAGGGGGCAGCCTTCAATAGTCTGGTGACAGCACTAGAACTCAAGTGCTACTGAGGCAGGGACCTGGCCAGGACACGAAGGCCCGGGGGCAAGTTAGACACAACCCCCCTTCCCAACGCCCCTGGTTTCCATGAAGACAGACGGGAAGAGGCAGAATAATGGCACCGCCGAGGTGTTCGGTCCCAGGCTAAGCCCCAAGACCTCTGCGTGTGCAATGTTGCACGGTGAAAGGTACTTGGCAGGTATGAGATTAAGTGAAGGATCTCAAGATGGGAGAACACCTTGTGGGGAATCCATTCATGGGCCCCATGTCATCACACATGTCCTTATAAGAGGGAGGCAGGAGGGCAGCGTCAGAGAAGGAGATGTGTCAGGGAAGCAGAGGTTGAGTCATAAGCCAAGACGTGTGGGTGGCCCTTAGAAGCCAGAAAAAGTGAGGAAGGGACTCTCCTTAGAGCCTCCGCAAGGAACGCAGCCTCTGTGGACACCACCACATGAGCCCGGTGAGACCCGTTTTCAGATGTCTGACCTCCCAGACTTTTAAGATAAGTGTGTTGTTTTAATCCACTAATTTTGTGACCAGCTGTCGCAGGAGCAATGGGAACTAAGACGTGAGCCTTCCCTGAACTCTGCTAACCTGTTCCCAGCCCTCACTCCTGTCCCTGGGGTTTCAGAGAGGAGACACCCAGTTCACAGGCCCCGTCTCCCAGCCCTCTGCTCCTCTGGCCTGGGGTTTCTGCAGACACCAGCACCTTGCGGAGGTGGCAGGGGGTGTAGGTCAACTTTCAGCGTTGCCTGTGCCCAGGCAGGTCCTGTCTGGAGCGAGGCGCAGGGGGCCTGCTAGCGCAGCCTCTGGAAGCCGGGCAGGAATCGAGTCAATGTTCTGACCACCCTCTGTCTGCTTGGTCTCTCAAATGATCCAGAACTCAGGAAACGAACAGAAGCCAGTTTCGAGCAGTGAGATCCTCAAAAGTTGTGCATGGTACGAGGGTGGGGATTCAGCTCTTAAGAGGGGATGTTGGGGGAAATCCAGCCCTTATAATAAAAACTGAAATTACTAGCCTTAAAAGTAAGAGCCCATATGGAACCGTCCCAAGGCAAGTACAGTAGACCCTCGCGACCTGACGGGTGGGGAGGAAGAGTTCTTGGTGGTACTTGGCCTCTGTTAGGCTCGGCTGGGGGGCTAGGGCCTGCCTGGGACTGCAGGGAGAGCGCATCCGTGGCCCGGCATCAGGACACCAGAGGAAGCGGGACGAGAGCTGGCGCACCAGGCACGCGGCCCGCGGAGAGCCCGAGAGCCAGCCTATCCTGCCGCCTGAGAAGTGTCCACGTTCTGTGTACAAATAAGTGCCGTCTGCCTTCCCGGCCAGACAAAACACGGCCAAAAATGAGCTGGCATCTTCCGCCGGCCAAAGAAGGGAAGGCCTTTGCCCTCGGGTTCCCCAATCAATTTCACAAGCCGGTGCTCTGACGATTCCATTACCAAAGTCCCATTCAGGGCCACCGGAGAGCCACCAAAGGCAAGTGTAAGTGTGCAAAGCGGTCCTGTCGGCGCCTACTTACTGCTGATCGGTTAGAGCAAATGTGTGGGATTCCATCCCGCGCACTTCCAGGTGGCTCGTAGATATTTATCATCCCGCCACAAGCAGGAAGCAAACAAACATGTTATGTCTTTTTTACTTTGCAGTCAGAAGCAGAATATTGACAAGGCCATTGAGGGATATATTGATTGCAATTATCAGTCATTTGAAGAAATCAGGACAGCGTTTCCTGGCTGTGGCTGGGTCCTGGGAGAGGCCCGCTGGGATGCTTTCAGTCATTGTCACAGCTGGGAGCTGCCCAGGGGGAGCCTCAACCCCCACCCTGAGGGTTTACGGCCCAAAGGAAGTTTTATTACCCAAGAGAATGAACAGCAACTAAGTCTCCGCAGATCACTCCTGCCTTCCTTCTCTCCCTTTGTTTGCTTTGAGTTTTTAGAACTTTCCCAAGGCTAATTCATTCCAGAAAATTACCCAACGGAGTGGAGGGAAGTTTCTCTTCGAAGAGGATTTTGGGGCATGTGGTTACCTGGACACAGTGGGGAAAGCACAGGGTAAAGAAGAAGAAAGAATTCCATTGTGGAAGCACAGAGAAGAAGAGGAATACATTTCTTTTCTCTGTTTCTCTGCTCACAAACCCTCTCTTTCTCCATTTATACACAATTAAAGTTTTGAAGAAGCATTGGAAAATTAGGCCCCATGGCTTATGAGCAGAACATTCTCTGCGTACAGACTGACTTGGGGTACACAGCCTAGAAAGCCTCTGATTACAGACCAGTTCCCAGTTCTCAGACAGGAGGAAAGAAGCTTAGTGCACAGCGAGGGACTGGCTTTGAAATTGTCATAGGAATAATGCAATCTCAAGGAAGCTATCTGGTCAAATAGGCTTTTTCCTTCTTCAAAAAGGTCAGTAGGAAAGGAGACCCTGGGAGGGATTCTTTCAATCGGGGTCATGTGGGCTTGGGGAACGGACATAACAATGTTGATGGCACTGAATTCTATCACAGTAGAGTATGGGAAATTAAGATATATATTTTAGTACGTTTATTATACGTAACAAATGTACAATGTCCTGAAGTCCCCTTTACCTCAGTGCATTTATCCCCTCAGCACACATTTATGACCCAGCTACCATATGCCAGACACTGAGTTTGTCCTGAACACGCAAAATTTAAAAACACAGTGAGCCTGCCTCCAAGGAGCTCATACTGCATGGAATGACAGATGTGCGATGGGACTAGAAAACACAGGCAGGGGTATCTATGTTACTTATCCTTGCCCTCAGTCATGCCTGTGGCTACTCAAAGGGTCGTCCTGGGCAGCCAACTGCTCATTCCTGGTCTGCAAGGGGACGAACCCAAAACTGAGAATCCAGCTTTAGAAACTTCTGTAGAAGTTTGACATGCCATCCAAGCACGTAATCACTTCTTCAGTGATTTGTTTATGTTGCATAACATGTCAAACCATGACACACAGGAAATTTAAAAAGAAATCAGTCCTTGACTGCAGATCTCCTGAGGAACACTGTGTAAGATTTATTATTTTAACAGTTAAAATTGTTTCAATTACAGTTGATATATAATACTATATTAGTTTCAGATGTACAATATTTTGATTAGACATTTATATAACTTATAAAGTGATCACCCCAATAAATCTCATACCTACCTGACACCGTATATGTTTCCTAGAATATTCCTGACTATGTACCTTATGGTGGACTTTACGTCCTCATGAGTATTCTGTGACTAGCAATTGTACTTCTTTTTTTTTAACCTTGTGTTTAATTACCGTTGACATTCAGTATCATTTTGTATTAGTTTCAGGTGTACAGGACGGTGGTCAGACAATCACGCACCTCACAAAGTGCTCCCCCCAACCAATCGGTATTTTTGAATCCCTTCACCTCTTCATGCATCTCCCGATGCCCCTCCCACGGGTCTCAGAGATTTCATCTTGAAACGAAGTTAAACTATGCAGACAAGTAGAAACACCTGAGAATCCTTTCCCACCCTTCCCATCCCAACCTCTCGTTAACGATAAGGGATTAGAGAGTCTCCTTAGAACAGACTTGTGGTGAAGTCTGGACTTCTTCCTCAAGAATGCTTTCAGGGCTTAGCCGGGGGGGAGGGGCACGCTAGCAACCTAGAACACTGAGACAAATTTTATTTGTCCGGCACAGTATTTTTAAATTTTCTTTTATATGCTACATTAAAAATTAAGGAAATTTTATAAAAGTTTAGGTAATTTCCTTTTCTTAAAAAATTAGAAAGAAGCCCAGTGCTGTGGCCAGGAACATGCAGCTGCCCACCCTCCTTAATATCCAGCCCACTCCTTGGAGTCTGTCTGCCTGTCCTCTGTCGGTATCTGAGTTTGCCACCTTAGATTTTCTTCGTTTCATTGATCTGCTTGGGGATGTCAAAACCTCCTTGCCGGTCCCCCCCACATCTGTCTTGTCTATAACTTTTTGTGGCTCTAATAGAAAAACAGGGTTCCCCGTGGTAAATAAAATGTGGATGGTTGTAGTTTTTAAAAGCAGCACCTAGTCCTGGTTCAAGAAATTCTGAGATGATCAGAAAATGGGAGGTTTTTACAAATGCCACACAATACAGACACCTCCTAAAAAGATGGACAATAAAAACCCTGTACCTTGGGAGCATGCTGAAAAAGAGATTTTGTGCATCGACATGAACTCCTCGGAGAGGAAGCTGAGAAACCATCTTTCTCGTATACAGTCTCTTGATTTCACGAAGATGTATTTACTCAACAAATATTATCAAACGCATGTAGCAAAGATACCCTATATATCATGGATTCACTTGTGAACAAAATTAAGTTTCTACCCTTATGGAGAGAGAGATAATAAATAACCCCCCCCCCCAAAAAAAAAACATAGGTATGTAAATAACATAATTTCAGACAGTAAGCATATGGAGAAAGCAAAACAGGGAGAAGTGGTACTTTAACTCTGAGGGTAGGGGAAGACCTGGAAGAGATGACATGTGAGCTCAGGCTAAGATCATGAGGAGAAGGCAGTCACACAGAGGGAGACATGGAGAACTGGCAGGGACATACCAAAGTCCTCAGCCAGATGGATGAAACGAAGAAAAGCAAAGGTGTTAAACTCAAATGCCTGTGAGACAGGAAGCCAACTCAAGTACCTGCGAGTCAGGTAGACAACTCAAAGGAGGGAACAGAGAGGAACATTCCAAGCAGGGGACGGGGGGAGCCTGAAAGGTATGGGGCTGATAATAGATCCCACATGTCTACGAATCTTCTTTGCTTCCACTTTTCCTAAATTTTCCCAGGAACCTCAGCAAACCACTAGGGATAAAATATCATCTGCTGGCGTCATGCCTTATGACCTCTGCCGTGTGTTAGCCCTCGCGTCCTCCCTGTGCCATTCCCCAGTGCTTCATAACACCACCATTAGCACCACCGTCACCATGACCAAAGTCTAGGACAGACGTTTGAATTGACTGCCAAGGGAAGTGGCCAGGCATAAAATGGAAGGATATTATTTGAAGATTTTTTTCTAATTCTGTTGTGCACATTTCAATAACACATCTTAAAAACTCTAGTTGAATTTCATTGATGAAGTAATCTTTTTTTCTGAATTAAAAATTTTAATATATATTATTTTATTTAATTGTTGTCCAATCACAGTTGTCCCAATTTTTCTTCCATTGCTCTCCCCTAGATTTAAAAAAATTTTTAATGCTAAACAAAAGTTTAATCAACAACTGGGTTTCAAAACATTTATTATATGGGACAGAATAGAGTCAATGCCTGGAAAAGTACTTTAAAAGCTAACTGTCATCACGGGGTCCCGAAGGAACTACATTATACACTGTATAATGACTAAGAAAATGAAAGCCATCTAATATTTAAACAATTAATCATTGTATACTGTGATTATGTCTACCACTAGCTAACATGGAATTAAATCAGTAATATTAATCCCCCGAAGTAATTAATATGGAACAAAATAATTTGAAAGTAAAACTAAAAGGAAAGCAAATCATTCCAAGAATATGAATTTATGTAATTCATATTTTGAAGATTAAAAATAAAGAATGGGAATATTTAATAACTTCCTTCAGTGAAAGAAATAACTTATGTTGGTGCAATGAATATAATGAATTAGAGGAGAATGAATAAGAACATGAGAGCTGAATACTAGTGTGAAAATTAATACAGATCTCCTCATTATTGTATTCAATATTTATTAAAGATCCTGTTTTCCAAAAGGTTGCGAGTTATGAAACTCCAAGTGCATGTACCTTTGTGAAGGATCAACAATGACCTGTAGATTCAGAAATAAAATGGTAGAACTCTCGAAGTTTGTCTTTGAATGATATCCCTACCTTCCTTCATCCCTCCTTTCAATACAATTCAACTGCCGGTTCATAGAAAGCTGCTAGGAACGAGCCACGAGGTACAGACAAAGATGTAACTCAGACGCGGGCTTCCCATCCAGGCTGCCCACCCATAAATTATCCATCTCCCATACGAGTCCGTGAAAATCCTTCGTCTCTTATCTAGATTAGAAAAGCAATTGGAGTCAGGTAACGCACACCGTGCTGGGAATGACTGATTGGTTTATCCCGCTGATAGGAGGTGCTCTCATGGCCCGTGTGCGTGTGCGGGGACCTGACAAGCATCTCTGAGCCTGGGGCTGTCTTCAGAACGGTGGGAGGCTGGACTTGCCGGAATTAAGTGAGAAGGGCTGGGAATCGAACACCAGCCTGAAACAGCCTTCCGCCAGGGATTTGAGGAGCCTGGTGGAATAAATACCGCAGCTGCCTGCCCCCCAAGTGAGAGAATTCCGAGCAGTCTGCTGTGCGGGTCCATCCGTCGCGGAGTTGCCCTGCCGGGTTAACTCCCAGCCTCCCGCCACAGTCGGGGGCAGCGCGGTGCGACCCTTACTGGCTGCCTTACCTCCTGTCTCAGCTCTTTGCCCTGCCAGTGTCCCCTGTCTCTGCCAAAGCTAATGTTTGCGCTAAAATTTTTGTCAGGGTCTGCTTTTAAGAGGCAGGACCTAAGAAAGCATCCATGAGACATGTGCATGTCAGAAGCTAAGTTCGTTCACCCAGATGGATTTTCTCAGCACCGACAGGTGAGGGGACGTTGTGAGTGAGGGGGCTGCCCTGCCTCTTCCCAACATCAGCACGAAACCTTCCTCTCGTATGTCCGCCTGCTTCTGCTCTTCCTTCTGGCCTGCTCGGTTTGGGGGCCATTCCCGAGTCCCGACCGCACCCCCGAGCATTCTGTGCTGCTCCCCAGGCCTAATGATCTCTCCCACATCTAGAATCATGTTTCACTGATGGTTTAACACTTGCATCCAGCAGAAGAGGACATCTGTGGAAGGGCTGGTCAGGTGAGCTCCCTTGTTTCAGGACCTGTCTTGTCACTCTGTCTGCAAGGCCGTGGTTTCTTTAAGGGGCGAGGTAAGAAGCCTTAGATCAAGGCTTCAGATTGTTCTCACTCCTCTGGGAACCTGAGAGCTGAACTCGGACTTGGACCAGCTGCCCCTGAATTCTTTTTTTCAATTATTATTTTTAATTTTGTTTTCAATTATAGTTGACACACAATGTTATATTGCATTCAGATCTACAACATAGTGATTAGACATTTATGTAACTAATGAAATGATCACCCCAATATATAAATCTTGACCCATCTGACATCAGTTATTACACTATTACTGAATACATTCTCTGAGCTGTACTTTACATCCCCACGACTGTTTTGTAATCTCCAATTTGTACTTCATAATCCTCGCCCCATTTTTACCCAGCCCCCCAAACCTCCTCCCACTCGGCAACAGTCAAAATTTTCTCTGTGTCTATGTTCAGAGGGCAAGGGTAAATCCTAGCAGGACAGCAAGACCGTCGGCCACATGCACCTGAAGGCCAAACCTTAAAAATCGTCCTTTGTTTCACGTAATGCCCAATGCTGTGAACGAGGCCCGAGATAAAGCCCTCCTTAACGTGTCAGAATTATGTTAATTCAAATGACTGTTCCCATTCTACTGATTTCAGTTGAATTGGTTGTTTCCAACCTCAGCTAAAACCCTCTTCCCTGACCAGATCTTCAGATCCTAGAACGATGCTTCTACCTTTCCTCGTGGTAGCTGCACTCATTTTCTGAAATAACTAAGGGGAAATCCACTCTAGTGACTCTTCGTCCATGAGAAATGCCTTTTCAAGGAACCAAACATTTGTCTTCGGAGTGGAGAGAGCAGTTCGTCTGAGCCAGCTTGCTACATTGCCCACAGAGTTTGCTGTGGCTTTTACGGGCCGCAGTATGACGTGACGTAATGTGGAAATCAACTCTAAGATGGTGAGAACCAAAAAGGACACTGATTCAATCGATAGAAGAGGAACAGCATTATTAGCTTGATGGTCGCCATCTTTACTGAGCTTTACAAAGTCAAGACAAAGGCAATTTATTTCCTACACGTGCTCGTTCAAGAAATGTCTACTAACATCTGCTGTTTGCCAGGTTCTTTACTAGGAAAACAAAGTCCCTGCTTTCATGAGGTTCTATGAGAGAGCGAGGGAATAACAAACAAATAATTAGCAAAACAACAAAATCAAAGTCCCGCGTTTTAAGCCTCAGCGTAAAGAGCAGTGATTGCTGTTTCTTATTTCAAATTCTTACGACAAAACCTCAAAGAGGTCTAGTTCATTCAAGCCAACTCACGCAAATCATAATTGACTGTCCAGCCCACAGATTGGCTGGGGGATCAGGGCCCTTCCCTGTCATCTGTGCTGAGGAAGGGCGGAGTCGGGAGGGTGGGTTTGGCAGTGGGACACCGTGGCCCAGAAATTAGCCTCTGGAGCCAGACGCCAAGGCCGAACCCTTGGATCTTTCGCTTACAAGCTGTGCAGGTCGGGGCAAGTTCTTTCCGTACTTGGTGTCTCGGCTTCCTCACCGGGAAGGAAGTAACGCTAATATTTGCCTTGTAGACGTGCTGTGAGGATTAAGTGAAATCATGGGTTAAATGGGTCTAGAACAGTACTTGAAAGACAGTAACCTTCCAAAGGTAACATAAGCCATTACGAGAGGCTGAGAGAGGCCACTTATGTGTGATCTGCTTGGAAATCCAGAATTAAGAACATGAGCTTCGGCCCTGGTTGCTGTGGCTCAGTGGATTGAGCGTCGGCCTGTGATCAAATGTCGCTTGTTCGATTCCCAGTCAGGGCACATGACTAGGTTGCACGTCAGGTCCCCAGTTGGGGGCGCGAATGAGAGGCAACCACACAGTGATGTTTCTCTCCCTCTCTTTTTCCTTTCCCCCTCTCTATAAATAAGTAAACAAATAAATAAATAAATTATAAAATATTTTTAAAATAAAAGAACATGAGCTTCATCCTGAAGAAAAGTACAGATGGTTTTTTGAGCAAAGGAGTATGGAGTGCCAGGAAATTAATCTGATGGTGTTGGGAATGAAATTTGTATTCATATCTTATCTCAATTATGTCTCAATGAGATTACAAGGTCCCTGACCTGAGCACAAGGTTTATATCTTATTGTTAATGATACACTTACTCTTCAGCCATAGTTTTTAATACAGAGCTGTGGTTATAAGAGGTGTCCAATAGATGGATTTGTGGACTTGAACAGAGTTACTTTAAAGGAAGAAATGATAGGGTTTGGTGACAACAGGGATGTAAAGAGAGGCAACAGAAGATCCAAGCATATTTTGCATGTTTTGAGAGTACGTGGTTAAAAGAATATAGCTACTGTTTTTTAAAAAAGAAAGCTGGAAGAAAACGAGTTAAATTTTAGATGTCTTGAATTTGAGATATGGATGGCACATTGCAGTGCAAATGTCTAGCAGCTAGTTAGAAACGAGACACTGAGCCTGGAAGATAAGACAGGATTATAAATATGAATTTGGCAGGAGCCTGCCTTGATGTGCACGTCAAAGGCAGAAGACGTGGATAAAATGATGAAGAGAGAGAACCGAGGATGAAAAGGGGAGGCCAGATCAGGACTTGGGGAAGGCCGCCTGGTCAGGGAAATCTACAGAGTCCCAGTCTGCAGAGAACACGCGCTGAGCCGAGAGACAGAGCAGCTGATTTTAGACATTTACTGCGTTACCACTTCCTTGACCGATACGTCCTTATGTTACGTCAGCGTCCATAAGCGAACGTCGCCAAGACTCCAAAAATCAACATGGCCTTTACACAGTTCTGCCTTCATCTCCTTCTCGTGAAACAGTTTGGACAGAAACTGTATCCTAACAGCTACGTTTTTCTTTTCTTCAGTAAATGCTGGAGTGATCAACATTAAAATTCTGGAACGATTGACCTCCTACATTTCACCGGCACGCAAGTAGTCAATTTTGTTGCAAGGAAATTGCAAAATTTTATGTCAAATAGAGCACATTTTCCCCCCCTCTGAGCAGGAATTTTCTCTTTATTAAGGTTTATTTTTTGAAACTTCATTGTGTTTAGGAACCTAAGTTGATCTTTCATGAAAAGTTTTGAATGACGTTCTAATAGCCGGAGTACAAACAGGCACATTTGGGCAGGGAGGAAAAACTCTGTAAGGATACTGTAAACTGGAAATGCAGGAAGGTGGCGCTGAGGGGAACCAGATGCACAAGGACGGTCACTGCACACTGTCCCTGTCTCCCCCTTCAAGCTGGTCAGCATCTGCTTCCTATACTTAGATGTTTCTACGTTGGGTGCGTAACTGACTACGAGGGCTATTTTCTCTTGTAGGAGGGGGGTTCCTTTATGATGATGGTAGCCCTTCTTTGTCTCTTGTGATAGACTTTGTTTTGAGGTCCATTCTGCCTGACGTAAGTATTGCTACCCTACACTGTTTGTTCACTTTTATTGGCATGAGCTCTCTTTCCCCACCTCCTCACGTTTAGTCTGTGTGCGTCATTTCTTCCAAGTGGGTATCTTACATGTACAGGTCTTGTTTTCTTATTTCTTCAGTCACCGCATGTCTTTTAATGGAAGCATCGAATCCATTTACATTTTAAGTGATTATTGATAGTACATAGTTATTGCCACTTTATTATTATGTTTATGACCTCTAACATTTTTTTATGTATTGATTTTGAGAGAGAGAGAGAGGCATCAATTTATTGTTCCATTTATTTATGCATTCATTTGTTGATTTTTGTATGTGCCCTGATTGAGCTATGAGCCAGGGCTTTTTTTTTTTCTTTCTACTTAAAAAAGTCTCTTCAATATTTCTTAAAATACTGGATTGGTGGTAATGAACTACTTTCTTGTCTGAGAAGGTCTTTATCTCTCCTTTAATTCTAAACGATAGCCTTGCTAGGTAGAATAATCTTAGTTCTATGTCTTTGCTTTTGATCACTTTGAATATTTTGTGCCAATCCCTTCTGGCCTGCAGAGTTTCTGTTGAGAAATCAGACAGTCTTTTGGGAGGGCTCTCTTAGGGGTAACTAACTGCTTTTCTCTTGATTATTTTCAGATTCTCTTTTTTGTCTTTGCCCTTTGGCATTTTATTATGATGTGACTTGGTGTGGGCCTCTTTGGATTTGTCTTATTTGGGACTCTGCACTTCCTGGACTTGTATGTCGATTTCTTTCACTAGGTTAGAAAAATTCTTACTCATTCTTTCTCCCAATAGGTTTTTGATGCCTGGATCACTCTCTTATCCTTCTGGTATCCCTGTGATGTGCATGTTACTACATATCATCCCTTTACCAGAGCCCCACTGACAGCAATAAGGACTCAACTGGAAAGCTAGGCTGCTGAACCAACTCTGAAGTTGGGGCCAAATAATGCCCTATTATTGACAGCTCCACGTGGTCTGGAACCCGGGACCAGTCATCGACGGGTACCTTGGGTAAGGCAGGTTCCCTTCAGATGGTTTGGGCTCATCAGAGCCTATGGGGAGGAACAAAAGTCTTAAGTTGCAGGTATCCCCTTGGCTGCTTCCAACACCCTCTCATTGGTTGGTGGTGCAAAGCCCATCAGACCAAACCCTGCCCAAGGGCAATGTGGAGCATTATCATTCCTCCCCTTACATTAGCACCCCAGCATCCCCATCTGCCGCTGGGAACTCGGTGTGGTATTGCCAAGCAGGACAGAAGACACTGCCAGCCATAGCTCTTACTACAGATGACAAAGGAGCCTGTATTCTGCCTGAAGCCTGTGACTCGCCATTGCTTATGCCTGTAACTTCTCTGTCTTTCCAGCTATAGCACGCCACGTAAGTTATTCGCTACCTGGGCTCCCATGTCGGTGGCACTCCAAAGCGAGAGCCACCACTAGGTCCATGGAGAAATGCCCTCTTCTGTTGTCAACAGACTCCCATGGAAGATCTACCCACCAACCCGATTGCCTGGGGTGCGCTTGCTAGCTGAAGTATATTCCTGATAATCACCATAATATATCCACTGCTCTAGCCCAAATGACCGGCCATATCAACAGTTAGGGACTGGCCCTCTGTCTGCACAGCTGCAGTCTGTCATTACCTTGGAAAGGGACTCCCATAACTGTTATCGCTGTCTGTTTGCTGATTATGCTAGCCTTCCGTGGGCTCTCCTGTCGCTGTGCCCTCAGACGCCAAAGCGTTATGGTACAGCAGTTGAAAAGCCCAGAATTGCCCCCTGGAGTGGAAGGGCCCATGTTACCTCTGGGGTGGAGGGTAGGGGAACTCACTTCAGAGATGGAACATGGCTCCCGCAGATGGTTCGCTCTCTGTGACCGTTGAACAGTCAGTAACTTCATGCATGGCTGACTACCTGGAAAACCTAAATGCTACCCCAAAATAAACACCATGCCCCACCCCCAGGAAGGAGGTTAATAAATGTATCGAGTGTAGTAACCGCCAGTAACCGCCTGATGTTATCTTTTAACTTAGTGATACATTGGTCTCTCAGAAGGTCCAGACAGTGACCCGCCATCTGGTTTTGCTATTAACCCCTTGCTACGAGCCCCCTTTAAAGGGGGACCCTGTGCTGGGAGGGGTGTGGATTCTTCCCGGACCACCACCGCGGGGGAGTGGCTGCTTTGCCCATGTATGTATGTTTCTCCTATTAAAGCTCTTAAAAATTTGAATAAGGCTATGCATCAGTTCTTTGGAATCGATCCTGAATTTAGACTTCTGGGGCTTTCCCCCAACAGCTCCTCCTCTACCTTTCAATGACCAGACACAGCCAGGAAAACGGACATTAATTTGATGACTGTATAGACTCAATGAGTCACTCTTCTAAGGAGAGACTTTATAATTCTACCATAAAGAGGTTATATTTATACCTTAGCTTGCCTGGATCACCTCACAGATGTTAAAGTTTTCCTTGTTATTTTAAGGTTTGGCCTAGTAACCATCCTTAGACGTCTAGCTGATGTGTTCTTGCTGTTGGATTGTTCTAAAACTGCCCATACATTCAAGCTAGTCTAAAAATTATTTTCCCATTTTGGCCTTGAAACGTTGATTCCTTCGTTGAGCGTCCTTTGGCTTTACGTCATGTTGATTTAACCATTTACTGCCGCAGGTTTCCAAGTGGTTCCCCTTGGGCTCTTTACCAACAGATACTTTATAAGTTCCCAGCTTTCCTGCCTCACAGTCGCACATTCTTAAAAGTAACCACTCTCTAAGCACCTTTGGTCCTTCTCCGTCTCTTCAGTGGTAAATGTCGCCTGCATGGCAGTGCTTTCCCCTGGGGACTTCATACGCACACAAGTGCCACCCTTGGTTTTCTCCCTTGAACACGTCACAACTCCTTCTGGTCCTGTCTTCCTCTTATCTGCGTTCTGCAAACAGGAAAGCTACAACCTGTGTCTTATTATGTCGAGCTTCTCCAGTGCAGTTTGCTGGTATTGGTTCCGTTCTCGGCTGTACACTACAAAAGGTGGTGTTTCAGGGCCCCTTTTCTTCTTCTTCTTCTTCAGAGAAAAAGCAATTTCCTTTCCCGAGCTCTGATTCACAGGCGCTTTCACACGCTCGGGGCTTTTGATGTTCTGTTACTCATTTGATTCAACAACAAAGCACTGAACGTTTCCAAATTTACTTCGCGGCCGTCCAATTCTGTTGTCAGGCAGCTATTTCCATGGTGTCTTTCAATGCCTGACACTCAATCAGAAGAGGAACACAGAGGCGGAGGAGGGACGGGGCAGACACTGCTTCCTCGAGCGCTGTCTTTTTTGATTAGTTTTCATTCACGGAAAGGCTCCTGCATGCCAGATTTCAAGGGCCCTGAGCTAAGAGCAAGAGAACCACTGGACAAAGAGATCATTTCTCTCCTTGAAAAGATGCCAGGGGTCAAGCCAGGGAGAATGAGTGTCATCACGTAACCCAGTGCATGTTAAAGGGGGGAAAAGCAGGAGGTGAGTGGGTTGCTAGGAATTGGCCAAAAGCCTATCCCTCCCAGGATTCAGCCTTAGACCAGCCTAGCAAGGGGCAAAGGGAGTCCAATAAAAAACGTAATCAAACTGGGAGCTCCGTTGCTCACTCAACCCTTAACATTCCATATCTGATTCTCCAAGTAAAATAGCTAAGGTCTTCCCAACTCTGTAAACCCTATTCTGTAGGATCCTTCTTGTCAGTTGTAATTTTTTTTTAACTGAGGAATCCATATTAATTGTACATATAAATTCTAAGAAAATTACAAGGACTGAGCAAGAACGGGATCATTGCTTTTGGGCCAAACCTCAGAGAATCAGCAAACTAAGTACACAACTGGCTTAAAGAGTACCCGAGCGTGCAGGGGGCCCTGACGCTGAAGAGAGTTTTCCAGAATCTTCTAAAAGGTAATAAATAGCCTCTACACGACCTACACTTGAACATCCTGAGGAACGCGGCTGGTAAGCAGTTTATCACCAAGATGTGAAAGGCGGCAATGAGCCAGGTGAGGTGGCTTCATGGGAGGGGAGTGACTTTGTGGCTTGCACTAGTCTCCCATTTTAGATTCCACGGCACCTGGCCACCCTGTATAAACCAGAGAGCTCATACAACACCTTCCAAGCGGGTCTCACAGCTGTTTTCTCTTCTAAGTCCCCCAAACAGCTCTCCTGATACTTATGGAGCCCGCGTTATTTAAAGGTAATGCCCCCCCACCCCGACCTTTTGCTGGACATACAAGCAACTGATATATCAAAGTTCTGTCCCTATCCCTTCGGGTCAGTACAGAACACGCGGCTGAGGAATGAGCGTTTCCTTGCTCTGTTCAGCAGAGGAGCTTTCTCAGGAGGCATCGGATGGCGAAAGAGAACAGTGGGAGAGGTGAAGAATGGGAACACGGCCAGGCCGGGCCCTGTCACACGCCACGTCCCCGCTAACTCTGCAGTAACGTACCCATTTGTCATTAACACGATGTAAAGTTGGAGCCATTTAGGGACTGAGTCAGCCTCCATGACAAAAATCGGTAACAACGGGTATCTTACAGCCACCCCGCTCTGCCTAGATTCTGGGGTTCCTGTCGTAAGCACGATGGGGGAGGCGTGCGGAGGAAATCACGGGTGTGTTAAGGAGACACAGGAGAGAGGCTGCTCAGGAGGGACTTGCAGCTGGGCGTGGAAAGTTCGGGAACGACAGAGCCAAGCGTTTATGTTTGCTTTTCAGACATGACTACAAGTCTCCGCCATGGACCATGGAGCACAGGTAGGCAAGGGATCAGAAGAGGTGAGACGTGTGCAGCCAAAGCGAAAGGCCTTGAGGAAGGAGGAGGGATGCAGAGCTCTGTCCCCCGCGCAAGCAGGAGGCCTGCGGACCAGACGGGGAGTGCGCCCCCCGCATCGGACGAGGCCTGCCCCTTCTGAAAGGAGCCAGTGTGCCGGTTTGCTCCGGCTGCCACCTCGCACCATTGGGCGGCTTCCACCCCAGTGATGTATTTTCTCACAGTTCTGAAGGCCAACATCAAGGTGTCAGCTGGGTGAGTGTCTTCTGAGACCTGTCTCCTCTGCCGGCAGATGGCTGCCTTCCCGGTGCCCACATCAGTGTCCCTCTGGGCACGTCTGTGTCCTGTCTCCTCTCTGTAGGACTCTGGTTTTCTGGTGTAGATGCCCACCTGAACCGGCCCTTTTTAACCTAATTACCTGGTGAAAGACCTGATCTCCAAATGCAGTCCCATCCCAAGAGGTGCGGCTCCAACACAGACTTCGGAAAGGACACTAAACGGCCCATAGCAGATGGCCGGCTTCCTGTATCTTAAGGGCGTCTGTCCTGAGATTAAACTAGGACTTTTCTTTAATTGTGTATAAATTAACAAGAAAGATAAAGAAGAAGGTTTTCAGTATATTGACTGCTCTACTCAAAATTACAGGAAAAAAATGAAGATCTGTATGGGAAGATATGTCTTATCATTTTTATATCTTTATATAGGCTCTTTTCATTTTCTGAAATAGATACAAAGGTACATAAATATAATATATACACATACACATCTTCAGGGGACGGGGACCACACTGGAACAAAGAGTTTAAATAGAAGAAAGAACTAGACTGAAAAAAACGAAGGGCAGGCTTGTGGAGAGCTTTGAATATAAGCTTAAGGAATGTGGAACTGCTCAAAGGGAAGGTAGGAAAAGCCTTTTTTAAAATAAAGGGGTACGAAGAACAAAACAATTCTTTCTAAAGCTTGAATTAATAGCATGATGTAGGGTTAGCTGGTCGAAGAGAGAACTGAATTTTTGCAGAATCGGGAAACCAGCTGACGGGCTTTAGACCAAAGGCTAACTGTGGAAATGAAGTCTGGGGGTCGTGGGGACAAAATAAAGAGAGTGGTTGAAGAGGAGGGGGATCATATTGAGCAACAAGTTGGAACTCAAGAAACAGGGAGGACGAGTAAAAGGTAAGAATGTCAACCTTCAGCCCGAGTTATTATCACCGTCCTTGGTAGCAAACACTGTTCCTATTTTTCCATGTTAAATGCCTAATTAGACCCGCCCTTTAAAAATAAATACGGAACAACAATTTCTCTTCTGTCAGATGTATGTTGCATAACTGATTATCTTTTGCAGAGCCATGAATAGTATCCAGGGAGGATACCTATTTTCCCCTGAGAACGGCCTTTCATTCAGTGAAATGCTAAATCACTCACAAAAACCGGCAATTAAATTGGCTGTGACTGCCACTATTAAAATGTGATGGTCGACATAATTGGCCTGAAAACGATTGCTAATGTCCCATTCATAGAGGACGTGCAAATTAATTGTATTGTTTCCCGTTTCAAAACACAGTGCCTCCCTCGCCCATCCATCAGCCCCTGCCTGCAGAGCGTCCCTCACCAGGCAGGCTGAAACCCTTCCTGCCACTCTCTCCTTGGCTCCTGCTGGAACTGTAGCCGGGGCAGCTCCCCCTGGGCTCACGAGGCATTTAGGGGTCTCCCTGCCTTGGATCTAGGTTCCCATGCGCCTGAAGTGAAGCTCACAGATCTTGGTTTGCGTCCTTACTCACCCCTTTCACGGCTCCCCTACCGCTTCCCTCTGCCAGACCTGCACAGGGGCACGGCAAGCTGACGGCTGTCGTCGGCATGACTGCAATGCCTGCGGGAACCCCCCACTGGGGTTCCATGAGGAAGGAAACTGTTCAGCACCAGCAGCCCGATGGCGACGCAGCACAGCTGTGAGGACCACAGACAAGAACATGGCCTGTGAGGCCGCCCCAGGTTGAGGCGCGGCTCCCCTCCAGCTGGTTAGGAATTGAGAGAGACGTGCATGGGTTTGTTCCCCGGGCCATCTGGATGAATTCTGAACTCTGCGGAGTGGAACTGGAAAGTGTGTCAGGTTTGGGGACAGGCAAGGTAGCTCCAGTATCGACTAGGGCTCTAACTCATCCCCAACCCTAATAGCCAATTCCCCTAATCTGTTCCCCTAAATATCCCTGAAGCATCCCTAGCGTTGTATGCAGAAGGGGGCTGGGGCCCCTTACCAGGACTCAGCTATCACCATTTCTTAAACCTATGACAATCCTTTTTAAAATGTCCAGGTTTTTTACAAGAGAAACAGATCTTTTAGGTTTGATTCAGGGGAGTCGGTGCCTTGGGGACATCAGTTTTCAGTGATTGCAACGGAAGGGCCATGAGTTTGGTGGCTTTCCCTGGCGGTCTAAGGCCCAAATAACCCTGGACTCTCTGTCCTTCCTAAAGTTTAGGTGATTGATTTTCCAATGAAGCTACTGCATGAGGATGCACAAGGTCATGCTGTTTAATGACAAGGCCAAGGTCTCCTGGAAGGGCAGCAACAAAAATGGAGTTAAATGCATTTACAGTCACATCGGTTAATTCTTTAGTTCCCGAATTTTGTGGGAAAGCCTGTTCAGATCAATCAGAATCACCGAGAGCGGGTTTGTCTTTCCTCCGCACATAATGGTGACGGCTTTGCAGACTGTTTGGTGGGGAGATTTGAGGAGTGGCCTTCAGCCGCTTAGCAGCCTTTCTTTGTGTCTTTTCAAGTCCCTAGTGGCCAGTTCTTCTAAAATCCTCAGGGGGCTTTGTTATTCTGCAGCCTGCATCCATTCCTGAGCCAAAACATCTCCCCAACGCATATGACTACGCTGATAAAGGTCAGAAAAATCAGGCTGATAGGCACTCATCATCAGACCAAAATTTCATTCCATTCAGGGGAATCAGTTCTAAGATGAGGGACGTCTTTTCCTAGTGCCAGAAGTCCAGGTTTTGCCCAGTGTGCGTAAGCAGTTTGTCATTTCCCGTCCCTGTCTATTAGAATTTTAAAAGGGGCCATCACGGGACCCGAAGGAGGGACAGGAGGTCAGGAGAAGAGTCAAAAGGAAGCTCAGAAAGACAAGAAGTTGGGGGAAGAAGGGAGGTAAGAAAGGAGAGAGACAGCGGAGGTACAGAAGTTAAGCAAGAAGGGGCGGGAAGCAACGGCATCTTCTGTTTCTCCTACTAAGCTTAGCTCTGGATTCGCAGTGCGAGGGCTGGAGTTAAAACTCCGATGATCCCCTTTTGGTTTCAGTTACATCAGCGTTCGTTTCCTTTTCCAATTTATCAAGGCGTTCACCCAACTGAGAATTACCTTCTCTAAGAGAGAACATAATAGCCTCTTGATTTCATGTAGAGCTCTGAAGGTACCAATTTAAAAGTTTTCCATTGTTTTGGGGAGTCTTCTTTGTTCTCATTGGGAGTGCCAATAAATGAACCTTGGGGTTTCAAAGGAACCCCATCTTAGCCCACAAAGCTTGAGATCATCTCACGTGATTTCTGTTAAGCGGCACAGCCCATTGCAATTCTCCGACACCAGACTTTTGACACATGGGATCCGCCAAAGTCCCAGCTGGGGCTTACCAGCATGTGGAAACTTAGAACACGGGTGACGCAGTCTGCAATCCTCTTTATAAAAATGTCCTTTCAAGTGCCTGTTAGTGTGAGTGTCCTCACAAGTCTAAGGGACAAGGCCTAGTCCCGACCTGGGACTAGGCTGGGACCAAGCTTGAGCGGGGGATCCACTTCCTAGGTACCTGAAGGAAAATCCTCCTCGAAGGAAGCCTTTCCAGCGCCAAACGTGTTGAGGGATGCCCTTCCCAAGCACTAAAGCCTCATCATGTGGGGCATCCCTCTTGTTCCAGATGGAGAAGCCAAAGAACTTACATGCACAACCCATGGACATGGACTAAGGGGAGAGGGGTTGCTGGAGGGAAGGGGGTACCAGGAGGAGGGGGACGAAGGGGGGAAATTGGGACAACTGTAACAGAAGAGTCAATAAAATACACTTAAGAAATAAAAATAGCCACAAAAATATTATGATAGTCAGGTAACGAATAAAAGAAAACCTAAGAAAGTTATAATACAATAATGATAAGCCCAAGGAGCAGTTAGCAATACTAACATCCTTGGGGAATCCATAAATTCATTATCTTCAAACTGTAATAAATAACATGACCGACTATAGCTAAGGAAAGAAGAAACCATTCAACTTCCTCTTTATGGAAACATAGTTTATTCACTTTACAGTGGACTTGAACAAATCATCAAGAACAACGACCCTCTAGAATTGCCTTGAAAAAGAAAATCGACTTAAAGCCCCCAAGGTGAAAAACAAAAAAAGTGAATTGTCACCAAGGATCCCCCATATACTCTGGAAATCTATCTTTTACTTAATCTGACAAATAAGACATGTAATTAACCAAGCTCATTTGGTTCTATATTTTCATCTTGAAAAGAAGCTGTAATATAGCAGAAACACTAGGGAACGGAAACCCAAAGACCTTGCGTGTGACCAGCGTTCAGCTGAAAACGACGACACCCCTTCTGAGAAGGCGAAGGGACGGGGATTTTGTCCAAGGCTTTTGTGGCTGACAGTCTCCGTGGGCGCCGGAGGCGCAGGGTAGCTGGTTGTCACTCCGCCGAGGGAAGAGTCGGCAGACCCCCGGGGGGCCACCTCGGGGGCTCTCTGCCTCACCCCTGCACCTCCTCTCAGTCACAGCCACCGTGGCTCCCGCTGGTGGCCCCCTGTCCTGCAGAGTGCCCCGAGTTTGGTGGACGCTGATTGGCTGCCTCCCGGACCCGGGCTCTGATCTGGACTCTGAGGTCCCAAGTGTGTTATCCCCCTTGTCTCTGGGGTGATGTTATTGCTGATGGTTTCTGAGCGATTATTCGTGTTATTAGGTTATTATAGATTTGGAGTGAACCTGAATTCGTAAAAGCTGAGTGAATAGCAGAGTCATCTTTGCGGCCCCCCTGTTACTGCTTGGTGCCGGCATTACCTGTAGGGCTGATGGCCGTGGAGGTGGCCCTGCGCACCCGGTTCCTAAGGCCCGGAGGACTGGGGGGAGGACTGCCTTATAAAGAAGACTGTATATATCAGGAAACACATGCTCACGCCAACGAGGCAAAGCAATACGCCTCTGCCTAACTCTATGTAACTGCCTCGTATAAATAAAAACACTCACCTCTGACTCCTTCCCAAAAAGAAGAGATCCAGGGTCTTACTGATCTTTGCACCCATCTCTGAGTGACCTGCAGTCCTTCCCTAGTTCAGACACAGCCTAGATTACGAACGTGTCTGATACAGTAGCAGAAAGAAGACGGGTAGGAATTGAAGCTTTGAGCTTGTAGTCCTCGGCGCTTAAACGCCGTAGCCGGTCAGAAGCAGCCAGCCCACCGGCCGGTATCCTCTGAGCCTCGGTGCTGCCCTTGGGTGACGCCCCCAGGTCTACCCACGCTGTGTCTTCATAGGCACTTCCCTCCCAAGGACCGTAGGTGATCATTTAACTAACCACTTCTACTTTGCCTTTCCACGTCACCCACTCTAATACTAAAAGACCCTTCCTGCTTTTGAGCATGTCAGATCACATTCCCAGATTTCCAATGACTAATCCTGGTACCAATTAGTAAATTAACCTAGACTTGGATCCTGGTTCTCCCACTTCCCAACTCCATGGTCTGGTGCAAGTTTTTCAACAACAAAGCAGGAATACCACAATATGGTTCTTTTGACAACTAAAAAAATGTGATAATTTCTACCATAGTACAGTCAGTAGATGCTGAATGCATGTAGAATAAATTTGTCTGGTGTGCTGCCATGAAAGTAATTGTTTTGGGTACAGAAGAATATGGAACAGAGAGGAGAAAAGATAGGAGACTGGAGTGGGGTATAAGGAACTCGGTGCGGGGAGGTTAAAAGAAGATAATCCTGAGGAAGTTTGTTTTAGCGTGGGCTGCTACAATAAGAATCCCATAAATAGGGTGGGATAAACGACAGACCTGTATCTCTCACAGTTCTGGGGCCGGGAAGGCCAAGATCAAAGTGTTAGGAGATCGATTCCTGGGAGGAGCTCTCTTCCTGGCTTGCCACCAGCCACTTACACTCTCACACAGCCAAGAGAGAGGACATGCTCGTGTTCCCTCCTCTTCTTAGAAGGGCACTAATCCCATCATGGGGGCTCCACCCTCATGACCTCATCTTAGCCTAAATGCACTCCAAAGCCCCCACCTCCTAATACCATTTCATCAGGGGTTAGGGCTTGAACAGATGGATTTTGGGATGACATAAACTTGCACCCCATCACAGAGTTGATATGCGAGACCCCATGTGGAACAGCACAGCTGTTCAGGCAAGTCAGTGAGAAACACACATCCCGGGAGCCCCTGAGAATCCGTGTTACAGAACTCTACAATGACTCTGATGACCAGCACCTTTAGGACTGGCAGCTTCGCAGAAATAGGATCACCCTCTGGACTCAGACCGGCATAAATGCAAATCACACCTCTGCCCTTTACTAGCTTTATGGTCATGGCTAATTCCAATAGAGTTTGCTCCTTAATAAATTCTACAGATTAGAAAACAGCAGGATAATTATAGGAGATACTGTACATAAGACGTAATGCCTGGCATGTGGCAGACTTTCAAAAGTACTACATTTTATGAGGGAGGATGAAGAGGCTAAAGGCAGTTAAAAATAGTAACAGAAAGAGATTAGACTTTGGGTGGTGAGTACGCAGTACAACGTATAGATGATTATTACAGAGTTGTACACCTGACACCATTTTGTAGATGAGGGTGCTGGGGCCTAGAAAAGTTCGATGACTTGCCCAAGGTATCAGCGAATAAGGGGCAGGATCAGGATTTATACATGGGTGACCTTCCTCTAGAGTTTGTACTCCATTATTAATTTCTTTAAGAACTGGAATAGATTATCTTGACCTAACTCTCAATCATACCCTGAAATGTAAAAAATATTAGCTTAATATTCTCTAAACGGTAAAGATGGAAGTATAGAAAGCATTTTCAAAAACTTTCTGTCAAGACTAGTGACAATATAAATCTTTCTAGGCCAAGAGTTAGAACCTCACTTACCTGGAAGGCAGAGCCACTGATCCCAGAGGCGGGATTATCTCAGAAGACTGAGGAATTCACCAGGAGAAAAGACAATTCAAAGGTGCAGGGTGACTGAAGAACAGCCCCATGGAGAGGCAGCGGGTTCCTCAGAGCAGAGGAAACTTTAGCATAAGGCTGTTATAAACCTAAAGATTTAGCCAAGGGTACATGTGGTGGTCCCCGGAGTTCATCACAGAGGCCCAGAGACCCCGAACCGACGAAACACAGAATCTCTTTACAGCACATCAAACCCCTCCAAGGAGGCAACACACTGCCTCTCCTCACAGGATGGAGAGTATTTGGGGGCAGCTCTCTCGGCCTCGGGGAAACAAGGAGACTGAGTAGTCCCACCCTGAGCAAGGGGCCCCGTCCAAGGCCAGATGCCCCCACGCAGAGGAAAGTGTGTGATGATCCAGATCCGCGCGGTCGGCCTGACACTAACACATATTTAAGGCAGGGGCTGCAAAGCTGTGAAATTGAAGCTGTGGCTTTAAACCAGGGCAGGAGAAAAATGGACCAACTGTAAAAACTGCAAGGAAGATGACCTTCTCCTAGCTTATGCCTGGAATCAATCTGAAGATGGTAAGACTACAAATCAATATTAAAGAGGTTTCACCTAGTCAGAGGGAGGGGAAAAAATGTTCTTGTATGAAAGTTTACTTTAGATTGAGGAGCAGACAGTAAGGACGTGGGGGAGGGGGCGGCCCTGGAGAAAAAGGCCCATTTGGCTAACGATATTGTTTCGGGGAAGAAGAGTTGGAAGCATTTTTTTTTTTTTCTCCACAGTTCTCGAGTTCTTCAGAGTTGCCCACGGTACTTGGCAGTATTCTCTGCATCCAACTTCAACGCCTTGATCCCCGGGTTCCCAGTGCTGAGATGAAGCAAACACTGAACCTGGACTCAGCCCAGCTTTGGTCCCCAGCAGGGCTCTCCTGGGTCAGCTAAGTGGCAGGAGCATGCAGATGAGCTGCCCGGCGGCTCAGCAGGCCACCGTCGGCCATCAGCTACAGAGGAGCACTTCAGACCACAGTCCTGCTAAAACCCTGTAATTAATTCCGGTTTACAGTGACAAGAAGACCACACTTGTTCCCGAGGCTTAAAACTCTGCAGAATGTGCTGCCTATCAAGCCCTTCATCTTGGTCGCCAATGACGCTGTCCCTAACTACCTTCGCCCCATGCGCATCGCACGCTCCCTCTTGCCCCAGGACCTTTGCATATGTTGTTCCTTCTCCCTGAGAACTCCTGCCACTCTCTTCCACTGGTTTACTGTGACCTCAGCTCAAACATCACTTCCTTAGTCATTTTCTTAACCTCCCTGACTAGTTCAAGTCTCTTCATTGTAAGAATATAGTTCTTTCTATCCCTTCTTTGTAGCAACTATCCTAATTCCCATTTTATATTTTATTATTTGATAAATGTCTACCTCCCCTACCAGGCTATAAATTCCCTAAGTACAGAGGAGTTTGATTTTACTCACCATTTATCCCCAGCACCTGTTGTAGTGTTGGGTCCATAATAAGGACTTCTTAAACGTTGGATTAATGAATGAATTGAAACACTAGATGTTCCAAGCCCAATATTGGAGGGGCATTTTGATGGTAGTTATCAGCGCTGCACTGATAGCTTGTTCTCCTTTTCCCTCCGAGTACACAACAGACCAGACTTGTAGTTGCTGATGCCATGTCACACCTTCTGGCCAACAGGTTATGAGTCATGGAGCATTTAATTCTCAGTGGGAGACCTTTAGCCTTTTTCTCCTTGTGATTTCTGTGGCGATCCTGGAATCACACGGAAATGAACTTTCCATCAGCCTGGATCCCCGACTGAGCCTGCAGAGAGCACAGCCCGCCAGGTGGCCCGCCGCGGGTCCTCAGCACAAGGGAGACCAGCCCCTTCCCGTTTGTGCTGAGCATTCAGGCTTGTTTGTTAGCAGCACAGCTGTCCTGAATGAAGCAGAAACCGGTCCTAGAAGTATGGTGATCTATATTATAAAGCAATGACGTATGTGACAAAATGATTACCTAAGATAATTGGGAAAGTTCAAAGTATCCTGACTAAACGTGCATCTCTAGAAGAGGTTAGAAGTCAGAACAGTAACAATATGTTCTTGACACAGTTGGCTTCATTTGCAGGAGGTATTAGTTTGCTAGGGCTGCTATAACAAACGACCACCCATGGCGAGTTTTACAGGATAGAAACGTCTCGGCTCACAGGGTAGTTGTCCAGGATCAATGTATAGGCAAGGCTGGCTTCTTCGGAGGACCGTGAGGGAGAACGTTGCAGGCCCCTCTCCTAGCTTCTGAAGTGTACTGGCTGTCCTCAGTGTTTCGGGGCTAGTACACACATTTCTCTGCCTTCACCGTCACATGCATCCATCTTGTCTCTGCGCATGTGTCTATCACTCTGTCTAAACTTCCCCTTTTTTATAGAAACACATGTTGTATTGTATCAGAGTCCACCCTAACAACCCCATCTTAACTTTATTACCTCTATAAAGATGCTCTTTCCAAATAAGGTCACATTCTGTGGTGCTGGTGGCTTAAGACTTCAACATATCTTTTGGGGAGGGCACACAATTTTTGCCCATAACAAAGGTATTGCAAGAAGGAGAAGAAGTCAGGAAAGAATAAGGCATGTTGTAAACACAAGTTTTAGGGACTAGAGAGAGAGCTCACAAATCCAGGAACTTCTAAGTCTGGGAGAGACAACCACATCTCAAGTCTAATGGGGAAAGGAAAAACCAGAAATGTCTTGAGTAACAAATTCCAATTAGAACACCACAGCGCAGCAAGAGTTAAGCCAAGTGTTCAGCTCTCTCACTCAGAGTCAAACTCTCTGAACAAATTAGGGTGACGTCCATTAATTGCATTCATTGCGGGGAAAATGGTTTAGCACAAAGTAGACTACAAGAATGATTCTGCCAAAAAAAGCCTGATAGCTTAATTGCAAATGCCATGGGACTAGGTACGAAAGAAAGAAAGAAAGAAAGAAAGAAAGAAAGAAAGAAAGAAAGAAAGAAAGAAAGAAAGAAAGAAAGAAAGAAAGAAAGAAAGAAAGAAAGAAAGAAAGAAAGAAAGGAGGGAGGGAGGGAGGGAGGGAGGGAGGGAGGAAGGAAGGAAGGAAGGAAGGAAGAAAGAAGAAAACACGAGGGTAAGGAAACAGATATATAGCAAATCTAGGGAAACTACCTAGAAAATAATTCTGGGTGTGTCTACTAGGACGTTTTGGTGCCTGAACTAAAATAAACAAAACGCTAAGCTATTGAGAGAACCGGATTTCCAAAACAAACTAAAACTATGAAACCTGAAAGGAACATGAAAGTCTCAAACAATCACAGGCAAGAAGTAGGCGACAAGGCCGCTCGGGCCACAAGAGACTGTACCATCCTGTTCCTATGGCTCAGCTGACCAAACAGGAGGTGGGAAAAAGCAAGACTCTGCCAGAGAGTGAAGCCAAGATTATGAAAAGCTCCGCCCAACACTCCCGATCAGTGGTGACCCTGTCCCTAGCCCTGTCCCCAGATTCAAAGGCTCTCTCCCCGCCCCTGGTGTGCAGACCACTCTGCTGAACCCAGAGACGCCAGACTTGGAGCTGATGCCCTGACTAAATGAACCATCTGGGATGTGACCCTCCAAGAGAAAAGAGATTACTTCCTATGTGGTTAGCACAGTTAACCAAATATTTGATGAATACGTGGGCAGGATACAGTAGTTATCATTGCTGCACACTGAGATCCAGTTATTTGTTCCTTCTGGAAACCTGGGAAACGGAATTTCCTGGCTCCCTCTTGTGGGGGTGGGGCCATGTGACTGGTGAGCATGAGTGATTTGGGCCATGTGCTGGCTCTAGGGTTAAATTGCTGCTCTAAGACCTTCTGGAGTTTCTCCCCCATTTTTCCTGCTGTGATCATGGAAGCCCATGCCAAGTTGAGAGGTGCTTTTGAACCCGAGTCCCTGAGGGAGAAGAAAAGAGCACAGTTCCCAATCCAACTCAAGATAAACATTTGATTTGAGCAAAAATGAAAGATTTTTGCTTTACAAGGTTGAAATTTTATTCTTATCCCATGACCCAGTAGTTACGCTCCTTGGAATCACCTACAGGAGTTGAAAATATATATTCACACAAAAACCTGCACATGAATGTTTATAACATCTTCAGTCATAGCTACCCAGACTTGGGGGCAACCAAGATGTTCTTCCACAGGTGATTGAATAAACTGGGGTACAACCAGACAATGAAAGATTTCGCGATAAAAACATGAGCTATCAAACTATGAAAAGACCTGAAGAAACCTTAAATTGTTAAATGGAAGAAACCAAACTGAACGGCTCTACACTGTGTGGTTCTAACCATACGATGTTTCAGAAAAGGACAAACCATGAGCTACAGTAAAGAGGTCAGCGGCTGCTACAGGCTGTGGCATCTTTAGGGCAGTAACAGTATTCTGTATAATATGGTAATAACGTTGGATACATGTCATTAAGCATTTGTCAAAACCCATAAAATGTAAAACACAAAGAGTAAACCCTGATGTAAACTATGGCTTTAGTTATTAATAAAGTATCAAAATTGGCTCTTCAAAACAATAAAACTAGACATTGTTGGTTATGAAAGCATAATCTTCCCTATCCTGATACATCATTAATGACTTACGTAGTTGATTGATTCATAATCCCACAACAAAGACATAAAAGATATTGCATGTGAATTTAGAATAATTGAAGTATATATGTATAGCATCAGAGTTTTACTTCAGAAGCAATAGCACCTGAATAAGAAATAAAATAGTAGAAAAGAAGCCAGTCTCCCAAACGTGAAAAGCTGCTCAAAAGTAGTATCAACCACATTTAAATGAACAAATTCAAAATCATCAGTCTTAATGCATCCCCAAAAGATGGGCTTCATTAGCCCCAAGAACTTAGAATTCGTTCTCAGGTAATTTGTAGTGACTTGTTTTAGCCTTCAACGTGTTAATGAATCCAGGTCAGCATTTCCAAGGGAAGGTGGGCCAATTCTATTGGAATAATTTAAAGCGCTTGTTAAAAATGAAGCTACCCAGGCTCCCTCCTAGATTTATTGACTCAGAATCTTTAAGGGACCCAGGGTCCCCAAGTGGGCCGTGCGGCACAGGTTGGATATTTACTGACCTAGGTTCGGTATGAAATTGTGAAGCTCCATCTAATAAATCTTTTGTTGCTAACGATGCTGGGTTCTAAAGGCATTTAATCAAGGCCCGAGTGCTACCTTCACAGTTAATCACACACGAGAGTGACGCCCAGAGTTACACGTAGGAGCCCTTTGTGGGGATCCGGGCGGTAGCGAGCGGTAAATAGGCTGTGTGATCAGTAGGCTCACGTGGGACTTACTGATAGAATGACGTGCGAGCACAAAGAGAGCTCATAAGTGCACCCCCATTTTTTCCTAATGCGAAACCGAGCTAACTCTGCGGCCACGTTTACTCCTGGTGCCCACATTTCCCCCGGGGCTTGGAGGGGAGAACTTGAGGTAATGAGGCTTTGCGGTGAAGAAACTAATGGAAAACAACAAACTGCAAGATCTTCAAGTGGTTCTCTGGGAGGAACCCAGCACCATGGTGGAGGCGAACAGAAACAAAATAATGTAGTTCAAGTGGAACAGTCATCGGTTTGTCTAAGAATGGAAACAGACGTTATCACTCTCAATGCTTTTTTCTAGTGTGAATGTCACTCCACAGTTGCCCACGTGTCTGGCTTTGAAATGAATCAGTCAACAAATGTGATTAGGTCCGGGCATGTTCTGGTATCTGGAGAGTATGAACGACCTGGCATTCTTACAGATCAAACCTCGGTGAGCTAGAAGAAGAGTTCTATGATCTCTGTATAGAGAAGTTCAGTTCGTACACTTTTTAAAAGGCCAACCAGACGCAAGAGTAGCCTGATCCACATTTAATGGGGTTTAGCCAACCTAGACTGACCTTCCTCCTGTCTCTGATCGTTAGATGCAAACTCACCACCATTTAATCCTCTACCAGGACATGTCTGTTAGTTTTTCTTTCCCAAGTTATTCACTGTAACCTTCTGGAGAACAGCGACCATGTCTGAATGAGGGTATAGCCGTGAAAACACTGGTGACGATAAAAAGCAACAGAAACGCTCGCTCCCTTCTTGGGTGTCTTGCTCTAAAACAGCAGCGGCAACACGTTTAAGCTGCATTTAATGAATGAATACATTTCTCTCTAAAGTCCTAAGAACACTGGCCTAATCACAGGGTAACACGGACATCTGAGTTCTTGTCTGAAAGAGCCTGCTGGTCCGACCACGCGCTCAGCCTCATGGACTCACAAACATCTTAGAGAATCAACGCATTGAATGCAGCCGTGCCAACAGAGAACCACGCGCTCAGGAATGACCACCGGGGAGAACCCAGGACGGAAAGGAAGCTGGCGAATGGTATGGGTCACAAATGATTCAACTTACACAAAAGCAAAATGAGTGGGAAAACAGCAGGTCTGCCTATTTTGGACATTAAAAAGCCCAAGAGTTTGGACATCTGGCCAAGATGGAGGCGTAGACAGACACGCTGCATCTCCCTCCACAACTAAGAAGGAACACAACTACCTCAAAACTAGAGACAACCAGAAGTTCCAGAAAACTGAGCTGCGTGGAAGTCCAACAAACAAAGATATAAAGAAGAGATACTCACCCAGACAGGTAGGAGGGGCGGAGCCAGGGCAGCGAGGACGAGGTGTGGTGGCATCAGCAGCGGCAGCAGTGGCAGGCCAGCAGAAAGTGCAGTCACACATTTAAGAAGTGGGGAGGGACACCTGGGGAGCGCTCCCAGCCCCAGACCAGACCACACAGCTCACAGTCCCAGCGCTGGGGAAAATCAAGCCTCATTGCTTCTGACTGTGCAGACCAGTGGGGGTTGGGGCAGAGGCAGAAACTGCTGGTTTCTCAGCAGAGTCCAGTTGTTTAAAGGACCCCCATGGTACTAGAACGTCCGCAGACCCACCCACTCCGGAAACAGCTAGAGAGGCGCCAGTCCCATACAAAAGTGGGACTGCCTGAAAAAGTGGCGAGTGCTAAACAAGCGGCATTGTTCCCTCTCAGACCCCTCCCCCACATACAGCACCACAACGTGGTGAAACAGGTCACCCTGTACTGACAAATACCTAAGGCTCCGCCCCTTAAATGTAACAGTGCAACAACTCTATCTAAGACACAGAGGCAAACAAACACAGGAGCCTGTCAAGATGAGGAGACAGAGAAGTATGGCCCCAAACAGGGAACAGATCAAGGTTCCAGTGGGAGAACTAAGCGACAAGGAGACAGCCAACCTAATAGACGAGTAGGTAGCCAACCTAACAGATGCAGAATTCAAAACACTGGTGATAAAGATAATCATAGGCTTGACAGATATGCTTGAGTACAGCAAATGCAGAAGGGAAGAAGTGAAGGCTATGCTAAATGAAACGAAGGAAAACCCACACAAAACCAATGGTCAAGGGAAGGAAACTGGGGTTCAAATCAATTATTTGGAACACAAGGAAGAAAAAAACAGTCAACCAGTACAGAATGAGGAAACAAGAATTGAAAGCAATGAAGAGAAGCTAAGGAACCTCTGGGACAACTTTAAATATGCCAACATCCAAATCATAGGGGTGCCAGAAGGAGAAGAGGAAGAGCAAGAAATTGAACGCTTATGTGAAAAAATAATGAAGGAGAACTTCTCAAATTTCATGAAGGAAATAGACATACAAGTCCAGGAAGCACAGAGAGTCCCAAACAAGCTAGACCGAAAGAGGACCACACCAAGACACATCATCATTAAAATGCCAAAGGTTAAAGATAAAGAGAGAATCATAAAAACATCAAGAGAAAAGCAGAGAGTTACCTACAAAGGGGTGCTTATAAGACTATCAGCTGATTTCTCAAAAGACACTGCAGGCAAGAAGGGACTGGCAAGAAGTATTCAATGTGATAAAAAGCAAGGACCTACAACCAAGACTACTCTATCCAGCAAAGCTATCATTTGGAATGGAAGGGCAGAAAATGTGCTTCCCAGACAAGGTAAAGCGGAAGTAGTTTATCATCACCAAGCCATTATTATATAAAATGTTAAAGGGACTTATTTAAGAAGATCAAAACTATGAACACTAAAATGACAACAGACTCACAACTGTCAACAACTGAATCTAAAAAATAAAAACAAAATCCAACTAAGCAAAGCAGAATAGGAACAGAATTATGGGTGTGGGGATCATTTGGAGGGTTATCAGCTGGGAGGGAGAAGGGGGAGAAATGGGGAAATGGTGCAGGGACTAAGAAGCATAATCAGTTGGTACAAAATAGACAGGGGGGAGTTAAGAATAATATAGGAAAGGGTGAAGCCATAGAACTTACATGCAAGACCCATGAACATGGATTAAGGGGGGTGGGATTGCTGGAGGGAAGGGGGTTACTGGGCAGAGGGGAGCAAAAGGGAAAAAAGATAGGGACGACTGTAACAACATAATCAATAAAATATACTTAAAAAAAACCAAACCAAGAGTGTGGAGCAGTGGTATGTTGGCATATATTTAACCACAAGGTTTACAGAAAGGAACACTGACCTGTAGTGTTTGCCTGTTTCCATGGCGTAAATACCGCCACTATGGCTGCTATCAAGCCGCCAACACGGCATCACCAATCGGAGTTAGAAAACCACGGGTACAGTTGGGTCCCCTGAACTAGTACAAGCCGGCTCCGGCGTGCCCCTGAATCGGGCAGGCATAGACAATATGCCAAAGGGGTTTCCATCATAAAAACAGCCACATTATGCTTTTATTGCCCCTGGAAACAGTGCCACTTAGTGACAAAAAAACTAGACTCTGGTGTTATAGCATTCCTCACCATTCAGTACTGCCTGACCACGGGCACACAGTGACGTCATCTCAGTGTCCTTGGATTTACGCTCTTATGTGCACAATGAGAATGGCAAGACCATCGACGCGATATTGTCCATTCAAGAATACATTAATGCATGTAGTCATCTGACACAGTTCGTAATAGCCAGTATGGAAAAACTTTGTATATCAGCTGTCAATGTAATATGCCCAAACCTCTTAATATAACGCACATGGTCCTTTCCAATCCAACTGGAAAACCACAGCCCCCGGCTCTCGTCCCCTTGTACTGAGCGACCACCTGCAATTCCCCAAACAGGCTGAGCAAGGCCCAACGCCCTTCCCTTGGGTTGTGTTCCTCCCTCTGTCATTTCAAAGACAAAAATAGTGTCTTTGAATTGCTGATACCTTTGACGGCTCCCTATATCCACTGGAGTCTAATTAGACCATGAAAACCACACCAGTCATTTGAACTAGAAAAGTATGAATACAAAGAATTGCTAACTAGGTAAATAAAAGTAGTTCAAACAGTTAATTATGTAAAGACGTACAAGAGAACTTCAAGGTATCAGCTTCAGAAAGTGGATGGCCCCACAGGGCTGCGAGAAAGGAGGACCGGGGATTTGGACACTTCAAGGAGGATCTTCTCTTCCCGCTGCAAGAGGGTGATTCTGACGCTGGAGGAGAAGCCGCCAGGGCAGGCGCACGCTGCCAGAGGAGGTGCAGAAGGGCGGGGCTGCAGGCTGCTGGCCAGAACCGAGGGGGCAGTTTGCTGCGGGGGTGACGCTGCCGGGACCGGGACCCCCATCCACACAGGGACAACACAGAGAAGAACCAGGAAGACGCCCCCTCTTCCCTCTCTCATCTTGCTGTCTCCTCCAGCACCACCTGTTGGCAGAGTTAAACAGTAGGCCAGTTGGTAAGAGAGAAGAAACGGTCTGCCAAGTCCAGGTTCATTACCACTGAGAACATAAAAGGGTGGATGTAGAGACGAGGACTAATAAGTAGCTGGCACGCTCCCCCACGTGGCACAAGTGCTGTAGGAAGCAGGACAGCTCCTAAGACGTCAGGTGCTAGGAGCAGAGACTCAAAGTGCCAGCCTCTCGCCTCTGCAGCTCCCTCCTTGCTTGTCTGTAAGCATCGCGGCCGTTCCCCCCGTTGTCCACGGACGGGCTGCTTCTGCATATCCTCAGCTGCAGGACTCCTGTTCAGCTAGACTTCAGGTGTTTCCCCATGATGATTGTTCTGGAGTGTAGTTGAAATTCTGACGTGGTCCCGGGAGGAGGGGAGCACAGTGCTCTTCTACTCGGCCCTCTTGACTAGAAGCCTGATGTCTTCCCTTTGAGCTTCATTAGCAGTAGGCTGTTTTGAGTCACGGGTCCCTCTTCTTTCAGGAGCCTCTGTGACCAAGAGGCCTCATGTGACACGTGCTCACCTCTGTAGGGAGAAAATACGGAGTTATGATTGTAGTCACCACCGGAAGCCCATGGGCAAGAGGCAGAAGGTGGGGCTCCCCCAAAAGAAGGAGCAGAGAAAGACAAAACAAACACCCATAACAAATACCGCAAACGTATCATGTTATGGTCACTGTTCTCTCCTGTAGGCTCTGAGCAAAGGCCCCGCGACCACGCGCAGAAGTGCGAGTCTACAGGTACCACCCTCTGGGGTCAGTTCTGCTTGCACACAGCCAGCCCGGTCCCTGCATTGGGTCTCCTCGTCTTCCATTTCAACAATGACTGATCTACGTGACCAAGGGACCGTGCTGGACGCGACGGGTCACTGTGTGGTCGCTCAAGCTGCTGGCTCGGTTTCACTGCTGCAGCTTCTTAAAGGCAAGGGGAAAGTATTTGAAAGTTAAGTTTAAGTTTTATATATGAGAGGACACGGGTGTGATGTTTCAAACCTCCTTTCCATAGAACCAGTCATGATCATGACCACATCCTCCATACCATGGCACTCGGTTTAGTGACCAGCTTGTTAAACTCATACATAAGGCAACTTTGGAAACCAAATTTATTGACCATTCAGACATAAATTAGATATTTGATCAATTAAGTTCCCTTAAATAATTAAAACTGTAATTATAAATTTAGTATAGTTGATCCCTTTGAATGCATTAAGCATCTAAGACAGCAAATTATGAGTACAATGATTACAAAATTTTTAATAGGTTTGCATTAAAGCTGGTGGTGAGAACGCTAGAACAAGGTGTTCTTACTATTACCCTGACTCTGACACATGGCCAGGGCTCCTCTTTTAAGATGCTCTTAAGAGTTTTGTTTCTCTTACCAGACACAAAAGAAAAAAATTCTAGTCCCACCCATCAAGTCTGCAGACTCTTAGTTGTCTTAGTGACTCTGGGCTGGGACCCTGAGTGTGACTGAAATGGCCACAGTCAGTAAAGCAAGTGACGCTAGGCATCATAACCTGAGTCCCTTGATATAATAAATGGTTTAAGTTTCAAGGATTCGAAACTCGGTGCCTTTTCTGACAATGATGTCTTCCTAAACTTTGGGATGTTCTGGTCTCAAATCTATTGCCCTCCCCCCATGACACATGGAACTAGTCTGCATTAGGCGGAAGTTTCTATTTTTGCTATATTTTTATTTTAATTGCAAGAGCCCGCTAGACCTTCATCTCTCTGGCTACCTCATTTCTGGTGGTGTTAGGCTCCGATCTTAGCGATCAGGCTCATTTGTTTTACTGGAAACTAAATTTTTGAAAGCGCCATTCTCATGACCAACAGGTCTGATAAACTTTTGCATCTGATTTGCTAGTTTCCTTCGTACGAAAGCCAATGCTTACCACTACTTCCTGTTCTTGGTAGAGTTCCTACTTTACACAGGACTTCTTTCCTTTTTACGCAGAAGGAACAAGTAGGTGTGTGTGTTATGTATATGTACACGTATGTCTATGTGTGTGTAAATAAACAAACACCACACAAAGTAATACTCCCTACTGCAAAAATCTTTTCATATACCCGAGTACATATAAGTTTCTTTTATATAATAACTGCTCTTTGAGCACTTAATATTAACCTTTTTTACTGGAGGTGTTATAAATTCATGGCTTTTTACCGATGCAAATTCCTACGTATTAGGAAGCCCCTGAAAGCTGCTCTAGTCATTCTTTTACTGCCTCTTACATCTTTCAATGCATCCTTGTTTTCTGACAACTGATTTTTCTCCTGACTTAAAGCATGATGTCAAATGCATCTGATGAGAGATAGTCCCTTTTGTGGAGAGGACAACATTTGGAGGTCGAACGACATATGGACACGAAGCACCCATAACAGAAATGATGAGGGGCAGAAGGCAGGCAGCACTGTTGGGCTTGGGGGGAAAGGCAGTGTCTGAGCTAGAAAACAGTATGTGTATTCAGAAATGTGCCTTCAAGCTGATGTTTCCCGTGTTTCTCTCTCGTGTTTCTGTGCCCTTTTTCCTACACTATGCATTTCATCAACCACTACGATTTTCCCCCTGCACTGACAATGAGGACCACAATCGTTCACCAAAGGAACTAGCAGAATAAAAGAGTTTAGAATTCCACATTGCTCATACACCGCACACGATAAAGGACTTCCACGAAGCTAAATCCTGTTTCACAAGCTGCAGCGGTGGAAAATCGATGCTGCCCACGGCCGTCTTTCCCAGCCACCGAGGGAAGCTGTCTGCGGAAGAGAATCGGGTCAACCAAGAAGGAAGATTCCAGAGATGGAAATCCAGTCTGCATCTTGTGAGCCACACCTGAGTCCCAGACGCATCCCTGGGCTTGGCAATTCCATGAAGTTTCCTTTGATGGTTCTTTGACTTGGATTTCTGCCAGTTGCTCCTAATGATCCTGAATAATGCAACTGCTGTGCCTAAAAAGAACAAGCTATTTTTCATTTAATTTTTGTCATAGTATTTATTTTTTGTTTCCTTCTATTTTTTATTTTTCTCAGTTACCGTTTAGATTCAATACTATTTTGTATTAGTTCCAGGAGTACAGGATCATGTTAGACAACCATGTACTTTACAGAGTGTACCCCTGATATTTCCGGCACCCACCTGACACCACACACAGTTATTACAATGTTATTGACTATATTCTTTACGTCCCACGACTGTTTTGTAACTGCCAATCTGTACTTCTCAATCCCTTTGATGCAAAGAGAGCTGATGAAGCTCCCTGCAGAGAAGTAGGAGGGGCCATCGGAGGAGGTTGCCGAGGAAACAGAAAGCAGTCTAGGACGGGATTGGCTGAGAAGCTGAAGCCTCCAGAGCCAATGGAAATACAAAGAGGGCGGGCCCCGTGGCTCAGGAGCTTTTCTGGCTCCCGGGCTGGCTCTCCCTCTGGCTCAGGCTCCGGCTCGGACTCAGGCTCTCAGGCTCTTCTTCCTCGAGGACGCCTGGATGACGGCGCTGCAGCTGCCCGCGTTTCCCAGCGGATGAAATTTTGCATAGGAAGGAACTCCAGGCGCAGCCTAGGATCAGCTGGGCTGGCAGAGGGGGGCAGGTTTATCCCTTGGGTGTCCCAGAGGGAACGGGCTGAGGCAGAAGCCCGCCCTTCTTCCAGAACCATGTAGCTTTTGTATCGTATGTTGTTTTACTTTGCAAACTAATCCTACAGAAACAAACAGGGGAATGAAAGGGGAACTCAGGTGTCAAGTGTTTAGCCTTAATTGAGAGGCTTAAGTGATTACGGCTGTGACGTGATGGGCTTAAGTGAGTGCTTCTGAATAAAGACTCCTTTCCTTTACCCCAAACCTCTGCCTCTGGGCTTTTGCCTAGAGGGTGGCGGCGGGCCACGGGACCCCAACTTGCTGTTCAGTAACACCCTCACCTTTTTCAGCCAGTCCCCCAATCCCCTGCCCATGTGGCAACCATCAGACTGGCCTCTGTGTCTGTGAGTCTGATTCTGTTTTGTTTGTTTATATTGGAGAACAAGCAATGTTTTAACAATCTCAACTTGAAACCAATATATCTTGATCATGGCTAGAACATAAGACCATCCCTGGCTCTCTTCCTATGACTTTTAATTAAATTTTAAATATTTTAAAATAATATTCTATGTTTATAAATATAACTCATGCATGCTTCAGAAAATTTATAAAATCTAAAACATAAGAAAAAAATGACCAGATGCTCCTTGGCCCAGATGATTGCTGTAAACATTTTAAGGCATCTCCTGTTAGTTTAGGAATCTATTCGTGTGTTTCTTAAAGTTGAGTCATACTCTTATCTGCGATCTTTATCCTGCCCTTCTCAAGAATGTGTGAGCGATTTCCCACACAATGAAACACTCTTCAAGTATGTGATTTTGTAAAAGCCTCCCAGTATTTCACTTGCTCCCTCTCTTCCCTGAAATACTTTATTCTCTTGGCTCCCAGGATACCACACGGTCTGCTTGTTCTCCCTCACTGCCCGCAGCCCAGCACCTTTGCTGGCTCCTCCTCCTCGGCCTCACCTGTAAGCGTTAAGGTCGCAACTGGATTCGGCCCCTGGATGCCTCCTTCTCTCCTCTGAGACCAGGGCAGCCTCATCCTGCTTCACGGCTTTCAATACCGTCTTGTACTGACAATATCCTAATTTATACCTGCAGCCTGGACCTCCCTCTCCCCTCTGCTCCAGACCCTTTATTTAACTGCCTTACAGACACAGTTACTCATTTGTCATAAGACAGCTCAAGGTTAACCTGCCCCGAACAGGTCAGAATTCACCCAAGACGTGCTCATCCCGCAGAACTCCCCACACCAGCCGAGGGCAAAGCTATCTTTCCAGGTGCACAGATGACCTACGACCTCAGATCTAAAACCTGGTCACCTCTTCTTCCCATGCCACACCCTGTCCCTGTCCATCCACCAGTTCTGCGGGTTCTGCTTTTGAAACGCGCACGGAACCTGACGGGTTCTCAGACCCCTGGCCTCGGCCCCAGTCCAGCCTGCGATCATCTCTCAGCTGACACGTGGGTCCTGCTTCCATACTGGCCCCGACCCACCCCTCACCCTTTTCTGTTCTCAATAAAGCAGCCAACGTGACCCCGTGGACATATATCAGAACACGGCACGCTTCTGTCCTCATCGTCAGATGGCTTTCCTTGGGGCTTGGAGATCTATGCCACGCCACCCACAGCCTGGAGCCCCCACCGGCGCGTTTGTGGCTCCACCCACACTGGTCCTCACACACCCTACTCACCCCCCCCAAGGCCTTCGCAGCTAGAGAGCAAGTGCAGTCTTCTGTGTCCATTCCCCACTCCCACGCATCCACAGAGATCATTCCCTCTCCTACCTCCAGCCTTGGATCAAATGCAACCTCCCACAAAGCCTTCCCTGGCCACCTACTCCTACAAATCCTCTCCCCCCACTACCCCGCCGGTGCTCTATTTTTCCCACGAGCGTACCCCACAGTTTAGATCCTCCCACCTCACCCTTGGCGACCTCTTCCCCTACGGCTGTCACGTTGCTCTTGCACACGTTAACACTCTCAGAGATGCTGCTCTTATTCAAGGTCACCGACAGACCCACATGGCCAAGTCCCGTTGACTTTTCTTTGCCTTCATCGTAATAGACATTTCGTGATTAGGGGACTTCTCAGTGTGCTTTTCTCTGTTGGATGGTACAACATCAGACTTCCACACGAAAGCCGTCCTACTGCTTCTCCAAGGGGTGTGTCACGGACTGCCTCACCTCCAACCCTTTTAAGTTTAGAATAGAATCAGAGGTTGGCATGCTTGTTCTGGGTCCTCTGCTCCTCTCTGTGACACCCTTTGCTTTTTAAAGTCCTCTGAACTGCTAGAGTAGTGACCCCCACAGAGGTCCGTACCTTAACCCCCCAAACTGGTAAATGTGTTACCTTAAAGGATAAGCAAGAGGGTGAAGGGCCCAAGGTAGAGATGAGCCTGGGCTTTCTAGGGGGGCCCAAGGGAATCACATGAGTTCTTAAACGTGGAGGCTGCTCCCTACAGGGAGATGACAGTATAAGAAGGACCCAACTTGTCGTTTTTGGCTTTGAAGATGGAGGAAGGGCCCACAGGCCGTGACACACACTTGTCCTCCAGAACCCAGAAGCAAACTAGGTCTGAGCTGCCGCAGCCCCTCCAGCAGGAGCACAACCCAGCCTACACGTGGCTCTGGGCCCAGCGAGGCCCGTGTCGGACTCCTAACAACCAAATCTGTAAGATAATAAATTTCTGTGGTTTGAGGTGACTTGTTATGGGATAGAAAACTAGCACATTAACTACTACCTGTATAGGCCAACGACTCCCAGATGTATACCCCCTGCCGCAGCTGCTCCGGCACGTCCTGATTCAACCGCCTTCATACGATTGCTCTTGGACGTCTGGGCCAAGCCCGCTAACTGCCTCCCAGCTCCCACCCCCCCTTTCTGACTCGGCAACAGAAGCCCCCACCTGTCGCCGAGTGCCCGGGCGGCCGGAACGGAGACTACGTTTTCCAGTCTCTTCCCCGTCCCTTCCCTTGCATCCTGCACGACCACGTAGCCAAGTTTAGTCACTAGAGATACTCAAAGGTGTCTCGTGTGACCCTGGAGGAAACTGGGGAAGACACGGTCTTTCTCCTTCCTGCTGGCCAGGGGGTGCCCCAATGGCCCAGGCTCAGGCACCGCAAAGCTTCACAATGAGGGCAGCAGAGCAACTAGACAGGAAGAGCCTCCGTCCCTGTCCCTGATGATCAGGAAGGTCTCACGTCGGCTCTGGACCTGCGGGCTTTGTTCATGTGGGAAAGGAAATCCCCGTTACCCTGGAATTTTTGTCCCAGGACGCTCAACTTAATTTTAACTAAAATAATAAAATCAGACTCTCTATGACAGAATGATTGATTTCCCCCCTAAGACCCAACTCTCAGTCTTCCTTCGTTTCCATAAAATGCATTACGCTCTGCCCCGTTGTTCAGTCCCAACGCTGAAAAGCGGTCCTTGATCTTAGAGCCCTGGCCTTCCGCTCCCGCTGCCCCCCTCGCATGAAATCAGCAAGTCCTGGTGCTTTTATTTCTAAAATAGAAACATCTGTGAACGTCTCTCCACCTCCCAATCCCAGCCCGAGGCTGAGCTCCCGCCTCCTGTCCTTGAGCAGCACAATAGCTGTTAACTGAGTTCCCTGCCCTCACTCCTGTCCCCTTCTGAGCGTTCTTCCTACAGCCCCACAATCTTTATAACAGAGCATGTGATGGCACCTCCCCCCTTAACACTGCATGTGGTTTCCCACTGCACTTGGGATAAAGTCCAGGCTGTATGGATCATGCCCCAGAAAGCCTTACGTGGCGTCTGACCATCTCTCGGGTCTCATTGCTCATCTCACGCCCACCAAACCTCCTCCTCCCCCCAAAAGTCCTCAGAACCTAGTCCCTCTCCCCTCCCCCCCCCCCGCCCCCACCCTCAAGCTCGGTCCAGCCTCAGGGCCTCCCACATGCTACTCCTGCTAGGAGAGCTCATCCCTCTGTGCTCAGCTCTGATGTTACCCCCTTCCATTAAAAAACTCTCCCTGACTTCCCTATGAAAAGCTGTCCCCTAGTTTCGATCACAACACAACTTCCTTTATAGAACTTAAACAATCGGTGAAAACATTATTTCCTCTCCAAACCAAAATGTAAACCTCACGGCAAACTCTGAATATCATCTGACATCCACACGCCTACCAGCTGCTTGCACTTGAACCCACATGTAGTCTGTCTTCTCTCCTGGTGAGGTAGGGGGGGGCACCCCTTCTTGTACCCTTATCGGTGCCTTCTCACCGCATCCAGGACATTGTCCCAGCAATTCTCTCCTGCCTCTGTGACACTGTCCTGGTCCTCGTTTCTACTAAGTCATTCGCATCATCGCACACACGCACAAAGTTACAGTTTACCTTATCTTGAAAAAAACAAACAAAACTCTGCTTCCTATCACCCTTCAATGACCACTTCATTTTTCTGCTGTGTTATCCCCCGACCAGAACATCCTCAAGGCAGTTCCTAGCCTGTCTGACTCATCACCACTTCCTTCCTCTCTTCCCAATTGTCTCTCGTTCTCACTTAGTTGGGTCATTACTCCAAACACTCCCCAGGAGCAGTTCCAATCCAGGTCACCAAAGACTTCCATTTTTACAAACGTGGTGGTCATTTCGTAGTTCTCGTTGTCCCCTGCCAATCAGGAGCGTATGACCCGGCCGAGCTCTCCCTCTCCCCCTTTCCAAGTCTTTCTTCGACTGACTTCTGGAATACCACTCTTGATATTCCTCCTTCCCCACTGGCTTCTCCTTCTTAGTCTGCCTGACTGATTCCTCCACACCTTCCCGACCTCAGGACACTGGAGTGACCCCGGGCTCATTCCCCTGGCCTCTAGGCTTATACCTCTTCCCTGAACCCTACCCTCATATTTCTTACCACCATGTCTTAAGTCAGTTAATGAAGGCAGGAACCTTGTCTATCTTCAGGGTTATACGTAACAATGAAAAGAGAGCTCAGCACAGAATTCAGCACTAATCTTTAAATTTATAAGTATTGTTAAAAGAAACACGAACGTGAGAAAATTGGAAGGGTAGATAACAATCATTAGCTAGTTTCCAATAGTGGCACCTTTGGACGCTGCCAATGGCACGACAGAAGGGAATTCGGGGCATTGTTTTCCAAGCGTGCAGTGTTGGCTGATCTGGCTCGTTCCAGACCTGAGAATTGGAACATCTGAAGAAAGTGATGGATTGCATATCATTCAGAAAATTTGCTGTGAAAATCTGTTCTCATTCTCAAGCCATCTGTAAGACTTGGAAAGCAAAAATCTCAGGGATATGTTCTCAAAGAAAGAATATGGGGGAAAAAGAAATCTTTGCTGACACTTCAGAGCAAAACCACCGACAACCGATGAGCGCACGTGACGGTCGGCACTCCCTTGAAAAGTTAAGAAACCAAAAAAGACGGACAAAACAAGGGTCTAGTCTACGGTTCTTTGAACAAGACAAAAATATATAAATGATTGATTTTCAAAAAGTCCAGGGCAATTAATAGTTTCTCAGACTACAATCCATAAAAAACCAATTAATCTCAGCAACAGAATCGATCTCACATACATACTGTTGAGCAAAAGTAACCAGACGCAAAATGGGTACCTATCACGTGTTCCCATTTCAGTGCAAGTCAACAGGGAGCAGGAGGGGACTTTCGGTAGTGATGGGAACGGTGGTTTTCGTGATCTGGGTAATGGTCATACAGGTGTGTGTGTTTTCCAAAACTCAGACTAAAGACTTACAATCTTTACATTTTAAGTTGAGTTATAATTGATATTCATTAAACAAAGGAACGTGTCCTGCAGAAGGCAGGGGAGTGGGAAAGATCAATATAAGCAAATTTCTACACTGCGGGATTTCTCACAGCCTGCTACATGTTGAGGGGTTCTGCAGCTCTCTAAGAGGAGCCTATAGGGTGCAGTGTTTTCTAGAATCCATTGCTCAAGAAACATTTTTTTTTTCTCCTCACATATAATAGCACCATAAGGCACTGATGTTGCAGAAACCAATAACTCTAGCCTGGAAAATAATTCAAGCAAAGGCTCTGAATACCACTGCGGCCATTTAAAAATAAAAAGTCAGCATCTAACTTTAAGCCATCCTGGTCTGGTGAACCATCCAGAATAAACGAGTTACAGAATGCGCCCCTACAGGAGGCCTCCGCAGATCCCATGGGGAGTCCTGGGACCAAGGGGCCCTTCGGGAGTGTCCAGCCCCAAGGCAAGCGGGCCAGACTCTTACACCCTCACACCATACCAGTCACTGTGTGGGTTTTCACAGGGAGGACCAGCCAAGAGCCATCGGCCACTCATCCCAGCTACAGAGAAGGGTGAGCGCCTCCCATCTGAGGTGGACGGGGCTGAGCAGCCCACCAGTATCTGCTCCTACAGCCAAGACCTACCACTCTTTCTCCAGACCTGCAAGAAACCCATCCTACCAAGTCTGAACCTCGTGCTATGAAGAGGCAAGCCAAGAGCCTAAAGTTTACCCATATTGCCTGGCCCATAACAAGTATTCCTAAAACTGCACTAAAAACTGCAAATCATCAGACGGTTACTAACAAGGTTATTTCACAACAGAAAACATATACCGAGAGACTCATTGACCGGCTTTGCCTAGAAACCTAGCTGTTCTTCATGAAGGATGAAGGCCCGAGTACATCAGATCTCTCCAAGGAGAACTATACCACAGGGATCCATAAAAAATTTTAACATCAAAAAGCTTTTTCCCAACCCTGGAGTTTTTGAAATCACATTTATTTCCCCTTGCTTATTTTCATACAATTCAATTAGTGTCCCATTGGACAAAGTAACGAAAAAGGAGTTCAAGGGTCTAGATTTGTCACTGATTCTGCTTTTTAATCTATGCTAACAATCAAGGCATTTTTTCCTCCAAAACACGCCTTCTGAGGACTTCCCATCTGGAAACATCATGCTTGTACTGAAGGTATAGAGAGGAGTAAGAGGTGCAGCATCTAACAAAGACAGGCCCGTGAACAGGTAAGAATAAATCAGCCACCCATTCATTCAACAGACACATCAAAGAACCGATTATGGGCCTCACCATGAACAAGACAAGCATAGCTTTTGCCTCTCTGGGGTGTGCCCGCGGTGTGAGGGGTGTTAAAGACTGCAGAAGGGGTGACAGTGTTGGCCTGCGCGCAGAAGGGGAGCTACCAAAGCTCAGTGACCACCAGCTTAATAATAATCATAACACCAGCTCATCTCTGACAGCTTAAAATGCGCCAGGCACATACATAAACGCACTTACCTCACAAGTCAGTCCTGAGGTGGGTGTTATCTCCTGTTTCCAAGTGAGAAAATTAAAGAGAAGAGGGATTAAGTAGCTTAATCAAGGTCACGAAGGTGGTTAAGTGGCAGAAATGGGATTCGCAGAGGACGTAATTTGGAACTGAGTCTTGAAAACTGAGTAAAAGTTTGCCAGACAGACAGAAAAGGAGTCGGGGGGAGTGGGGTGAGGGCACCCCAGTCACAGGGAACAGCAGGTCGGAATGCTTAAGAATCACTAGCCGTAGGCAGGTTCCTTTGCATGTAGGTTGCTTGTGGGGCAGGAACAGGTGTCCGGGCCTGAGGTGTGGGAGCTGTGGGGGGCGGGCAGAGGTAAGTCATATGCCCCCCAGGGAGAGCCTGAGGGAACGGAAGCATGAGCTGATGGGCGTGGCGTTTTGTTTTTTAATAAGGATAAAAACTGGCCAACGTTCACTAAAAGCATCTTATAAGCCAGACATAGGCCAGCCATTCCCACACGTCACCTCATTGCGGCCTCACGGCACTCTTACAAGGGAGGTACAACCGTCTTCTTGACAAGAAGGAATACTTGAGCCTTAAAGGAGGCAGCTCAATGGTGTCCAGGGTGCTACTCGCTTAAGTGTTTACGGAGCTGGGATTCCAAACCAAGGAATGATGAGCCCAAGGCCAGCTCCCAGCTGCCTTCTCCTAGAAGGGGGGAGGGGTGGTTGGGGGAACAATGCTGCCACCCAGGGGACAGGACAGAGCCTTTAAGCAAAGGCAGAGCTGTGGGCTGGAGAGGAGATCTGGGAAATACGCACCCAGAGGTGACGCTGGCACTGGGAAGGAAGGCAGAGACGTGGGTGTCAGCCCGCTCTGAAGAAACGCTGAACCAAGGGAAGGGGTGGCGGAAGCCCCCAGGGGCAGCAGAGCCATGAGGATGGAGGGCCGGGGCGCAGCTGCATACCTAGGTCTGGAGCTGAGGATGGTGACCTGCTAAGAAGGGACAGATCTGGCCCCAACCAGGCTGGAGCCACAAGAGGAGCTGAAGTTGTCTAGGGAGAAGGCAAAGAGGGAGAACAGGAGGTGGTGACGGACAGAAACCTAGAAAAACCCAACTGTGCAGAAGAAAAATCCATTTTCTCATCTGTAAAAATAAGGAGCTGTGTGTGTGTGCACGCGTGTGTGTGTGCGCGCGCGTGTGTGTGTGTGCGCGCTCACAGCCACGCACACACATGTACCTGCCTTCTTTTAGAAGCCTGATGCGGGGCTTTCTCGCCAGGAAAGCAGGCTGCCTTTGCTGTTGTTCCTGAGCAAACCCCTTACTCCCTTTCACGTGTGGGTTTCTGCTGAAGGAAACCAGCTAGCGGAATGGGGAACGCACTCACCACTTAAAAGAGCATGAGCAGTTTCAGAGTTCCCAGCCCCAATCCGCTTGGCCACTCGGAGTTCAAGTCACCGACGTGGCAATTCCGCCCCCAGGCTCGGATGCTGGAGGCTCTGGGGGCGTGGGGCGTGGGGCGGGAAGCGCCCTGCTTCCAGGGACCCCTTCCCCAGGATAAACCATTCTCCAGCCTTGTTTCTGATCTCTTCGCCCTTCACACCGAGGAATATCCCAGGGCAGCTCACCTACCTTCGCTATCGGTACAAAAGGCGATTTCTCCGGTTGCTCTCTTTGAAAAACAAAGGAAAACCTCCCAGCATTGACATGTAAAAGGAGACAAAAGCAGCTCGGCCGTCCGTCCTCCCGGCTGTTGCTACCTCGCGGTTTATGACACAGGCCGAGGGAGGTCTGATGCCAGGGACCAGGCAGCCCGAGAGCTGGCCGGTCCATTCCCGTGGAAACCACACGTGCTTTCCAGGCGGCAGCTCCTCTCCGTGGCTGTGAGATTCCTTTTGTGACTCTGTGAGCCGCTGCTGAATGACTGAATGATGTGTCAATGTGTGCTTCCCTGAGGCCGGCCACCGGGGAGGGGGAACCCCGCCGAGCAGGGGGTGGGGGCGGGGGCGGGGGGCGGCCAAGGAAGCCGGCGGAGACCCGGGGACCTCGCAGGGCTGCCGCTGGCTCGACCCTTACGTGCCGTTTCTGCAATCGGCAAAACAGAAATCAAATTACAATCGCATTATGCTGGCAGCAGCCCGAGGAGCAGGGACGCGCTACCAGCTTAATTATCCTGAGAGACGGGGCCAGTCACCGAGCGGCGGTGCGCGGAACGTGGGGACCCTGAAGACAGACGTAAGCTCTCACAGCCTCACGCTGTATTTTATAGCTGTGTCATTTTCTTTCTGGCTTGAAATCACGCTGGGTCGAAACGTAATCATTTCGCAAGGAGAATTTCTAGTGTGGAAAGTTGTTAATCTTTGCCTAAGACTTTTTTTATTTTTATTTTTGTTCACTAAGCAGCCTAAAACAAGCTGAAATTCCCGGCAGCAGCTGTGGCAAGTTAGCCTAAGACAGAACTAGAACCCAAAGTACATTCAATTACTATGGGATTAACCCGGGGTGCATTTTTAATTGACTTTCTCCACGTCCACAGCGCACTGCCCTGCTGTTTCGGATTGCATGCTATTTTAATCCTGCTGTGGCTGACCCAGGGTGCGCGGCGGAGCCCACGGAACGAGATAGAGCCCCAGCAGGTTCCTGCTAGTCACAAACTTTTCTTTTTTGGCCAGGATCACATTTCTCTCGCCGAAGGCTCCACACTCGGCAGCCTCTATGCTAAAAGTTCATTCTGCCTTTCTGACCTCGCTTTGGAGAGAACAATGGAACAAGACCGAGGACTCTGCTAACGTTGTGAAGGAAGGACAGAGAAAGAGCCCCTGCAGGTCTTTCAACTCCTATTGTAATCACGGGAGGAAAGAGGCCCCCTCGGGGAGCCCAGCAGGTCCACTGGCTTCCGGGTGACCGAGTGCGGGGACATAAAAATGGATGGTGAGCAGAGCCCTGCTAGTCTCTCTACACGTCGTCTGCTCCAAGTTCCGGCTTAGAGATGGATATTCTTTGTGAAGAAAACAATTCTTTGAGCTCGAGTACAAACTCCTTCATGCCACCGAGCGATGGCACCAGGCTCCACAGTTACAGCTGTAACTCCGGAGCAGCTAACACTTCCGATGCGTTTAACTGGACCGTGGACTCGGAAAACCGAACCAACCTCTCCTGCGAGGACTGCCTCTCACCGCCCTGCTTCCTGCTTCACCTGCAGGAAAAGAACTGGTCTGCCCTGCTGACGGCCGTGGTCATCATTTTGACCATCGCGGGGAACATCCTGGTCATCATGGCTGTGTCCCTGGAGAAAAAGCTGCAGAACGCCACCAACTACTTCCTCATGTCACTTGCCATAGCTGACATGCTGCTGGGTTTCCTTGTCATGCCTGTGTCCACGTTAACCATCCTATATGGTGAGTGACGTTAGCTTCCCCACCCTAGTCATGAAGAGCAAGTGCATGTCATTAGCAGAGGAGCCGCGGCTCAGGGGGACGGAATAAACACAAGGTTTTGGGGGTAAACAAGGGGACCGTGTGACGCTAGTTCCTTAAACTCCCCTCTTAAAATGGGGCATCGCATGTTTTTAAAAAAAAAAACAAAAAACAGACAACCTATTATCTGTGATCCTGGAGAGTTTTTGTGCTTGGAAACATGTACCTGTTCTGTAGAAATAATTATAACTGCCCCGAAACAGCCATAAAGCAGTAACTTATCTGTCACCCTGAAGCCTCTTGATTTTCATTCCTTCGTATTCCAAAATGCTCCAGCCAGTGGCACAGAACAGTTTAATCTCTGTCACTGTTCTCCACACTTCTAATGGAGTGAGAAAACCTTCCCAATTGCCCTGGAACATTTTCAGGGAGAACATCGTGGTGCAGTGGATTTACGGTGAAAATATGCAGAGTCTCCATTAGAAGAAATGAATTACTCCCGGTTTCATTGTTCCCCGCCCAGGGAAGCTCATTTGGACCCGTGCCTTTGAATTCTAGCCTCCACTCTTGAAAAATGCATATGCATCCGCTCCGCAGGTCTGGCGGGGAGGAGGGTGGAAAACGCAGGCGGAGAGGGTCATCTTGCTTTCTTGGGAGCAGAGTTTGAAAGTCAGACCTCTGGGTGAGCCAGCCGGCACTGGGCGGCGGCTGCTGGGAGCGGAGTGTGATCTTCTTTCCAAATTATGAGTAATATAGTCAGAGGTCTCCTTAGAGGGGCAGGGGGTGGGGGTGCGGGGAGGGGGGAGGAGGGAGGGGGGAGAGAGAGAGAGAGAGAGAGAGAGTATGAGAATATTGGGGCTGCTGGCATCCGGAGCTAGAAGCACGTTGAGTGCTGTCTTTAAGTGGGGATTTCCTGGCAAGTCTGAAAAAATATATCAGTCCAGCCCCGGCGTGGGGCGGAGGGAGGCGGGCAGCCAGGGAGAGCAGGCACGGCTCTGCACGGGGTGGCTGATGCTCCCTGCAAAGCCAGCCGCTGGGGCGCTCCAAAGCCACAACAGGTCACTGCGTTACACCGGCCTGCCCTTTCCCAGACGTCCTGCCTGCCTAACGCCGCACCCCGCGCCAAGGCCAGCTCCGGGAGTGGGGGATGAGTGTCCACACAGCCTGTGCAGGAACCAACTGCCCAGGGAGTGTGTGGGGGCGGGGGGAAAGAACGGCAGGTGGGGGGGGGGGCAGGGGAGCCAGGCACCCACCCGCTGGGTTCGGGAGCCCAGACCTGCCCGGAGACTCTCTGGCTGCGGGGACAAGGGCGCCCCTGGCGGCCACCGCCCGGAGTGCGCACCCCTCCAGAGGGGTCCTCTGGGGGAGGGAGAAGGCTGCGGAAACCAGGACTGGGACCTGGGGCTGTCCCTGTGCAGGGAGAACGCCTGTTGCGGCCACCCGAGCAGCTGAGCGCAGCTACCCCCAAGCGCGGTGAAGGAAAGGGCTCTAGGGGTAGCTGAAGCCCTTTGCAAAGGACGGCTGTGAAAGGTACCAAGTTAGGCTCCTGTCCTGCAGCCTTCACGTCCCTAATTACCGGTGGCAGCGTTTTGTAGCGACACTATGTTTGTTCCACTCTGGGGTCTGGAACTGTGGCCACGAAAAGCTGGCCTGTATTATTTTCCTCCTCACGTGCGCACAGACCTGAGAACATTGCTCGTGCTCCTATCCACATGCATTAGGGTTATGTAGTCATCTGGTCGCCACTCAGAAGACAAACCAGGAGCTGGGCCTCTGGCGCCCTGCTTATGCGCATCAGGGATCAGCTAGCTCCCCAGTGCAGCAGGGGGCCCTGCTGCGGTTCTCCTGGGACAACCAGTAGGACAACCAGCAGGACAAGCACTAGGACAACCGGTAGGACAACCAGCAGGACAAGCACTAGGACAACCGGTAGGACAACCAGCAGGACAAGCACTAGGACAACCGGTAGGACAACCAGCAGGACAAGCACTAGGACAACCGGTAGGACAACCAGCAGGACAATCACTAGGACAACCGGTAGGACAACCAGCAGGACAAGCACTAGGACAACCGGTAGGACAACCAGCAGGACAAGCACTAGGACAACCAGTAGAACAATGACTAGGACAACCAGTAGGACAAGCACTAGGACAACCAGTAGGACAATCACTAGGACAACCAGCAGGACAATCACTAGGACAACTGGTAGGACAACTAGCAGGACAAGCACTAGGACAACCGGTAGGACAACCAGCAGGACAAGCACTAGGACAACCGGTAGGACAACCAGCAGGACAAGCACTAGGACAACCGGTAGGACAACCAGCAGGACAAGCACTAGGACAACCGGTAGGACAACCAGCAGGACAAGCACTAGGACAACCGGTAGGACAACCAGCAGGACAAGCACTAGGACAACCGGTAGGACAACCAGCAGGACAATCACTAGGACAACCGGTAGGACAACCAGCAGGACAAGCACTAGGACAACCGGTAGGACAACCAGCAGGACAAGCACTAGGACAACCAGTAGAACAATGACTAGGACAACCAGTAGGACAAGCACTAGGACAACCAGTAGGACAATCACTAGGACAACCAGCAGGACAATCACTAGGACAACTGGTAGGACAACTAGCAGGACAAGCACTAGGACAACCGGTAGGACAACCAGCAGGACAAGCACTAGGACAACCAGTAGGACAACCAGTAGGACAACCAGTAGGACAACCAGCAGGACAAGCACTAGGACAACCGGTAGGACAATCACTAGGACAACCAGTAGGACAACCAGTAGGACAATCACTAGGACAACCAGTAGGACAACCAGTAGGACAACCGGTAGGACAACCAGCAGGACAAGCACTAGAACAACCGGTAGGACAACCAGCAGGACAATCACTAGGACAATCACTAGGACAACGAGTAGGACAATCACTAGGACAACCAGTAGGACAACCAGTAGGACAATCACTAGGATCACCAGTAGGACAATCACTAGGACAACCAGTAGGACAATCACTAGGACCACCAGTAGGACAATCACTAGGACAACCAATAGGACAATCACTAGGACAACCAGTAGGACAATCACTAGGACAATCACTAGGACAACCAGTAGGATAATCACTAGGACAACCAGTAGGACAACCAGTAGGACAATCACTAGGACAATCACTAGGACAACCAGTAGGACAACCAGTAGGACAATCACTAGGACAACCAGTAGGACAATCACTAGGACAATCACTAGGACAACCAGTAGGACAACCAGTAGGACAACCAGTAGGACAATCACTAGGACAACCAGTAGGACAATCACTAGGACAATCACTAGGACAACCAGTAGGACAACCAGTAGGACAATCACTAGGACAACCAGGACAACCAGTAGGACAATCACTAGGACAACCAGTAGGACAACCAGTAGGACAGTTGTAATACCCTTCATGGTGCCTGACCTGCCGCCTCCCACCCTTCTGGGCAGCGGGACGTCTCTCCAGCTCTCCGGCTGATTCTCCTGTGAGGCCAGGAGTGAGAACCGCCGCCCTGAACAGTGGGTGCCCGGGGTGGGGGGGGGGTCTCTGGACCAGCAACCTCAGCACCCTGGGAACGGGCACCCCACTATGGACTCACAAACGGTCAGCGCCTCTGGAGGCGGCTCCCCCTGGGAGCCCCGAGGCTCGCTGAAGTCTGAGAACCACCACCTGGAAGCAGTTCTCAGGACAAGAACACCCCACTTTCCTTCACCATCATCTTCATCGCCCCAGCCCCAACCACAAACCCCAAAGCTGAGTTTAACCCTCAAAGCATTACTAGGTAATTATGTTTTATTTTTACGAGTCAAGCCCTATTCTCATTCGGGGTTTTCAGTCATTTATTCCTTCACACCACCAGCAGTTACCGAGAGACCAGTAAAGGCCCCCACAGGACAAGACTGAGCCGTTATGCTAGGGGCTCGGGGAAGGGCCCGCCCTTGGGGAACCTAAAATGCGGGAGTAAGTAAGGACCGGGCGCTGCGAGGGTTTCAGCAGAGGAGCCGAACATATGTCATAACCGATGACCTGAGTAATTGGAAAACAAACAAAGACATTAACACAAATGAAACAGCAGGAAATAAAAGACATGCTCAGTCAGGCAGAAGAGAGGGAGGGAGAGCCCATTCCCCCGACACAGCAGAGCTGCAGCCAGAAGGCACGTCCAGGCCTGGGGCCGTCGGCCGGGGACCCTTATGCAGTTCGCCACGGTGGCCAACGGGCGTTTCTGAAACCTTGAGAAGAGCCCGTGTCGCCCTTCGCCACCCCATGCGCCTTCCCCAGGGGGGCGCACACCTGCCCGGGCGGCGTAAGCTCGCTGACTGACCCTGACCCCAAGCTCCCGCCTCCCAGGTTACCGGTGGCCACTGCCCAGCAAGCTGTGCGCCGTCTGGATTTACCTGGACGTGCTCTTCTCCACGGCGTCCATCATGCACCTCTGCGCCATCTCGCTGGACCGCTACGTCGCCATCCAGAACCCGATCCATCACAGCCGTTTCAACTCCAGGACGAAGGCCTTCCTGAAGATCATCGCGGTGTGGACCATATCCGTAGGTAAGCGGGGCCGCTATTTCAGAGCCTCGTTGGAGACGACGGTGCGTGCCTTCCAAGGAGACCTTGTTCTCTTTCGTTGGAACGTCCTGAATCTGTTGTTTTGTTTGTGGTGAGCTATGTTGCAACATAGTCATTATCAGATTGGCTTTAGGAGAGGAACATCCATCCATGTCACCGGCTGACACTATAAATTTGTATTGCTGTGCACAAGTAAGAACATATATATCAGGGGCGTCAAAACTGGAAGTAACTGTGACTAGGGACCTTCAAAAACATTTTCTGCGTCTCACACTTTCAGACCCACGGTTCTAAATCTGGAGTTTTCCAGAGACCTCCGTGTTTGTAATCACTGGACTTGTGGTCAGTGTGAGAATACAGAGCCTCATACAGGAGAATTCAAAACTTCTGGAGGCCGGAAGAGGCGCCGGGGGCTGTAACTCAGTGGGAGAAGGTGGCCGGATGTGCTCGTGGGGCTGGGGTTGGAGCCTGCCTGGCGCCTCTGCAACCCTTCCTTCTTTCATGACACCTCACTCCAGGGACTTCCTTTCTTAAGTATATTTTATTGATTATGCTGTTACAGTTGTCCCAATTCTGCCATTGCCCCCCTCTGCCCAGTACCCCCCTTCTCTCCAGCAATCCCACGCCCCTTAGTTCATGTCCATGGGTCTTGCATGTAAGTTCTCTGGCTTCACCCTTTCCTATGTTATTCTTAACTTCCCCCTGTCTGTTTTGTACCAACCGATTATGCTTCTTAGTCCCTGCGCCATTTCCCCATTTCTCCCCCTTTCCCCTCCCAGCTGATACCCCTCCAGATGATCCCCACACCTATGATTCTGTTCCTGTTCTGGTTGTTTGTTTAGTTTGTTTTTTTAGAGTCACTTGTTGATAGTTGTGAGTTTGTTGTCATTTTACTGTTCATAGTTTTTTTAGTGTTCGTAGCTGTGATCTTCTTTTTCTTAAACGAGTCCCTTTAACGTCCCAACGCGCTTCCCTGGGGTTGGTGGCACCCTCTCTCCTGTAGCGTGGAATGACCTGTCCCACACCTACCTGACAGTCAGGAAAGCCCGGGTCATGGAAACCAGAGCTTCCGGCAGCGGAGTCAATTGCACTTGTCACCTCAGCGGGCTTGGTCTGTAACCGAAGCTTCCCTGGGATTTGTTTTAAAGTTGCCAAGCTTTGCAGGCAGCAATGCGGCACCTGCTTCCCGCCTCCCGGGTGTCCGTAGCTATTAACTGAGAGATGATGGGATTTGACGGCAGGCGTGAGTCTAGCCACAGCTTTGTTACAAAACTGCAAATGTGTAACAAGCACACAGTGTTAACGTCTTGTGTTTTGGTTCCCGTTGCTCCTTAAGGTATAACCTGCAGAATAGGCAGCTCTATTCCGTAGGTGAGGAAATTGGGGGTCAGGAAGTGCAAGGCCCACCTCAACACAGCAGAGTTTTCTTTTGATCATGAGCAAAATACTCACAAACCACATCTGTGTGGTTTTCAGAATCTGGAGACTTCTATCTGTTTTCTATTTTAAACTCCATGTAGCAGTCTGAGGGAGGCAGAACGAAGGATCTTGCTCCCCTTATCTGACGGACTGAGGTGGGGAGACTGGTTTAGGGCCTGCAACCAGCCACAGGGCTAACCCTGCAGCCCCAGGCTCTGCTCCACCTGCCCAGTGCGCCTCCCAACTTAGGAACGAGTTCTTGCACCCCAAACTGTTGTGGTTCCTGGGCCTCTGCAGTCCTAGACCCACTGTACTGGGAGCAAGAGAGGGAGAAGTGCAGAAGCCATAAGGAAACATACCATCATAGCTGGCTATGTGGCTAAAATCAGCTCTCAGCAACATCAAAAGAAAACTATTTCAGTGTCTATGAAAAACAGGATAAGGATTGCTCGCCTTAACATATATTTTGATAAAAAAGGAAAAGAGAAACAATCCAATAGAGAAATGAACTATATGAACAGGCAATTCCCAGAGACCTATCTTGACAGGTTTAGCCTCTTTAACAGTCATAGAAATGTAACTTAAGACAATAATGCAATGCCATTCTTACCCATCCGGTTCGCCAAATTAAAATGAAGGAAAACACAGTGCGGTGGGGAGAGGGCCCTGGGTACTGTCATAACCTGCTTGTGTGATATCAATAGTTTGTTCTGGGACAGTCTAACAGAATTTATTAAAACTTGGCCTACCACTCCCACAGGAGAAGCTTTTCTACAACAAAGACAAAAGTGCAGATGAGAATCTTTACTACAGTGATTTGGGGGAATAGCAGTTTTGAAAAGAGTAGAGAAGGTTGGGTTATGGTCTTTTTATCCAAATTACGGAATATTATGCAGCTGTTAAAAATATTGGGTTGGGGTTATTTGATATTCATGGAAGAATGTCTATGATGTTAAGTGCTAAAAGCAAGTTTTGGGGTGGTACGCATGATCTGAGCCCATTCCGATAAAATAATAACAGTATAATATAGGGAGAGAACTATGTATTAACACTGAGAGACTGTTCAGAGGCTTCACATTTGTCAAGATGGTGAAATTCAAAAGAATGGCAGGATTGTTATGTTTTCCCTGATGTACATCTGTATAGTTTTGTTACAGATATGGTGGCGATGATGAAGTGTTTTGGATGCTCAAGAATGAAAAAATCAGTTGTAGCTGCAGGTGGGAGGGAAGGCTTCCTGGAGGAGGTGGCTGATCTTCAGAGTTTGCTAGGATGTAACGGCTGCAGCCTTGCTCACCACATCATCGATTACTCAGCTTCCTCACACTGGGTATTTCTAAGAGGTGCTGCCTCTTGCCCACTGCCCCCTGCTCACCGATACCAGCATGGTCACTTGACTTTTTCCCAGGCTTCCACCTAATGCAGAGGAAAGTGAATATAATTACAAATGAGCTGCGTTTTCTATTTGCGAGCTTCTCTGCCTGAAGGAGGGGTGACAGAGAAGACCAGCACGTTAGATTAAGAACAACCCTAGGATCCTCTGGGCGTTTCATTTCTCCTTCACAAGCCCAGTGCTCATGATCAGAGGTCACAGTGATTTCGTTACATTATCCAAAGTGATCAAACCCTTCCCCATGATGTCTGCCTTGCTGATGCCAATGAGAAAAGAGAAAGGATGCTACTTACTCCTCACCCGTCTTTGGCAGGGAAAGACGTAGATCAGATCAAAAAAGAAAATGACTATTTTCACATTGTCATATTTTGACAGGCAAGCAAAGACACCAATTTAAATCTTATTGTACTTATTTCATTTCAGAAATATATTTGTACTTCATGAAGGAATTTTGAAGTATAACGGATTTAAAGAGGAAGATTTGCTTTCCCCTCAAGGCCAAACATGATTCCTTTTATAGAGAAAGGGTGAGCAGTGTCAAATTTATTAGGGGCCTCTGCCTTTTCAAACTGTGACAAGAGTGCCCGAACCCTAAACTCAATGCCTCCCTGGGTCCTGGGCCCCCACTCTGGCCTTCAGGAGGGTCAAAAACCCACCTTCCCACCTAGACAGGGAAGATTTACTAAGCTCTGAGAGACAGCAGAAATGATGTACGTCACTGTGGTTTTAGCTTCTTATTTAAGATTTTGAGTATCTTTTCTTATTTAGGAGCAAAGTTCTATTTTGGTTTCTAAGGCTGTTGCTCACGGTTTTTGCTGTAGAACTTGGCGTTTACAAGCAAGAATTCTGGAGTGAGATTACCGGTTCTGTCGCTTACAAGCTGTGTGACCGAGAGCAAGTTACTTAACCTCTCTGTGCCTTCGGTGCCACTGAATAAATGGTGATAGTAACAGCACCAAGATCACGAGGTTGTTTTCATGATTCGGTGAAGCAATGCATGTGTGTGTCATGAGTGTTACAAGTTTACAACATTATTTGAACTTTTTCCTGGAAGGTTCTTGGTTTCTTCCAACATGAATTAGAGGGATTCGCTCTTGGGCTGTTTTCACACTTTTTCTAGGTATTTTTCATGTGTGACGAGTCCCTGAACATGGCTCACAATGGCATTTTCCACATGGATTTTTATTTTTATATAGTTTTTATTTATAAATTATTTTCTCCTTTACAACTTCTGAATTTTGAATCATTATTAAAATTGCCTTTTCCACCACAAAGTGACAGAGGAGCTCTTCCATGTTTTGTTCCATTACCCCCATGGTTTTAAGGTTTTACTTTAAACCAATTAGGATTTAACCTGTGATTTAATTGTTTTTCCTACACAGCTCCTTATCCTGGCGCCAATCACTTCCCCCATCGGTCTGAGATGCCCCCTCCACCATATACTGAGTTCCCATATGTGCAGGGTGGGGCGGACGTCGGTGTGCGGTTGTGAGTGTGTGAGTTTGTTTTGGGGTTATTATGGATTAATCGTTGCATTATTTTCCATACGAACCCCTGTGAGCCTACTTTCTCCCCACCCAGTACGTAGATTTGCATCTGGCCTTGGTCTGTAGCCTCCTTTCCATCCAGGACGTAGAACTATGGCCTCCAGGTCTCCTCAGACCTAGCGGTCCCTCCTTGTTCTTCTTTGGCAGACTTCTTCCAGCCGTTTTCGTTTGCTTCTCAGATGAGTTTTAGAAACTCGAAACTCAACTTCTATCCGCAAAAAGAATTCTTTTTCATTGGAATTGCGTGTAACTTTATAAATCAACTCCTTAGACCTTTTGGCATACCTATGTACTTTGTTTTGGTCCTGTTCTTTTTTATTTTTATTTTTTTGGAGTGTGTGAGCAATCTTACATTCTAGAAGGAATAAAGTGAATATACTTAAACGACTGTAACTACTAAACATCTTAACACTTAGGGTTTAAAAAATTACATGCACATTTAGGTCCCAGAGGAATGATAATTAAATGTGCATGTTTAAGTTTTCTCTCGTGCCCTATCTTCTGAAGAAAACGCTTAGGAAAATAAAAAATAAATCAGCTGTATAAAATTGGCTCCAAACCAGATGGTGTTCTGTTGGCCTTTCTTGGGGACGTGTTGCCAGCTCTACCGCCTGCAACAGTGTCCGGGGAGCCCCCAGGGCTCCCTCCTCTGGGACCGGACAGGTCTTTGCTCGCCTCGCTGACTGCCAGGGGTCAGCCTCACAAGTAGGTGTCGGAGGCTCATCAGGCCACCTGTTCACCGTCCCACTGCTTGGAGACCTCATCGTAGGGGAGCACCTGCCCTATCGGGGTAGAGAAGGAGCCTTGTGAAGAATTAGTTTAGCTCTGCGTCTTCTCTCCTGGGTGAAAGGGACGTGTCTTCCCCTTTGCTCCGTCTTCCTGCCCCGGCCACACCGCGTTCTCTCACCCGGAGCTCCAGGACGGACTCTGGGCTCTGTCCAGCTGCAGGTGAGGAGGCCACACGCTCCGCACTGTCACTGCGCTGAAACAACAGCTCTGCAGGGCCATGTCTTGCTCTGCCACCCCTTTCTCTTGTCCTGTCCCCTTCTGCCCACAGGTGCAGGAGAACTTAGGGGCATCCCCCCTGCCTGACCAGCTCTGCCCCCATTTAGGAGCCTCGCACAGCAGGAAGGCTCCACTCTTGGAGGACAGGCTGTCCTTCAGGGTGCCCACTCGTGGGTAAGAGGCTGCTCAATGGCCCAGGCAGAGTGGCAGCTGACTTCTCTCTGCATGGCAGACTCCAGCCATAGCTGTGGGAAAACACGCTCCACAAAACAGCACTTAGTAGCATGCTCCCTCCATGGCCGCAGGACGCTGCCGAGAGAAATTAAATGATCCAGGGATACAGAAGGAGCGCTCTACCCTTGGCCAGACAGTGGACGTGGCCTACTTCGTGGACTGTGGGGGTCTTGGTTCTATGGCTCATCACTCTTTTAAGCAGGAGGAAGCAGGGAAGGAGGAACCGGCGTGGGACAGATGTTGCTTCTGGCCACTTAAAGCAGAGGACTCGTGTCCACAGACTTGGCCCTCCTGCCCACTCCCTGCCTTGGGCTGTCAGGGACCTGCAGGCTTGGGAGGCGTCCCTCACATTCGCTCCCTTTGAGGGTGCCCCTCAGACCCTTCCTACAGGCACAGCCTTTGACACAGAGGCTGTTCTCCCCAGACCCCACCGACTTGGGAGGCAGCTCTTTCTTGTACTGCTTTGGGCCGCTTTCTTCAAATTCTGTTGCTCTATAAACCAGGTCCCATCTCCTGTCTGTCTTCCAATGATTCCTCCATCATCTTTGAAATACTGATGAAAGGAGACCCTTTTTCTTTTCCCAGGTTGTTATCATTTGTTCTGATCAAGGAGATTTATCTCTTTTAATCATTAAAGGAAATTTTAGGAGTGACGTAGTATAGACCCATGTGCTTGGGTACTATCTTGATCCACCAAAAAATTTTATAGGTATGTATGTATGTATGTATGTATGTATGTATGTGTGTGTGTATATATTTATCATTCCTTATTATCCTTCTTGTCCTTTTATTTGATTCTATGAGTCGATGTCTCCTCTTCCAAACTGTCTCCTTCCTCGGCTTCTTCCCTTCCTCCTCTGATCTTTCTCTGCTGCTTTGGTAGACTTCTTTTCCTCCGACTCCTTTAAGGATCGAATTCTCTAGAGACTCATGCTCCACATTCTCATTTTTTATTCTCGCTTCCTTCGCTGGGTTGTCTCCATTCCCATGGATTCAGCTGTTAGCGGAACCCTGGTGACCTGATCCAGCTGCATTGCAGACCGCAGAGTCGCCCCTGGGGCTTCAGGCTCCTGCCTGCAGCTCTGAGAGGGGCTTCTGGCCGGAAGTCCCACAGGAACCCCGTCTTATTCTGCCAGAAGCGGGGCTCATTGTCTGCCTTTCCTCCTCTACCTGAGACCATGGCGTTGGTGTCGATGTAGTCGCCAGACGCCCAGGGTTGCTCCTCCCCTCCCTCCCCTCCACGTCCCAGGAGAGGACGAGGCCTTGGGTTTCACTCATTAGCTGTTTCGGAAGCCACTCTTCTGCTTCCATCCAGCCCCTGCCCTCTCTCTCCGGTGCCGTCATAAACATTTTCCCGTCCACGGGCTTTTTGCTGTCATTCTTCACGACGTCAACAACGTCCACCGGATAACACGCAGGTTTAACGAGATCGCTCTCCTGTTGGAAAGCCCCGAACGGCTTTGCTCCCAGCAGATCACAGACGCTGAAACGACAAGGCCCCTGTAAATGCAGCCCTGGCCCTCACCTCCGTGCCATCTCCTGCCCGACCTGGCCTCACGTTTATTCTCCAGCTACAGTGATCTGCCCATAATTCCCCTGTCGCTTCACCGACATTTTTCTATCTTCTGCTTCACATTCCCTCTCGTCCCCTTGCCTGGCTGATTTCTGCTTTTCTTTTGGCATCGCCTCCTCCAGAAAGCCCACTCTGCTTACCCTCCATCCCCAAGGATGAGGTACTTGCCCCTTTTGGGTCCCTCTGTGATCAGTCCTTCCGTTATGACCTTCCCACATACCACGTCCTGTGCGTCCCCCACTAGGTCACGAGTTTCCAGAGAATGAGAAACGGAACACAAAACAAAAAAGTGTTATACTTCCTCTTGAGTCCAAACCGTTTCACAGCTGAGGCCTATCCGGGAATGCATGCACCCCAAAGTCAGTTCTGCAGCCTCCCACTGAAAGCTCTTGTAACGAAGTTTGTTTCCTTATGCGCTTGGTTTCAAAGAGCAGTTTTTAGACAGGCCTTCATATACAGTACAGGGAAAACAAGTATTTATATAAAAAAGACTACTTTTATTTTTCTACTTTATGCCAACCATGCAGTAGCTATGATAAATGCCGGCACACTGGGCCTGTAAGAAGGAGATATTGGTGCATTGCCTGCCACCAGCTGGGGAGCTTTGGTTTGAGATTTTAAGACTTACTTGGGAAGCAAGTGGCGATCATCATTCTCTAAACCAGATTCTGTCCAGAGCCCCTCGGCGTAGTTTCCCTTGAACTTGGCTTTTTAAACAGCTGTGAGAAGGGGTGGCATGTGTCTCCTGGATGGCTCACGGGTCTCCCAGGAGGGATCTCACCATTGTCCTTGTCGTTTGTGGGGTCTCCACCCTCTACAGTTCAGGCCTCAACTTTGCAAGTTCAGGGTTCCTTTCTTTTTTCCTTTCCTCATGGATAATCACACTCAGGAAGCTGGCTTGCGTTAGGTAAATTCCACTAAACGGACTTATTTACCACATAGGTATCATAGACCCACTTTCCTGGCTCCATTCACCTGTCAGGCACATTCCTTCCCGGGAGGGCAATCCTCGCACAAAGCCAGAGCAAACAGCAGCCTGAAGCTACTGCGCGAGCCCGTGGGGGGCACAGACAGGAGCAAACGAAGGGGTGGGCACTTAGCAGAGGATACGATGCAAACATTTCCAACCTTTGAAAAACGTGAATTAAAATATAGGTACACGGGAAAATGCTTCCAGTCTGACGGAGGAAGACCAGCTGTACTAGAAAGCAGAGTTCGCCGTTGGAGCAGACTCAAAGATGGAGAGCAGGCTGACAGCTCTGGGGGGGGCGGGGTGGGGGTGGAGGGATCAGTAGAAGAGAAACGGGACTCGTGGACAGGAACAGTGTGGTGACTGTGGCCGGGGGAGGGGTGGGGGAGGCAGGAGAGGGCACAGGGGGATAAATGGTAAGGAAAACTGCAATGCAAACAAAACACTAAAGAGACAAAAGGTCAAATGCAAAACGATGCCAGGAACTCAGCAGAGCCGGGGATGAGGCTGGGGGTACAATGATGTCGAGATGTTGGAGTTGGGCTTTGAAAGAGGACCAGAAGTTGGGAAAATGGAGAATGAGGTGCTTCTCCAAGAAGAGAGAACACTGTGGAAGGAAAACATTACAACAGAGCTTGGTCAACAGAAGGCTGAGGTGTACGAACGTCAGAGTCCTTTAGAGGATATGTTTACAACTCCATTACAGTGATGAATTGCCTTTTCCACTCTAGGGATGTTTATCTCCGAATAAGCAAGAACAGTCGTCTAGACTTAGGACCTCCCTCCCTTGAACAGCACTGAGGCCATCAGACTTGTTTTCAATATTTCATCTCAGTCATCAAAGTAGTCTATTACGTATTATGCCACAGTTCTAAGACCAGCCCTTGCTTATATCCGTCATGCGATGTAGGTGCTGCCTGACTTCTAGAGAATCTTGGACACATAGAGAGCTGTGTTTTTATCAGAAACATCTTCAAACCTTTCCTCTAGAAAGTTGCTTCTAGAAGGATTTCTGCAGGTGAACCATGTCATCCATTTTTATTATAATCCTTCTTGGTTTTTATTCCAGAAGGGGGTGTTTTCTGACCTTTCCCTGTTTCCTGGTCCCTTGCTTGGCTGAGGGTCACAGCCTTTGTCTCATCCACAAGGAGGCAAGAAAGATGAAGGGCCCAGCACTTTAAAATATCTTCCTACATTTAGTTTCTAATCTGTCCTCATGGTTAGTTTTTAAATTAGTACTTGATTCCTGGAATCAGGACTGTTGGGGATGAAGGTGGAAAGAACCTTCTTGCTCAATTCCTACTAGAATGTGTCCATAGGAACAGTTATTAACGCTTGCCATGATCTAACTTTTTAAAACATCTCCAGAATGATGAGTTAATTGGTCTCCTTTATTACCCTAATTTCCATGGAATGGATTCATCATGATTTCTTTTCATATTCCTCTTCCTTTTTTATTTTAAAATCATTTTTAATTTTTAAATTACTCTTTACATACAATATTATATTAGTTTCAGCCATACAATCCAGTGGGTAGACATTATTTAACTTGCTAAATGATCATCCAAGTAAATCTTGTACCAATATGACACCATATATAATTATTACAAATTATTGACTCTATTCCTTACACTGTACTTTACATTCCCGTGACTATTCTGTAACAGTTTGTACTTCTTAATCTCTTCACCTTTCTTACCCATCCTCCCAACCCATCCCCCCAAAAAAACTGGCAACCATAAAAATGTTCTCTGTGTCTTTGAGTCTGTTCCTGTTCTGCTTGTTCATTTAGTTTTTTAGTTTCAAGTGTTAATAGATACATATTTACTTCCATTTTATTGTTCATGTTTTTATCTTTTTTTTCTTTTTAAAGAAGACCCTTGAAAATTTCATGTAATACTGGTTTGGTGGTGATAACCTCCTTTAGCTTTGTCTTTTCTGGGAAGATCTTTAGCTGTCCTTTGAGTCTAAATGATAGCTTTGCTGAGTAGAGGAATCTCAGGTGTATGTCCTTAGCTTTCATTACTTTGAATATTTCTTGCCAATCCCTTTCAGCCTGCAAAGTTTCTATTGAGAAACAGCTGACAATCTTATTGGAGCTTCCTTCTAGGTAACTAACTTCTTTTCTCTTTCTGCTTTTAAGAGTCTCTCTTTGTCTTTATCCTTTTGCATTTTAATATGCTGTATCTTGGTGTGGGCCTCTTTGGGTTCACCTTGTTTGGGACTCTCTGTACTTCCTAGACTTGTATATCTATTTCCTTCACCAGGTTAAGGAATTTTTCTGTCATTATTTTTTCAAATAGATTTTCAATTTATTGCTCTTAATCTTCACCTTCTGGCATCCTCATGATGCAAAAGTTGATATGCTTGAACTTGTCCCAGAGGTTCCTTACACTGTCCTCAACTTTTTGGATTCTTTTTCCTTTTGTTGTTCTGATTGGGTGTGTTTTGCTTCCTCGTTGCAAATCGCTGATCTGATTCTTGGCTTCACCTACTGTACTATTAATTCTCTATAAATTATTCTTCATTTCAGTTACTGTGTGTTTCATTTCTGATTCATTGTTTTTTTATGGTTTGCATGGCCTTTTATATGCTGTTGAAGTTCTCACTAAGTTCCTCTACTCTCCTCCTAAGTACATGGAGCATCCTTATATCCAGTGTTTTGAACTCTGCATCTAGTAGATTGCTTACCTCCATTTTGTTTAGTTCTTTTCTGAAGTTTTGTTCTGTTAATTCATTTCAGATATGTTTCTTTGTCTCTGCAAATTAGTGAATAAAAAAAGGAGAGAGAAAGAAAAGGAAGGAAGGAATAAGGACATAAAGGGAGAGAGAAAAACAGGGTTTCCTTTGTAGATTCACTGTTCCCTGCTCCCCATGGCGTAAAGTAATATGTCCACCTGTGGCCCACTTTTTTGTCTATCAGCAAATGGAATTTTGTATAAACATCTGTACAGTAGCTCTTCCAGGATTTTCACAGATTTAATGTCTGTTTCCATAGAAACAGGTTTGGAGAAGCTGATCATAGAGAGAAGCTAAGAATGAGAGACACATCCCAGGAGAAAATGACATTCTAACTTCTGGCAAAAGCTAAACATCACACTTCCGTCTTTTTTCATAACTTGGTGCTGTAAACTCAGCAGGAAAGAGCCTTACTGAGCCAAGCAGGAAATATTTTCATTATGTTAATGGGGTCTCATTTTTGAATGTTTATATTTCTCATAAAAGTGAAAGCAATTACAGTAACAACGTTAATAGGGACTGTTCCTCAGGGGAATGGAGAACTTATAGATTCTGGTTGTGACCTTCAGAACTCCCATCACCAGCCCTTCCCTCAGTGAACTGTACTTACAACTGCCTGTTCTGAGCTATTTTCTTCAGGTTACACTAAACCACTTGTAAGAGTATTAAACAAAAGGGAACGAAAGACTCCGAGAATGAGCCGGAACTATGAAAGCAAAATATTTCTCTAATCAACCATAAGAAGCATGTTTGGACTAGTTTCTGAAACAATGTGAAATAAACAAAGATAATGACCCGTATGTAACTGAAGACCGTTTCGCTGTTGGACCAGAACCTATTTTGTTTCTGTAAATGATGACTTCCCTATCAGGAAACAATGCAAGTGCCTTAGAATTAGTGGCAAATGTACATCCCTAGGGACTATTCCCAGATCATCTGATTTAGTAGGAATGGAGGCGAAGTCCAGGAAGCACTACCTGTACTATCTATCAGCTTAGAATTTGGATAGATTTTTTTCATGTATATTCTCATAGATTGCATTGCATATGTAAGTTTTAAAATGTCAGATTTGTACACTGCATGAGCACTTATTTGCAAGAAACCATGGAAACTCTTCTCCTGGTAGTCCACAGAGCTGTCAAACCGTGCACTAGAGCATGCTGGGTTTTTCGCCTCCCTAGAGCAGAGTAGGGCCATGTCTTATTTGCCTTTGAGCTTCTCACCACGAGCACAGTAGCCGCTCAGTAAATGCTTGCCAAACCGGCCATTAATGAGCCAGTCCCGATTTCCTCATGAAGGTGCATTGGCCTTGACCCTCTATAGTCTCTTCTCATAGGACCTTTGGTGTGAAAGCTAAATTTAAGACTAGTGCTTTGATCAATGTGGAGTAAAATCTACTCTGTCACTGAACTCCACATTGGTCAAGAGACTAAGGGACCTTCTCAAACGCCAAAGAGCGCCATGATCTTTTAAAGACGTTACTGCCCATCAATAACACATTACCAGAATTTAAGAGGAAAAATGAAAGCTACGACTAAAGTAATTTCCCCAGAGCTCTTTGGAAATAGCTTAGGAAAAATCCGGTCTCATGTGAGATTTGTCTAGAATTAAATTAGGTTCTGATAACCCTTTGCACCTCTATAATCCCATTTTCTACCGTTAGGTCTCAATACCCAAAATTGTCAGCAAGCCTCTGAGCCAAGATGTTTTTATTCTTGTTTTTTCTAGTAGCGAGGGATTCTATTTCTGTGTTTCTGCTGGACTTTCAACATCACACTCAGAACAAGGTGGGTGTCAATACACAGAGACGGGCACTGTCACCTCTTATTGGCTTGGCCAAAACCTGTGATGTATCTACAACACCCGTCTGTTCGCCTATCTGGGGAGCCTACTAACACTTTGTAATTTTTTAGAAATAGGGTTGGTTCCTGGCTGAATCAACTAAATCACTGACCCTAGAGGACGAGTAATGCCAAGCAGTCTATTTTCAGGAGGACTTGCTTGTTTCCTTTTCTCTAATGGTCGAATGCAGAGCAGACAACGGATAAGTTAGCAACCCTGTCAGAGACTTGGCCACCGGCAATGGAACTGCAATAGAATCGGACGAGAGAGGACCAAGGCACAGCAGGTGTTCCGTTGTAATCCAGCCCCTGCATCAGGAGCTGAACAGCTAGCAGCCATAAAGAAGGAAAGGTTTTATGATTGATTTCCCTTGGTTTATTTTTTAGGTTAAAACTGGCCTGTTTCAGTTTATGGGCGTTGAACAGATTTTTCACAAGGTCAGAATCAGAAATCAGAATCAGGTTGTCCTCATCATTCTTTTTGGGAAGCTTTCTCGGCATTAAGCTTTAAGCGTGTACTGAAGTTCAGTTACTGAGAAGCTGAAATGATTGTCACAATGTAACAGATTCTTAAAGCTGAGAGGGAGGGGAGAAGGGACGACGGGCTCAGTTGGTTTCGGATAAATTAACAACAATACGCTAATGGCATTTGAAGGGACAGCTTCCGTCCCAGCTCCTCTGTCTGTGGCCACCTTCACGCAGAGCTCAGCATGGGGCACGAAGCTGCCCTGGCAGAGGGTTGGGAGCCGGGCAACAGCGCTTTCTGGCTCTTGTCGGCAAGAGAGCCCCTACGACAGTCTCCTCACGTGACAGCGAGGAGCCTGGGCTGCTGGTTCCTAAGCTCAGGGTCACCCCTGCACGCAGTCCTACCGTTCTATCGCCTGAACCCTGAAGTGTGGCTATGAAATGACATGTTTAGTGAGATCCCAACCAACACTTCATAGGAATTTAACTTACCTTTATTGTTTTAAGATTTCTTTTCTTTTTTATTCTATTTTCTTGATTATGCTATTACAGTTGTCCTGATTTTTCCCCTTTTGCCCCCCTATCCACCCAGCACCCCCAACCCCCTCAGGCAGTCCCCCACCATGGTTCATGTCCACGGGGCATGTATAAAAGTTCTTCGGCTGCTCCATTTCCTATACTGTATTTTACATCCCCATGGCTATTCTGTCACTACCTATTTGTGCTTCTTGGCATTTAACTTATCTTTAAACCCCTGGTTTATCTCTACTGTTATTAATTTTAGCCCAGTTTAGGCATAAAAAAGCTTCAGGTTAAAATGGAATATAACTGAAACAGCTCCAGGATAAAGAAAATCGACCTCAAAACTCCAAAGTTACTTCAATTATACTAATAGAGAGGCAAGGTATTGAGCCAACCGATATTTTTTCATTTTTCCTTTTTATAATAAAAAAATTAAATAAAACAATAGCATTTGAAATATTTTAATTCCTAGAACCACTTTTTTTTATGTTCTTCTCCCCCACATACAATGTATTTCAACAAAGATAATATCGTTTGTGCTATTCTATATTCTGATATTTGCACATGAGGAGCTTCAACTACTGAATTCCTAAGCTAATTATCAATAATTTCCATTTTTCCAAATGGGCTTCATAATTATGATTTTAATGGCTGCAAGCTACTCCCTCATGTTGGTATAACACTAAAATCTATTAGGCATACTCCCAATTCTGTTTCTAGTTTTGTCTAATAAAGTAGAATATTCAAAACATTAATTTGGGGGGGGTGGATCTCTGGCCAGGTAGCTCAGCAAGTTAGTATTGTCTTGATACACCAAGGTTGTGAGTTCGACCTCTGGTCAGGGCACATACAAGAAGCAACCCATGAATTTGTAAATAAGTGGAACAAGAAATGGATGTCTCTCTCTCTTCCCCTTCCTCTCTCTAAAAATTCAATAGATAAAACAAATTTTGAAAAAACAGTAAGTTAGCATTTGATATGGTTTGATTTACTTTATCCTGTCTCTATAGTAGTCTGCATTTGGTTTCATTTGCCTGTTATTACCTCAGGTATATTTAGTTTGGTAATTTCCTCACCTTTTTCTGTGTAAGAAAGCTTTTCTGTGATCAATTTAGATGTTGCATTCTGTTTTCTAAATCACGGATAAAAACATGCAGTTTCACAATTCTTGTTGTAACAGATTTGCCATCTTAACTATTTTTAAGTATTAATTCGTTGGCATGACGCTGACAATCTTGTGTAACTACCACCATTATCTATCCCCCAACTTATTACCCCAAATGGCACTCTAACCACTAAGCAATTCCTCCCCATTTCCTCCTACCTCAGCCCCTGGCAACCCGTAATCTACTCTGCGAATCTGTACATTCTAGATATTTTACGTAAGTGGAATTATATTTGCCCTCCGGCATCTGGCTCACCTCACGTGGCATGTCTGCGAATGTCTTCTATATTAGAGCACGTATCAGAACTTTACTCTGTTCTGTAAGTGAGGAATCTTTCCTGCATGGACATTTTGTTTATTGTTTGTCTGCTGGTGGGCACTGGGGTCCTTCCCGCCTCTTGCCTGTTGTGGATGAGGCTGAGGTCAACCGCGGGGAACCAGGATTGGTTCTCGTCCCGTTTCCAGTGCTTTTACTGCCCCTGGGGTGGAATGGCTGGGTCCCATGGCGATTCTCTGCTTAGCTTTTTGAGGAGCTGCCAAACGTCCCCACAGCAACGGCAGCATTTTACATTCCCATCAGCAAGTTAGGAGAGTTCCGTTTTCCATCGGCAAAGCCTTTTATTTTCTCGTTTTTATTCCAGCCACCCTCGGAGTGTGCAGTAGCATCTCGGGGTGGCATGAATTTGCATCTCCCTCGTGACCGATGTCATTTCCTCTGTCCGCTGGCGTTTCACTGTCATCGGTGCTCATTCAAGTGCTGGGTCCCTGTCATGGGGATGTTTCTTTTGTTGAGTGTTAGGGGTTTTTAAAATAGATCCCGAATATTAAAATGTTCAGATATGATCTGCAAATATTTTCTTCCACTTATAGGTTATTGTTTCACTTTGATAATGGCCTTCGAGGCCCAGAAGTTCAAGTGTATCTCTTTTGTTTTGTTTCCCGGTGGCTGCGATTTTGGTGTCACGTCTACGTTTCTTTCATCTGTTTTCCCTTTTTACTTCCTCCGAGGCCTTAGGTGACTTTAACCCCACGGGTTATATTATTAAAACTTGGAACAAAAGAAGTGAACATTTTTGCCAAACGTTGTTTTCCTAAATTTCTTATTGAAAAATAGTTCCGTGAGCCTTGAAAACGTTCCGTTTGGCAGTGTTAATTTGGCCATGAATAACTTTTTACCCACCTTTATAAATGGCAATATTTTAGTAGCCAGTGAGTCTAGATGTAGTTTATAAAGCACTCCTGGATTGTTTCCGGATGAGTAGCCACGCCGGCCCTCCTTGTGGAAGTGCCTGATGATAAATAATAACAGTTGCTGCATCAGGGATAAAACAGGAGTTCGGGTAAATGTAGGAAATTTAAGATGTTTTCCCTATGAGCAGGTTTTCTCAAAGAACTGGGTGTAATCATTATAAATACGTCTCCTGGGGTGCTAGTTCCCTCCTTGAAGAGAAGTGGTGGATAGGAGGTGCTGTTATTCCTTGAGTGGACGTTTGCTTGTGGTCCTGTGGTTGATTCCTCCAAATGGGCGCCCTGCTGAGCAGTTTCTGTTCCTGACGATGTCGTCCCCCTCAGAGACCTTGTACGAAGGTGAAGTCTCAGCACCGAGGTGTCCGAGCTTCACGTCCGTTTCATCTCCAGGTCGCATGTCCAGGCGTAGAGCAGTTTTCAGCCGCTTCATTCATCCTGACTCTCTGCCCCAGCTCTGGCAGTTCTGCGCGTCTGAGGACGCTAACCTTTCAGATCATGTAAATGTTATGTGCCTCCTGAAGTCTGACCTTTCTAGGGAAAAAACATGCCTATAGTTCAAGAGAGATGAAGAGAAAGAGTGTTTTAAAATGGAAACAGAATTTCCATGGGCAGTCTGTTGAATTCACAAATTTACGACCTGGGTTTCCAATTAGCTGCCTAAGAGACCAGCTCATAAAGGATGGGCCATCTCTTTGCAGAAGGGCTGGACGATTGATGAACTATCCTTTTTATGTTCCATTTTATAATATGGGTATTGCGTACTTCAATCAGGGCAAAGAAGGTTAAAAGTTAGATTTCAAAAACCTTCAATAACTTGTTTATAAGGTTCGGCATTTTTTAAATGCCTCTATCCTCCCGTTCAAACAAAACCTCTATTGCATTCCAACAGTAGATGGGAAGGCTACAGGGCAGGCCTTGGATTTTGCTTTATTTGCAAAGCTTCCAAGTTCACCTCCCACATTTTCGGGGATGCTGGCAGACAATACGAGAGCCTTGGATCTCAGGTGGGGATCTGTGATAACAAGAGCCAGAATATTGTCAATCATTTTGTTACGCTGGGTGCCTGAGCCCCAGGCCCCACGGGGTGATGCCGGACGGTCTCGATACAGTGACACACAGGGTAGACTGCAGTCCCGAATCGTTTATGATAACCACTAAGCAGCCTGCCCTCTGCTCCCCGTGGAGACACGATCGCTGTCACTGGGAAATATTCCGGAGGAACAGGAAACCAGGGGCCCGTGGAGAATTGCCTCCTCAGTTCTGTATGACACTGAACACTCCCGTGTATACCTGGCTCTGTCCTGATGCTGATACCAATTCATCAGCGGTAAGTCACAGAGCAAGACGGATTCAAATTGAAAATGGCCTTTTCCCTGAGACAAATCATTTGTCAAGATGTTAGCCTTCACTTTCTGGGCTGAAGGTCAGCTGGCGCCAGCTTGCAGGAATGAGGTAGATGGGAAGTACTTTAGATGTAAAATACGTGCCAAATGCTTCACGATCCCCCAGTCCTGGTGTATGGTAAGCATTTGAAGGAAGCTTTCTCCCTGTTCTCAGGTCCAGATGAGGGTGAACAGCTAGTTTTTCTTTTCCTGCTTTCGTTTTTCTGTTTCTGGACTCAGACCTGCCCGGTGTGGTACATGTCCCAGCGCCTCATTCCCTTCAAGCCTTTGCTCGAGTGTGGATTTCTTAGCGGGACCTACCCTGCCCCCGGCCCCAAAAGTTATACTCTCTCCCATCTACTCCCCATCTTTTTGACCCAGATATTTTCCACCCAGCTTTTTCTCTGGAGCTTCGTTTATTTATTCCCTTCTCTTATGTAATACACTCACTTAGCTTCTATCCTCAGCTCCCCTCGCTGACATGTAAATTCCATGAGGGGGAAGGTTTCTAGTCTAGTTCATGGATGATTCTGCAGCCCCCAGCTCAGTGCCTAGCCCGTGGTCGGTGCTCAAGAACTTGGCTCAGTGAGAGAACTAAGGCTCAGCGAGACCGTCAGGACGTCATAACTAATAAGGCAACATTGGGAGTCAAATGCAAGTCTTCTGACTTCAAGTCCATGACTATCTCCGGTGCGCAATACTGACTTTCCTCTGCCTCTTAGTACCCTGACACCTCAAAGGCAGGTCTAGGCTAGCTCTGTCCAGGCGCTGAGAGACCCCAGGAAAGGGAAGGAGGCAGAGAAGGGAGGAGCGGAGAGGCCAGGCTGGGGCTGCAGGACAGGGAGGCCTTCTAGGTCAGCAGACCAGGGGGCAGGTAACCAGGTCCCACCGTATCTTCTTGAGCCAGCCTCAGGCAGGCAGAGTTCTCCCCGAACCCCAACAACGTGAACTGTCGGAAGTCTCACCTCCGTAGGTCAGGGCTGCCCGCAGTCACAGACACTTTATATAGAATTTTAATCTGCAGAGCGATTTAGAGAGCAGGCACACACGAAGCCTCCCAGGATTCCCAGGGCAGGGGCAGAACAGAGAGAGCAGAGTTTTAAATAACGAGGTGTGTGAGGGAAAGACAGCAGGAAGGCCTCGTGGGCTGGCTAAAGAAAGCCCAGAAAAGCTTACCTCAGTCTGAACGTCCAAATGTTTCATCACGGCTCACGGCTTCGGGGAGCACTTGAACTCCAGCGTTGTAAACTTTCCAGTCAATGATAATACAGTCTTCTACAGATTCTGAAATAGTGGCGTTTACATAAAATTTTATATTAACCAAAGGACGTATTATTTTTTATTTCTTGCCTTACCATAAGTCTTTGCCTAATTGTTTGTGTTACGGAAAATGTTACCTGTAACAAAAACATGGACTCACCAACTTCTGCCATAGTTAGAAAAACTAAAGCTCCTTCATACAATCCCATTAAAGGTTGGATTCCAATACTTGATAAAATTCACGTTAAAGAAAGAATCATGCCATCATTCACTTCAATGGCCCATGGACTCTGTAGATTTCATTTTCTTAAAAGGCCTTAATGCTAATCAAGTGATCAGAAGAGGGCCAAGGTTTTTATATACTCATTAAATATACATACCTATCAACCCAGCTATCTGTGGCCAGGCACTTTAGTGTTTGATTTTAGGTATTCAGCAGAATTCAGAGATATGAGCTGTGTAGGTAAAGATTTTTAAAATATCTCAATGGCTTCCCACGGCTTGGAGGCTGACCCTGGAATGCTGGCACTGGGTGTAAATGCTGAATGAGTCCTTCTGCCCACAGACACCTGTCCTTGTCTCCACCCTGGTTTCTCCTGCTCCTTGTTCCCCTAAGACCTGACTCCACTTTTTCCGGTTTGCAGGCCTTCCCTGGCTTCCAGGTTTAAATACTGTATCATTCACCCTTCACTCCGCTTCCTACTCTTCCTTCAGGGTTCGGCTCAAAGGTCGGTAAGGGGGTGTATTGCACCCCTGCAGCCTTGTTATCATCAGTAGAGGGATGCTCAGAGTTGAATGACCCAGTATCAGTTATCAGTTGTCTTAGGAGAGTCCATTTAGTAGAAACCACTAACAAAGTCTCGGCCAATTTTTATTTTTCCCATGTTCCTTTCTTATCCAGGGGTTTCTCATTGGGGGAACCTATACGTCCCTGAAAGCCACCTTTATCGCTCTCAAAGTGAATGCTACAATATTTTGTGCCCTGCTGATTTTCCTTGTTCTGTTTATATTTTATTACCCTCGATGGTAAAATAGTGTTTCTTTTCGAATAGTACATGGATGTGCGCAGAACATATGTTACACCGTGTTCACATCTGTACACTTGGGTGACAGCCCCGACCACAGAGTAGACCCTTAATAGTTGAAGCAATACACAGGAAAAAGAGATTTTTAAAAGGTACCTGTTGTGAGTCTGTCTCCTCTAAGGTGTGATTTTTGAACTAAACTGATTAGTTCAAAACTACCCATGCACTGCCTCTGTGCTATGATTTCAGATACACTTCCAGAAGGTTCAGTTGTTTTATTAAAAACGAGTCAAATCTGGCAAGGACCTTGCATGTCCCCTGGCTCTTTATTTTGCATGCTTGGACAGATGGCCTTTTGAAATCCATAGCTAATTTCTAATGTAAGAAACCAGCAGGACCACTAACCCCAAAACGAAACTAAAAGGCAATAGCGGGACAGAATCCATTTTTGTTTTACGTAAGAAGTCGACCTCATGTGTAGTCAACCGCTATCCTCATCCCAGGCCCTTTGACAGGGTGGAAAGTCATAAAACCGAAACTGGCTTTGGTTGGGGAATTGGTGATCTGGGAAGTTTTGACAGTAGAGATTGATGAAGCCAGAGAAGGAACTGCCCCTTTGGAGCTAGTGAACGGGCAACGAGGGACCCTTCCACCTCTTAAGAGTTCCGACGTTTCCCTTTTCCAAATGCTAATTTTGCCAAAAAGAACAACGCATTCCACCGGCTTCATCTGCACAGGACCGGTGAGTGCTAGCGAGTTCTAAGTCACTGCCTCTGCCGGAAATGCACATTTTACGCAGGGCATTTCAGAAAGGTCAAGGCGATGGATAGGTACGAAGACATGAATCTCGGATGGGAATATTTCAGGAAGGTGAGAGAGGAGTTGGGAACGGGCCTCTCCAAGGTCTCCCAAACTCTGTCACAGAAGCCAGGGCGCGCCTCTGCCCACCGCTGATTCTGTTTGGGGCTCAGGGGGAGGAGCTGTCTTTCATTTCTTGTTGCTGAGTCATGTGTCTGGAGGTCCTAGGAAGTTAATAATGGTTTTGAGGATAAGGACAGGAAAATTTTCATCATCCAAAAGTATGTCAGTGAGAAGAAAGCTGCTTAGAAGAGAAAAATAAAGCCACGTCCTTTGTCCGTCAGCCAAAATTTCAGAAATGCCAGCACTCAACAGGATTTCATCTTATTTATTCTCCTTTTCTTGCTCCTAAGCTGTTCTCCTCCGCATCCCTCTGAACTTGATTGCCTTCTTCATTTTATCATTTTAGCTCAGTTTTCTACCAGCTGTTGTGAAATAACTAGGACTTTGAAGAGGATAAATTCTTATCTTCCCATTTCGCTACCTATAACAAAAACACCTGGCGAGTCTCATTTGAAGTAATCAACTTTTTCCGTACAGTGATTAAATGATATGCGTCTGCGTTTGCATTTATTTGTAGAGAGTATTCCTGGGGGCCACCCTTTTCTCATTAGGCTCCCTGTGCTCTTCATTACTGCCTTCCTCCCCTCCCCCCTGTGGGCAAACCGCCTGAGTGGGCAGCCCTATCTCGCCCCAGTGCAGGGCTCTGCAGACGCAAACCCATTAGCAAGCATTAATGACGGCGACCCAGCAGGCTTCATTATTTCTGTCATGGAATCTGTCAAGGTCAGTCACGGATGGCAGCTGCTCACGACCACTTCGTGGGTAGCCAGGGGGAGACTACCACAATATTCATCTTAAGCAAATAAAACGTGTTCTGGTTAAGAATTCCTCCTGCCCCGTGGGAATCCAATTAAGACAACTTCTGGAGGACGGTTCATTCAAGGTGAAAAATATAGCCACACAATTGGCATTGTGTAAATTTGGCTTCTTTCAGGAAAGCTTTCCTCTTTCTTTGGAAGCAATAACACTGTCTCTTTCCAAGGAGAATAAAACGCTGCCCCGCAATCCCCCTCGGCCACAGGCCCCCCCTACCCGAGACCCCAACACACACCCAGACACATAGACCCACCTCCCCGTGTACCAAGCCTGGCAAGACGGTTTGCTTTCGCTTGTTGTGTGCCGCCATCTGGGATCCCTCCTAGATCAGCCTAATTATTATGGAGATTTCCATGTATTACATAAAGTAGCTTCTGGCCTCAGACAAGAAGTCTAGCCAGGGCTTGCAGTCAATTTACCAACCTGTACCACGCAGTCCCCAGCCCTAGCCCTTCAGCGTGGTGAGAAGACAAATACGTAAACAAACCCAAAGGTCATTTGAAGCTGACGGAAGTGCTGTGAAGGGACGGGACCCGGTACCAGGGTACTAATAACGGGAACTATTAAGAGACGGTATTCAGGGAAAGCTTTTCTGACCATTTTTATTTTAGCTGGAACTTGAAAAATGAGAAGAAATAAGCCACTGAATAACATTTGAAGCCTGGGACAAATGATTACAAAGCGTTAGTTGCAGAGATCCCCATGGGATTTGGAAAAGAAACATGTCCTGAAGATATACCAAGGCACGCTAGTGCCATGTTTTCCCCTCACATGTTGAGCACCATCATCCCTTGAGAAAATAGGAAGTTCTGCAGAGTATAGTGACTCCTGAACCTTCGTATTGATAGGAAAAAGTAAAACGACATCTTTACTACAAGTCCTCTCTTGCAAATGAAAGTCATTAAACTTGCTGTTTCCCGTCGTGAACACAAATGTCTAAAGCAGCGTCGCACTGCACGACCACTCCTCAGCAAGCCTGGCTGGTGGGTTACTGCCTGCAGAAGAGGGCATTACATGTGCACTGTTTGCTACCTAGCGATGGAAATGACAGAGCTGAGAAGCCCACCACCAGCCACTGCGGGAGGCAGCCTCCCTCTGCAAGGCTGGGGGTGATGGATACACGGGTTCCCTAACAGCTCTCTGCTCAGAGGAGGCACGCAAGGCACAGATATTGAAACTAAGCTATGGTGGCCCCTCGGACCTTGACCTTAATTTCTTCAGGAAGGCTGTTCCAGAAGCAATTTGTTCAAACACTGAAAGACGCGTGACTGATCACACACGTGTCTGCATGAAAAGGTTGTCGGGTTGAGAACTGAAATTTTGTTCGACAACTGAGACATGTCTTTCTGTGAACAATTTGGTCCGGAACCAAATTTCTGGAGATGGAAGATGTTCCAGAACTGAAGTTCGACTTGTCTAAGAAAGACAGCAAGCTGGTTGCCATGTCTGTTAGAGCCAACCAGGCGATGCAGGGAGGAGGTTTCGACTACAGAAAGGATGTTTGGGCAGAATGGAGACCTCGGCCCGCGATGGGATGCTGTTGAACATTCCCCTCTGTGGTTTCTGTCTGCTAGACGGGACTACAGGTGGCCCTTGAGTACACGGGCTTGAACCGCTGGGGTCTGCTTGTATGAAGATTCTTCTCCAATTGACCCCTCAATTCAGCTGACCCCCCTCACCCCCACAGCTCAAACGCATGTTGTCCAAGGCCCGCATGGTGGTTGGGAACCCGCACACGTGGAGGGCCCACTTAGGCTATACATAGATTTTCAACTGCATAGGTGCCGTTCATGCGTCAGCCGTATATTTACTACCAACGGCCTAGCAATTCTCTCGGATGTTCCTCATGATGATCCTCTAAGGGGGGTTCTATTAAATAATGCTCATTTTATAAAAACAAAGCACAGAGAGATTACGTGGCTTGCTGAAGGTCAGAGGGGATCCAGACTTGGGTTTTCTGATTCCAAGCTGATGGCTTTTTCTTCTCTATCAGTGGTTTTCAAAGTGAGCTCGAGCATCTCTGGGATGCTTCAGGAAGTCCGGAAGGTCAGTGTAATTTTAATAATAGTAATAATAATATCTAAAGGAAATTAAACCATCGTATCAATGACAGATCTGCACCCCTGTGTTCACTGCAGCATGACTCACAACAGCCAAGACATGAACGACCTCAGCGTTCATCGATGAATGGATGGAGGCGCCACTGTACACCATGTATATGACTCAGCCATGAAAAAGGAGGCAATCCTGCCATCTGTGACAAGGACGAATCTCAGGGCAATACACTCAGGCAAATAAGTCAGGCAGAGAAAGACATATATGTTGGATGACCTCCCTTATACGTGGAATCGAAACACATTAAACTCGCACTGAGAAGACTGGTGGGAGCCAGGAGGTGAGGGGGAGGGGAAATGGGGGTACAGACATTTTCTTATACGATGAATAAATTCCAGGGATCCAAGGGGACTCTAGTCAATAATACTGTATCATATCCTCGAACGTTGCTGAGTTTAGAGCTTTGATGTTCTCAGGATAGAAACAGTAGCAAAATGGTAATGATGTGAGGTGAAAAGGTGCTGACCAGCCCTGTTACAGTAAACATTTGGCTCTGTGTATGTGTATCAATCATTACACCGTACCCCTTAACCTTCCACAAGGTTACGTGTTGGTTGTAGGGAACCGGTCCGCGTGGCACTGGCGAATGTAGCTCAGCCCTGGCGCAGAAAACCCATGGACGCATCATTTCTGTGCATACACGACATTCTTTTCTTCATTAGCTGTAAACGACAACCATCTAAAGCAACCTCGGCAAAGAGATCTGCAACTCTGCTTGATGTGATCTGCCCAGAGGGGAACAAAAGCCTGTCCTGGCCAGGGTCAGTGAGCTCTCTCTCACCCTGACTGACTGGCCGTTCCGGGCCTTTTCTCCACCGGATCAGGGCAGTTCCTGTGATTTTGTTCGTCGCGTTCACAACACCGCGGTCACCTCTGATCGGAGTTCGTGGCAGTTAGTTTTATCTCAACAAAGCTGGGGAAAAGCCAGGTGTCATTGGCCCTTTCCTGTGCCGTCCTCTTCTGAGGGCACGGGGGAGAGTTCTGGAGGACGCATGGTGTGTGAGTAACAGCAGACAAAAGCAGAAACAGCTAGGAGAGCCCGGCGGTCTTCTCTGAAGGCAGACACAAAAGAGCCGTTCAAAACTGTCACACAGTGCCACTATGTGATTTGCTCTGGAAAATATATTTTTCATAGAAATTGTATTTATGGTAGGGAATGGGCTTATTTGCTTTATTTTTAAATGACATAAGTTATGATGTTTGTGTTCTCCATTTGCATTTCTAATACAGCGAATATTAAAAGAGGTGACCCACAAACACGAAAACTCTTTAGGAGCCTGAAGAAGTTTTAAATGTGTGAAGGAGCCTTGAGACCAACACATCTAAGAACTGCCATCCTACATTCTAGCTGCCTTAAAAAAAAAATCCAGGTTAAAGACAGATTTAGCTTGATTGCATTATTCTTGAAATTCCGATGCCAGGGCTAGCCTGAGCTTTTCTGCTCATACCTCTGCACACTCGTCCTGTAATCGTATTCTGGATGGATGAGCTCATGAATGACAGTGACAGGCTTGGATGGTAAAGTGGTGACGATAGACCCACGCACCTCCTTCCCCTCGAAGTCCTGACGTGCCTTGTCTACTGGATGTCCCGTGAATATCTGATTAGGGGTCAAATGGCTGAAACGGATTGCTGTCACAGAGAGAGCCCTTGTCTGCTGGATGCCTCTGTGTGTTTGCTCCAAAGGCCACAGCTGCACGCCAGGCACAGCTGGACTCAGCCCCAGCATGGCCAGGTGCACCCCGGCCCCGGTGGACAGGGGTCACATCCTGGCCTTTGGTCCTGACCCCTGTGCAGACTCCATTCACCCCAAGGCCCAATTCCTGCACAACTCTTTCCTGGGGACACTACCCCACAATGAGCATCGCGATTTGACGTCACAGAGGAGCGTCATCCACGGTGGCCCGTTTGCTTCTTGATCTCACGCTGTCCTGCGCTGCTGACATACTAGATCGCGGGTGTATTGTTTCCCTGCAAAATCTCAGGCTTCGTGAAGGGTCTCAACGGTCCCTGGCAATACCCACAGAGCCTAGCGTACTGGTTGGCAAATTATAATCACTTCAATGTTAAACTTTACAAAATAATTCCAACACGGAGCCGTACTGTTTTCTCACTTGTGCCCTCTGTGTGAATTAGGGAAGGCCTGTTTTTATGATCACCACCGTACAGAGAGAGGCTTTAAAATGAAGCTGCACAGGGTCCCCCAGCCAGTGACTGACAGACTCAGGACGCAAGCCTGTGTCCTGTGAGGCCCGTCCAGCACTTGTCCTCTGCGCTCTTGTCTCATGAACTTGACAAAGAGCTCTGAGAAAAAGAGCAGAACAGACAGTAGTAGACCCAGGTGTCTCCGGGGGACTGGAGCTGTTGAGGTGGTCAGCCTGCAGCTCTCCCGAAAGAGGATACACACCTGGCATCACAGAAATTCACGTTTTCCCTCTTCTTGTCCCACGAGGCCCACTGGCAACCTCGTCTACTGTGTCTCTGCCGCAAAAGCGAAGGAAAACATTACGAACTAATGCAGTCAATTCAAGCTGTGCCTATAACATGTACCGTAATTTGCATCCGTGATGGCTCCCTGCCCTTCCCTGTTTCTCACTCATTCGCGTGCCTGGCCCACAAGCCTTCCTCGCTAAGCCCCTGGCGATAGCAGAGCTGCATCGGACGCTGGAGCGCCTTACAGCGAGCCCAGGAAAAGGTGTCCCTGCATTACTGAGAGTCCCCTCTAATGGGTGAGATGGTGTGGCCAGAAAAGGACTTAAGGTGTCAGAAGTGTGAGTGAGCTCAGCGCAGATTATTTATGGAGGTGACGAAGGACGGTAGAGTTTTTATTCAAAAGAGAAATACTTGGGGGAAGGCGTGTATGGGGAGGGGATGTCTTGAGAGAAGATGTCACACCATATGTCTTAAAAAAAATGTAGGGTATTGTTTGGGAACATAATCTCCTCGGCGACCCACACACCACCCCAGTAATCACCACACAGTCTACGTGGAAGCGGTGGGCTTCCCCCGCAAATGTAGCTGCAAGACAGGTTGCTTGTGCTCCCACACGCCACCAGCTGCCACCCTGAGGCCCCTGCTGCAGAGAAATTCTAGGGCCACTGCTGAGGGGGACAGTGTGTCACGGAGGGAGGCAGCATCAGGACTGGTCCAGGGCCCAGGGCAGACATGAGTCTGCGCTTCCCTTTCACTATGCACCCTGCACTGCCCCGGCCTGGTGCTCAGGGCTCATAGGGACACCCCAGCACGCACCGATACCCCATCTCTCCCTGACCAGCACCCCTGGGGTGTCCTCTGTGTCTTCTCCCCGATGACCCCCTTCCCCTCAGAGGCCCATTCCCCCAGCAGTCTCCCCTGCTGTGACTCTCCCAACCCTGGCACCCTGAGCTGGGGCTGGTGGTTAACCCTCCGATGTGCACAGGTGCCGAGTGGGACCTCCCCGTCTAACAGCGGGCACCACTGTGCACCGAGGAGGCTGCCAGGAGAAGACACACGTGGGAGCAGGCAGATGGCAGGAGCTGCTCAGATCACACTAGGTGATTAGCTGAAAAAACATCAAGCTACATGTGTGTGTTCGGAATAGTTCCAGGCATCACACAAAGAGGGGAGCGCACCACGTGACTATGCCAGAAACCGAGGAAGCTGGGTGACTGCCCTGAGAGCAGATCACATAGACTTTGTAGAGAGGGCTCGGGGGTTAGGGCAGGGCCAGCCCCAGGGATGCTGCAGTGTTTCATGAAGTAGCATGATCTCCGTGGCACCTGAGAACGGTGTGTGTGAGAGAGAGGCCAGGAGAAGGAGGATTGTCTGCCTGTGGCCTGGGTTTGCGTGCGTACCTGCTGCAAGCTAATCGCCCAGACGCCCTCACGGCTTCTGCATCCCTTCCAGACCAGACTGACTACCAGAAATGAGATGTCCCAGGTCCGACTCCTTCTCCAGGGTTTCAGAAAGAAGGACTCCCAAATCTGTCTCCTTTAACACAAAAGGAAGAAAGGATGTCATACTTTAAAGGCGAGATTCAACAAGATGGAGCAGAGATGAATTTTTGTGGCTGTAGGTAAATAAATCTTTGCTCATGAGCATGTTGCTAAATATGCAGTCTAGAAAAGAACACTTTCCTATTGTTTGTGGATGCTCTAATTCCAATTATTAAAAAAGAAAGAGTCGTGGCCCTGGCCAGGTAGATTTATTTGTAAATGAATCGATAAATTATTATGTTGTGTTCTCAGTTTGCATTTCTAATACTACCAATATTTACAGACACAACCCGCAACAACAAAAACTCCTTAGGAGCCTCAGTAATTTTTAAATGTGTGAAGGAGTCTTGGTTGGAGTGTCATCCATACGCCAAAAGGCTGGGGCTGCAGGTGTGACCCCCAGCTGGGGCGCGTATGGCAGACCACCAGTCGCTGTCTCTCTCTCACATCGATGTCTCTCTCTCTCTCTCTCCTTCCCTTTCTCTCTAAAATCAATGAAACACATCCTTGTGTGAGGATTAAAAAGAAAAAAGGAAGGGGATAGTGGATGACAAGTCAAATTCAAGAATTTGCAAAGGGGCCCAGTTCCTTGGGAAGGGAGTAGGGTCAGGAGAGCAAGCGACGGCCTCTCTGGGGAACAAGGACAGGGACGCCCAGGCCACCAGCCCGGGCAGGGCACACCTGCTCGCTGCTGCAGGGCCACGAAGAACTCCTCCCAAGGGTCACAGACTGCCTGGGAGGGAACACCAGGCTTAACACCTTTATGGAGATTTAGCCTTTTTTCGTTATTCAGATAACTCCTGAGAGCAGGTCTCTTCCCCTCTCCGGCAGTTCTCTGCTTTGCCTCGGAACTTAGCCAGAGCCTGTGGGGAAATTAATAACTGTATTTAATTAAGGCAAGAGGCAGAGCTGTAGCATTTTACTTGATTCAGTTCTATTTCAAAATAAACACATTTTTGGCTACAGTGTTAACCCTATATGTCCGGGATTCTCCACAGTGGTTGGCTAGTAGGGTCCCCCGGGGGTATTTTGTTTTATTAATAATGTGCATGGGGTTGGGGGGGGGTGTTGAGCCTTACTATTTTTAAAGCACTAATACCACAACCTCCAAGAATGGAGATCAGGCAATATAAGTCTTAAAAGCTCCCAGATAATTTGTATATGCAGCCAAACTTGAGAATAACTGTTATATAAAAAAGAAAGGAGTTCTGGATAAGAACTTCAGTTGTTAAATATCAGTCTTCCCTCAAATAAAAATGTCTCACTAGAGGAAATGTAGGCTTAGAGGTCAAAGAACAAAAAAGGAAAGAGAGTGTCATGGTACAGGGAATCGTAGGGGAGAGAGAGAGAGAGAGAGCGAGAGAGTGTCTGTGTGTGTGTGTGTACTCTGGCCAGAGGGCATTGATATAACTCAGTGGTTACTAACTACATTGAGAGCAGAAGCTTTCCTGATAATCTGATGAAAACTCTTTCTCCCAAACAAGGTACACATATGCAAATTTTGCAGATTTCAGGGTTATCACAGTCTTCCCAAAACCAGTGTTAGGTCACCTGATATAGGCAGAGACTTTCATAACTACCATAAAGGGGACAGACAAGCAGGTTATAACAATCAACCATAAAAGCTGAGAAACCCAAGGCTGATCTTGATTTTGTCCCTAAATTGCTACGTGGTTCTAACTAGAGCATCGAAGCTTGCTAAGCCTCAGGTTTTCTCTAAAACGGAATGTGTATCTGCCCATAGAGCATTGTGGCTAATATTTTTACAGTTTTATTTCCTTTTAAATCAATTGAGGGCCCCAGCTGGGTAGCTCAGTTGGTGAGAGTGTTGTCTTGATATGCCAAGGTTGTGGGTTCGATCCCTGGTCAGGGCACATACTAGAAGCAACCAATGAATACTTAAATAAGTGGAACAACAAATCAATGTTTCTCTCTCTCTCTCTCTCTCTCTCTCTCTCTCTCTCTCTCTCTCTCCTAAATGTTTCTCTCTCCTTCCTCTCTCTCTAAAATCAATCAATTTTTTAAAAAAATTATTGAGAGTAAATTTTTTAAAAATTATTGAGAGTAAATGAATATAGGTGAAAGTACTTTGGAAACGTACGATTTATTATTAGAGATACTCAGAATCAACCTCAGAGGAAACCCACCATTTCTTGGGATGTAGCCCCCCCTCCACCCCCACGCGTGTCTGCCTTGGCAGCAGACCAGCGACTACACAGAGCAGCGCAGCGCCCGAGCCCTGCGGTCTGTGCTGTGCGGGCAGGAGTCCCAGCCCGGCTGCCCTGTCCCCCCATCCCTCCCTGCCCGCAGGTGCCGCCTCTCCTGCAGCACCCACCCCTGCTGCTTTCTGTCCCTCTGCTGGTAAGTCCGTCCTGACAACCTGAAAACACTCAGCGCAAGTTGAGATGCAAAAGAAACTCCAGTGGAAATGAAACCTATGGGCCCAGATGCGCCCTTTTTCACAAGCGCCCTGAGGGGTTTGCTTCTTTCCCCTCCACCCCCTGCCAGGCTGGGGGGACTCCCCCTGTCCTGCCCTACCCGAGATGGCTCCCTAGTCGAGCAACCGTCCTATTCCCCACGCAAGCACTATCCCAGCATCTCCTTCAGGCCCACGAGATCCCACCTAGAACTAAGAATAAAGGTCTTCTCCTGCAGCCGGGGCTTTAGAGTCCAGGCCGTTCGGCTATCCAGACGGCGGTCAGGGGCGAGCCGGAGGGGCAAAGTCCGTGCAAAGAGCGAGCAGGGTCCCCGGAAAGAAAGACACCAGGCAGAGCCTGTGCGTGGCCGGGTCTCAGTGTCTCCCATTCCCTGCGTTGTCTGAGTCGTCATAAAAAGAAATTAACATAGGCATGGAGTGTCCAATACAGATCCTGAATGTTGGTCGCCGTTTTTCATTTTTCCCACTCCTCGGAAAAGCATATATCAAACAAAATGCAGTGTCACGTAGTTCAAGCTACTTTCTGTTTGCTCATAAAGAAAAATGCTTGATGTGCAGAAATTTCAAGGGAGAGGAAATGTCAGCGCTCCAGCAGCAGCTGTTATCAAACAAAGCAGCCAGAAAATGAATGCGCTGTGAGGGCCAGGCCGGCAACCCCGGACCCCGGCCCGCAGCGCCGTCTCCTGGGAGGAGTGTGGTTTTGATCTGCTGATAGTCCCCGCAGAGCCCTCCTCGCTGTTCCCGTTCGTAAAATGCTGTCCCCCCTTTCATGGAGTGTTGCCTTAACTGCCTTGTTATCCTTCTCACAAACCCTCAAACCCTTGCTGAGGCTCGGGGCAGGCCCTGGAAAAGGCTGGTCGCTTCGAACGTTTTTGTTATGCAGAAAGAGCAACTGCCTGTTAAAAACCTAATCAGTCTCCAAATCGAGGTGCCCCTCCTCGACTGCCTGCCTGTGCCCCCTTGCCACATCCACTTTAAAGTGGCTCTTCATCCTGGGCAACGAAGAGGGGGACACCGCTACTTTACTGAAATGGCTGCCTCAGCCTTTCCCTCCCCAACCACAGAAGGGGAGCCATTCTGGAAGGCTGTGTGTGTGCGTGTGTGTGCGTGTGTGTGTGTGTGTTCATTTCCCCAAACAAGAACGCTCATCTGAATTGCAGATAATTGAAGAATTTGATATGTTAGGTATTCCCAGGTTCCAGCTGACACAGAATTGTCCTTACTTAATCACCAGGTTGTGACCAAATATGGCAAGAAGCTCTCAAGGTGACGATTCCCTTTGTATTAATCAGACAAGGGCCCACCCATGAGTTTAATAACAAAATAATATACCTGTTGTGGGACCGTCTGATATTTTGTTTATGTGTATCGTGGCTACTAGTAATGGCTATAATTTATCACATTAGGAAAGCTATCAACAGTTCAAGCTATGCAAAATTAGAATTAACTGAGTCCCTTTGTTACCCTGGCAGAAACTAACAATTACATCATCATTAATTATGTAGCCAATAGCCAAGATGCTTTTTAGTTCCTTTTGGGTTAAGTAGGTCTATTACATATTAAAGTCTAGCATATATGAACAAAGTGAACTAGAACAAAATTAGGGGGAAAAAATGAAAGCTACTCTAGTTGGGGAACATCCACTCTGCACTAAGCACTGTCCTCGGTCTCCGCATGTATGACTCACTTTAGCCTCACCACATCCAGAGGGACATGTGTGGGCCACCGTCATAAAGTAGATGAGGCACTGGGGCCTCCAGGGGTGAAGTTACAGGCCCAGGAGCTAAGTACCAGGGCAAAGACTCGAACCCTGATCGGCGTCCCTCCAAAGCATCCGTCCCAATCAGTGAACAACCGCACTGCAAACAGACCTGTAGGTGAGTACAGGGAACACCTTTAACAGGTATAGTTTCAAACCCTTGGACAACAAAACATTCTTCTTAGAAACCATGTCTTAACTTTTACAATCGAAAGGTTCCCATGCTCGTTGCAGCGTAATTTACAATCGCCAAGATCAGGAAGCAGCCCAAGTGCCCATCCGTAGAGGAGCAGATAGAAAAGCTGTGGTTCATACATACCATGGAATATTACTTGGCTATAAAAGAATAAAATTTTACCATTTGCGACAGTATGGATGGACCTGGAGGGTATATTATGCTCAGTGAAATAAGTCAGTCAGAGAAAGACAAGTACCATATGATTTCACTTATTTGTAGAATCTAAAGAACAATATAAATGAACAAACTAAATTGAAACGGACTCATAGACACAGAGAACAAAGTAGTGGTTGCCAGAGGGGAGAGAGTTTGGGGGGCTGGGTGGAAGAGGTGAGGGGATTGGGAAGGACAGATTGACAGATACAAATCAGTCCTGGGGATGTCAAGTCCAGCAGAGGGAATACAGCCAATAGTGTGATAACTACGCATAGGCCAGGTGGGTGCTGGACTAACTGCGGGAAACACTGTGTAAAATATATGATTGTCTAGTCACTGTGCTGTACACCTAAAACTACTAGAAAATACTACTGAATGTAAACTGTAATTGAAAACTAAAATTAGAAAAATAAAACTAAAAAAAGAAGGGTTTTCCGAAGGCTTAACAAAACTGGTGTGTATCGGGAGTTCCTCTTGGAGACACAGTTATTCCCGCTCTTCTCGGCTCCGGGAAGGTTCCCAACAACAGGCCAGGGACAGAGGGGAATGAAGGACATGAAGAGTCCTTAACCACACTAAGTGTCCTTAAGAACAGTTCTGATGCCATTGGTCTCCCCCTTCCGAGCAGACTGGGGTGGCCTTGCACAGACAAGTGACAAATGTTGTCAGTTAAGTTGGTGAAGATCTTGCGAAATGCTCCTGAGCAGGGTCCGTGCTGAGCGTCCCCCCAACTGAAGCCAGTGTCCTCTCCTGGTGAGGACGGACCCTGTTGGGGGACGGAGGTCAGGGCGGGCGGGTCTGTGGCCGGATGGAGCTGAGCCCTGCCCTGAGTGTGCCCAAATGAGATTACGGGTCTGCAGAGGAAGTGGTTCTGGATGATAGCGAGAGGCAGGCTAGCAGGAGCCCGCAGCTCTGCCGGGAACCCATGTTCGTGGCCGGCTTGCGACCACGTGGTGGACTCTGAAGGGTGGTCGGAAGCAGTGACGCTCCTGTCGCCAGCTCTGAGGGACCCGAAACCCGAGGCAGGTGTGTTAGAAGGGAGCTTGGCTCTGCCTTTCTCCCGGGGTGCCCCACTGCCTCTCCCTCTAACAAGGTCCTCCATCGCGGGGGAGAAATCAGCGTGATGAGAGGAACCGTGTGTGCCTTGACGCGGGCCACTCCCTCCTCCGCCTACGCCCTGCGGCTGAGCGGGCGTCACCGGTCCCCACATCTGAGTGACAGAGCAGCTGACATGGGCTCGTGTACTGTCTCCTTCTGTGCCTAACTCCTGTATTTGCCAGAAACAGAGGAGTCTGGGGCTGCTGCTCATTCTGTAAGGCACCCGAATGAATGTTCACTACTCAAGGTCTATAGTGACCTTGATGGGACCACCGGAAATTCTAAGGCTGACTCTATATTTAATTATATTAAGGAAATCTTACATTTCTATTAAGGAATGGGAATGGCATTCTGACAGTATTACATATATATATATATATATATATATATATATATATAGAGAGAGAGAGAGAGAGAGAGAGAGAGAGAGAGAGAGAAAGATCACGAGAGGTCTGGACTGGTCTCTGACCAACACAGGACGATGGCAGAGCAGCGAGGGTCATGGGTAAACCAGAGCAGTCCTGGAGCTGGGTAATAACTTCATTGTGCTAGGATTTGCTTTGCCCTATACTAGAATGTCTCTATAATAAACAGCTATTTTAAAAGGAATGAAAATCAGTTAGTGTTACTTTAAATTCCCATTAGAAAATCCTACTTTTTGAAAATCGTTTAACATGTGCCATTTTCACGATTGAATGGTAAAGGGGTCACGTCGGACGATCTGAAACTGTCCACGAGCTACCGCAGACATGTTTACATGTGCATGGAAGTAGAAGAAACCACGCCAAACGGCTAGAAGAGGAGCATGCCATCTCTTTGAAAAATGGACCAAACTGTTGAACTCAACATACTAGATGTGTTTGTAAATAAACTTAGGGCATGAAAATAAAATAAAATATATGGCATCATGTTGTGAGTGGTGGGGGTTGGCATTGTTGGTCATTTTTATTTTTGTTTCTTTGTCTCTGTGCATTTTCTTCAATTGACAGGGATAATGTAATGATCAGAAAAATAGAGCCTGAAAAATTAAAGCTAGATTTATTGTACTTCTTTATAAGACTTATATATAGGGTGACATAACATACAAGTATAAGGAACTATGTATTATGTTATATATAGTTGATATATATTATCTGTTAGTAGATATTATAATTAATATACAGTATTCCCTCACTTATCACGGGTATTATGATCCAGATGCCCCCGCAAGGTAGGAACCTTACATTTATCCTACACTCTTAAACCTACGTAACTTTAACAACATACGCATACAGTACCGCAGAATCCCACAATATAGCGACAAATCCGCGATAAATAATTAAATACAATATTTTTAAAAATCCCGCGATACAGTGAGGCTGCGATAAGTGAACCGTGATATAGCGAGGGCCTGCTGTATATTAGAATGAAATGCGATCACTACATGTTATAGTATGTGTAATATAATATAGCATAACTATATAATAACTAATGTCTGTAAGTAAGTTAAGAGAAGGTTCAATTTTCTTTGAAAGTATCTGTCAGGCTGTGGAACGATGTTGGTGTAAAATCCTTGGCACGGCCATGTCCTCGCTTCCTTAATGATCGTACTTCGTTTGCTGTCCGACTGCAGGTATATCCATGCCCATCCCCGTCTTTGGGCTGCAGGATGATTCCAAGGTCTTTAAGGAAGGGAGCTGCCTCCTCACGGATGACAACTTTGTCCTGATCGGCTCCTTCGTGTCCTTTTTCATCCCCTTAACCATCATGGTCATCACCTACTTCCTCACGATCAAGTCCCTCCAGAAAGAAGCCACCTTGTGTGTGAGCGACCCTGGCCCGCGGGCCAAGCTGGCCTCGTTCAGCTTCCTGCCTCAGAGCTCCGTGTCTTCGGAGAAGCTCTTCCAGCGGTCCGCCCACCGGGAGCCGGGCACCTACGGCAGGAGGACCATGCAGTCCATCAGCAACGAGCGGAAGGCCTGCAAGGTGCTGGGCATCGTCTTCTTCCTGTTCGTGGTGATGTGGTGCCCCTTCTTCATCACCAACATCATGGCCGTCGTCTGCAAAGAGGCCTGCAACGAGGACGTCATCGCGGCCCTGCTGAACGTGTTCGTGTGGATCGGGTACCTGTCCTCGGCCGTGAACCCGCTGGTGTACACGCTGTTCAACAAGACCTACAGGTCGGCCTTCTCGCGGTACATTCAGTGTCAGTACAAGGAAAATAAGAAACCGCTGCAGCTCATCTTAGTGAACACGATCCCGGCCTTGGCCTACAAACCCAGTCAGCTCCAGAGGGGACGCAGAGACAGTTCGAAGAGGGAGGCCAAGGGGACAGACAATGACTGCACCATGGTTCCTCTAGGGAAGCAAAGTCCAGAGGCTGCTCCTACGGACAACGTCAACCCCGTGAACGAAAAGGACAGCTGTGTGTGATGGACTCATTGCCCTGGCAACGGCGGAGGGCACCCGGGCCGGGGTCTTGCCTCTCCAGAAAGAAGGAGAAGCTAACGGGGAGACAGGAAAAAATGAAGCGTCAGTGAAAAGCAGGGTCGAGTGCCACAGGACGGTGCCACTTCAAAAATGTGGTGACAGCGTTTCGGCTGTGAGCTTTATGACACTCATTTTTAATGTTGTCAGTGATAGGTCTTTGAAATAATTAGCTTTTATTGTATAATTATGACAAGGCCACAAATAAATCTAACATGACTTCTGTTTTCAAGGGGAAGCCTTGCTATTATGTCGTTAATTGATGGCATGAGTCGGTCACCTGCTGCTGTAAATAAAAATAGCTGTCAAGAGTGACAAGTTGGTGCAGACAGTGGCCTCTGAAGGGAAAATTCTCTTCCACACTCACCGCGATACGCATTTGGAGCGACGACAAAAACATCAGTCGCTAAGAACAGTGTGATAAAGCCAGTCTTGCGAAGATACTTCCGTGAAATACTTGACAACTTTTTCATTCCTGCTTTTCCACGGATGCCGTTTTGAACTCTTCCCGAAGTGGCTGGCCCGTGCTGCCTCTCAGGTCCCCCATGCTTCGCTCTGGATCGACAGCTTGGTCTTGTTTCATGTTCATCCCCGTAGTTGTCCTGTCAAACGGGTAATGGCACATCCCCAAATGCGTTTCTAGAAACTGCTTCTCCTGAACCGCACCGCATGCGCGCTTTGAGCCGTCGGCAGTATGGAGGGCACTCGCTGTGTTGGGACTGAGGAGTATAAACTCAGGGCTTTGGCTAATGACAGCAATAGAGTCTTAGGACGTCTCTAAACTGCCGGTGACTTTCCTACGGGCACCAACCAATCAGGTACACCGATGCTTTCGGAGCCATGGATCTATAGTATTTACCGTTAGCTTTGGGTTCACGATCGTCTACGTCTACTGAGTGTATATGACGCGTGTATCTGTGAAGAAATGTCCCAGGTGCTAAGGATATATAAATAATTATAATTTGCCTTTAAAGAAAATGACCTCATTGGCATGCTCCTTGGCAAAAATATTAACGGACTTAGGTTGAGAATCAATTCAAGTTCTTTCTTTCTGACCTGGTTCAGAAAGTGGTTTGTTTCTACTCTGAGGGTAGTTTTCTCAGTAAGTTTCTGACTGGTTGCCAATGAATATCAACCAAACGCAGGAGGGGGACCATATCACTTGAGGTCAGAATTTGCAATGAGTTTAGAAATAATGCACTTTACCCTGGACCCAACCTGTGACTACCAGAGTTTTGGAGAATGCTTTTGTTCCACTTCCCTAAAAATGCACTCATTGGTTGCCCACCGACCCTGACCTCCCTAATTAAAAAATAAAAAAGCAGTAATATAATATTTTCTATGGAATGAAAAATAGTTTTTTGCTTTAAACCATCTGAAAAAATTATGGATTTGAAAACAAAAGAACGTGGGAGGTGCCACTGTGTGGTTTGGAAGTGTGTTTAGGGTTATCCTAATTACGTCCTTATAGATACACCGGAAGGTGTTAATTTCAAAGCTGGAATTTACGGTGAGCTCCTAGGATCGAGGCTACTTTTGATCTGAATTACTTTAATGGTTACATCATACTAACTGAGAAAGATCCAAGTGTTAAAAAGTCTCTGCTCTTACGTACTTTGCCTTAGTTTCTAACTCTGCCCATCTCATTTACATAGTAGAGAAAAGATTACAGATTCCACCCACGGACTCCATCTTGATCAGGATGAACATAAATGCTGCCTGGCAGATGTCTTTTGACTACATATATATTGCAAATGTGTATGTTTTCTCTCTCCATAAATAACTATTCAAGTGTATAATACAGACAAACATGTATCTGTATTCATGTACAGACATGTTCCCATGCACTTTATTTGATATTTATATATTTATATGGAGGAAAAGCAAGAGTCATTAATGAGAACACTCAGTATATACACATGTGTGCATGCTGGTGTCATGTTGATTAAAATGTGAATTCATGTACTGATGTTTCTATGACTTTCCACTGCTCTCAAAGCGGGTTAAAAAAAAAAATGTAACAAGTATGAGTTCTTGAAATAAACTGGAAGTTGACCTCAGTTTATGAGAAGACTGTGATACAATTCTATGAGGGTTGTGGAAACACTGGTTCTTATACATAGTTGATTGGTTTTAAATAAAATGGTTACCTTGGACCCTTTCTTGCGTCTGGAGACTTTCTGACTACGAAGGCTTTTTAAACATACCCCTCACCGCAGAGAAACACAATCCTGGAAGAATTAATGGCCCTGTAGTTAAAGAACTCAGTCCTAGTCAATGTTATTGAAATAGAGTGAGCAACCTGATTCTACTTTAAGTTGAGGAGTAGCCTCCTCCATATTTAAAGAAAAACGCCGTCATTAGGGAAAACTGGCTCGACGTGCCTCACTCTGTGGTCCACAGCGCCATCTCGTGGCCATTTTTTTATAGCGCCACCGTGGCCCAACGGAACAAGTTTGGCAAAGGGGGGCTTCTCCCGTTTGTGCATCCATGAAACCTATTTATAAAGTGTTAAATTACTTTGTGCCATATGAAACAAAAGATTAAGATTAGTTTATGTAATGATTTTAACCAAGTCTATGCTAAAAGATTTCAAGAAAGAACGAATACTCGTAAATAAAGTACACTCGAAAACAAAGGCAATTCTGTGAGTCCACAGCTGCGTCTACTGAAGAGAGTCGCCTGGAACCTTCCAGGCTGGGAGCTCCCAGCATCGCTGAACCGTGCTGAGAGCGCACAGAGCCCGTGTGTGTGGGGCTCAGTCACAGGAGCCACTTTTCTGTTATCTTTAGCAGACAAACGCTCCATGTTTGATTGCCGTGCCTGGTTCCACAGAGCCTAGAGGCATAGATGAGCTGACGCTGCTGTACCCCAACACATCTCTACAGGTGTGCCCCAAGACATGCTCAGCGCAGTCACACACCCACATTTTCCCCAGAGCTCGAGGCAGGAATTCAGCTACATCAAGGAGACGCTGCACCACTGAATAAACTCAGAAGTTGCCCTGATTCTCCATTTCGCCTGTAAGTGCAGGAAAACTCCGTGAACTAAGCACAGTAGGTAGCTTTTCCAGGTGTTGGTTGTTCCACGTATTGAGCACCTGCCGGGTCCAGGCCTTAAGCTGATGGCTCTGCCTGTTTAACCGGATGGAATCCTCACCCCACAGATGAAGAGGCTGAGACTCAGAGGTAAGTACGGTGCCCGAGGCCACGCTGCCGCAGGAAAAGTGGCAGGTTCAAGCCTGGGTCATCAGACCCTGGAGCATCAGTCCTTCCCCTGCTCAAGCCGGGAACGGGGCAAGAGTCCTGGGTTCAGAACCAAAAGGAGCAAGTCCCTCACCTCAGCTTCCCTCCTCACTGGTTATATAAACCTGGACACGTCACTTAAAAGTTCTGTGCTTCCTTTTTAATATCCCTAAAATGGAGCTTCTAGAACCTGTCCTGGCTAGAACACTAATAAATAATTAAAGCTGACAAACCGTTGTCTATCACAGAGACCCCAGCTGCCGCCCACCATAATAATAACCCAAAAGGGAAACATTTGAGGCACCGGGGAGGCAAGTGAGAAAGAAATCTGGGCACAAATTTCTGGTATTGGTCCAATAATCCACGAAAAGACAAGTACCTTCCGTTTTAGAACTTCGCATTGAATTTTAATTTACAGTAATAATGATTTTGAAAGAAACATCTGTGGCTTTTAAGATTTTATCCCAAACTGAGAGCATTAATAATATTACTAAGCTCTTTCTCAAGTTTTACAGTCGATGGATATTTGCCCCAATAAATATGCAGTATGACAAAGCTTCGTTGTTGATGTTTTCAATTATTTTCGCAGGTGTCCTGCAAGAGCAAACCGTTTTCCTTTTCTCTCTCCATGGTATACACACCCATCCTCGCTTCGTTCTTCCTTTTTGCGCTTTAATTCCAGCATGTGCACCTGAGCCAACACACGATGGGACGCGTTTACACCTGGAGGGAGCCTCGGGATCTGCCGTGAGCACGTTCGTCACAGCAGGAGACCGAGACCGGAAACCCGGGTCTCGGCGGCTGCTCCCGGGTCCCCCGGGCAAGTTCAAGCCTCTCCCTCTCACGTGCGGAATGAAGGGCGTGAAGTCAATGGCCTTTATAGAGAGTCTCTTGTAGATCCACGCTTACCTGAATCCTCAGGAAGCTTTGGGTAAACCAAGGCACAGCTTCGCGTGGAAAGAATATTCTGGAACTCACAACTCTCACATTCTCTTAATTTCTTTAGATGCAGTTCAAATAAATGACAGCTTTAACTTTTATAGTATTCCCTCACTTATCGCGGGTATTATGTTCTAGACACGCCGCCCCCATAGGTGAAAATGCGCGAAGTAGGAGCCTTACATTTATTTTAGCGTCTATATATATTTTAAGGCTTTATAAACCCTTCCCACACACTTATAAACCGTTCCCAGTCCCTTATTAACCATTCCCACTCCCTTATTAACCTTTTCCACACTTTTATAAACACTACTTATGTTCTTAAACACATTCTACACTCCTAAACTTACATAACTTTAACAATATACATATACAGTACCACAAAATCCTGTGATATAGCGAAAAATCCGCAATAAATAAATGATATTTTTTTAAATCCCGCGATACAGTGAGGTTGCGATAGGTGAACCGTGATATAGAGAGGAACTATTGTATATGAGAAACTTACAAGAAAAATAAAACTGTTAATGACCTAAGGAGTTCCTAAGATATAAGACCAAGAGTCAGATATCAGCATAAATAATTCCCACTGAAGCATTTTCCTCAGAGGTGGCCGCTCCTTTGCCCAGGTGAGCTGTATGCGATACTGGGTTGCTCTTCTAAATGCCTCCCAGGCTTTCCAAAGAACAAGTGCTCTCACTGTTATTTGAGTTCAAGTCCCTTGAAGGGTTAGAATTCAAAAGCTTAAATAATCCTGGCTGGTGTAGCTCAGTGGCTTGAGCACTGGCCTATGAGCCAAGGGGTTGCCGGTTTAATTCCCAGTCAGGGCACCTGCCTAGGTTGCAGGCCAGGTCCCCAATTGGGGGTGTGTGAGAGGCAACCACACATTGATGGTTCTCTCCCCCTCTTTCTCTTTCTCCTTCCCCTCCCCTCTTTCTAAAAATAAACAAATAAAACCTTCAAAAAAATCTCAAATAGATTTAGAATTCATGACGCAAAGAAGACCTTATTTTTAAAGCTAGACATTTTTGAAAGTGAGCCAAGGTCGTTCAAGTTTTCATTTATAATTAGGATTAGGAGCTCTTAAAAAGGTGTTTATTCTGGCTCCTACAGAACAGCACAGTGTGTACTTCCTGCCCCACATTAGTTCAGATACTGAAGGGTAGGCAATAGTATGCCATTATTCAGATGACCCGGTCTTAGTAGGGATGACCCGCAGTGCAGAGCCAAGACGTTAACCTGGGTTTGTGTGCGAAGAGATCCCAGGAAGCAGAGAGAATCAGGGAAGAAGTTAAAGTCTCTTTGAGGGTATATGGTATCAACAGTCTTGCAATTAGGACGCAGTTACGCTAGTACCAGGAGGTGGCTTGGACCCCGTCACTGTATTTGCAACTAAAATCAAGGTTGGGCCAAAGGCACCTGGCGGAGATCGTGCATGAATGTTTCACCCAGCTGCTCATTAACTGAGGTCGCAAAACTCAATAGGCCTCCTCCACAGAAAGTAGCACTATTATGGTTCGTAACAATTTTTAAATAAACAAACATTTATATTGCACAATCACATCTAAACTTATTCCTGAGACCCCGGGACCGGCACACACGTTTCACATAGAATCAAACTCAGAAGCACGTAGGCGTTTAAATTCATTGTAAGACCTCGAAGGCATGTCCCAGGGAGTTCCTTCCAGCCCTGCTCAGATAGGTCTAGCAGGCAGTACCGTTCTACTGAAGCTGGGGAAGACCTGAAGAAGCACCCCGCCCCCCCAGGACACAGGCGATCAAGTCCGTGGTCGGGTGCTACTTAGTGAGCCCGACTCTCTGGATGAGCTCCATTTGTTTAGCCCAAGTGACGGATCTAAACTACTGAAATGGAATGAACAAAAAGAAACATGCTCACTACAGTGAAGAGCGAGAGGCGCTCAGCCACCGTCTGGTCCGAGCTCCGTACTTACCAGACGTGGTGATGAAGGGCGATAAGATTTAGAAGCGAGGCGGCGGCCAGCGGCGGCTAACTTGATTCCGAGGGGAACTCGAAGATGACAGGTTCTAATGAGTTCAAGCTGAACCAGCCATTGGAGGACGGCATCTCCTCGGTGAAGTTCAGCCCCAACACCTCCCCGTTCCTGCTGGTCTCCTCCTGGGACACGTGGGTGTGCCTCTACGATGTGCCGGCCGACTCCGTGCGGCTCACCAGCACAGCGGCACAGCGGCACCGTCCCGGACTGCGCCTTTCACGCCCCAGCCCATGCCCGGAGCGGGGGATT